>NC_091442.1:107970855-108278524 GCF_964237555.1 Oryctolagus cuniculus | reverse complement strand
AAGTTTTTCCAATATGCATTATCTCATTTGCTCATCCAACACTTTTGAGGTGTGTGATATCAATCATTATCATTATTACATTAATCTTTAAAAGATAAAAATCTTGAGGATGTTTTTACTAATAAGTGCGGAGAGGTAAGATGTGCATATTTTAAACCTAAATTCTGTTCCCTTAGAGTCTGCAAAGTTCTTAAAGCAGTTACACACACACAGATAATGTAAAATATTTACTCTAAGACTAGAATGAGTAATTGAGCATCAGATGGGGGTAGGCAATACTATTGAATGTACATGTTTACATAAGGTAAGAGTGGATTAACCACACATGCAAACGTTGAGTGTGCATTTCATACACACATACTTATACATATTTTATATGTACACATACACAGATAAACATATGTGTGTATTATACTTGGGGATATACATGTGTGTGTACTTGGGGAAATCTTAAAATAATCATAAAAGAACCTAAGCTGATTGAATAGAGAAGAGTTGAGTATGAGGATCTGGGGAGAAGAATCAGACCAAGAAGCAAAGGTTAGAAGTAAGAAATGAGAGTGGTCCAACCAGTCCTCACCAGGGATGCAAATAACTTATCACCATACCCACGAAGCTCTCACTTGTGGATCCTAGCACGCCCCAACATTCTGGACACAGCCACAGTAGCCTTCTCAAAACTACTGCAAGCAGTCATTACTGATCAGAGACAGCCACAGAAAAGCCTGCCCTACACTGCCTCAGAATGAATGCACCCACTGACTTTCCTTTCGGTAGTATTTCCAACTGAAGTCAGTGGCCCACAGGCCCTCCAATTTGGATTTATTTAATCAACCATTAAGTGGGTAACATGGTCTTTCCTAAAGGTAACTCTTTCTCCTTCAAATCTCAGCTGCCACTTCAAGGAAACCTCACAACCTTATTTATGATATGTGAGCAGTAGCACTCCCTTTTATTTATTCTACACCTTGTTTTCTTCTGTTGTAGCAGTTATTTATTTATTATTGGTTATTATTTTTTCTGTTTCCCTTACTAGACTGTCACTGTCCCGCTGTCTCTTTAGTACACTGCCAGCTCTTAGCAATGTGTTAAGTACTGATTCAACAAATGAATGAGCAAATGCACAAAAGATTGAATGTTGAGTGCCTGACCTCCAATGGCTTACACTCTAAGGCAAGTGGCCCTCATGCAGACAGCTAAGCAACCCTACCCACACTGTCAACAAGCTCAGAGGGCACCCCAACCACAGTGCTAGGAGAGAACAATCAGAAAGCAGGTGGCTGCTTTCAAAAAAATATGATGCTGTATAGGTCCTTGACAAGAGTTACAAAAGAGATTCAAGTTCAAAGACAAATTTAAAATGATAGGATTGGGCCAGCGCCGCGGCTCAATAGGCTAATCCTCCACCTGCGGCGCCAGCACACCGGGTTCTAGTCCCGGTCGGGGCACCGGATTCTGTCCCGCTAGCCGCTCTTCCAGTCCAACTCTCTGCTGTGGCCCAGGAGGGCAGTGGAGGATGGCCCAAGTACTTGGGCCCTGCACCCCATGGGAGACCAGGAGAAGCACCTGGCTCCTGGCTTCAGATCAGCGCGGCGCGCCAGCCGAGGCGGCCATTGGAGGGTGAACCAACGGCAAAGGAAGATCTTTCTCTCTGTCTCTCTCTCTCACTGTCCACTCTGTCAAAAAAATAAAAATAAAATAAAATAAAATGATAGCATTGGGGTGGCACTGTCACACAGTCAATTAAGCAACCACGTGTGATGCTGACATCCCACATCAGATGACAGTTTGAGTCTTGGCTTCTTCACTTCTTTTTTTTTTTTTAAGATTTTATTTATTTATTTGAGAGGTAGAGTTACAGACAGAGGTAGAGACAGAGCGAAAGGTCTTCCTTCCATTGGTTCACTCCCCAAATGGCCACAATGGCCGGAGCTGCACCTATCCGAAGCCAGGAGCCAGGTGCTTCTTCCCGGTCTCCCACGTGGATGCAGGGGCCCAAGCATTTGGGCCATCCTCCACTGCTTTCCCAGGCCACAGCAGAGAGCTGGAATGGAAGAGGAACATCCAGGACTAGAACCGGAGCCCATATGGAATGCCAGCGCCACAGGTGGAGGATTAACCTACTGTGCCATGGCGCCAGCCCCACTTGGCTTCTTCACTTCTGATCTGGCTTCCTGCTGATGCACGTGGGAAAGTGATGGATGATGGGCGCCTGCCACCCATGTGGGAGACCAGGATGGAGTTCCTGGCTCTTGGCTTCGGCCATTTGGAGAGTGAACCAGCAGCCTCTTTCCCTCTTTCCCTCTCTCCCTCTCTCCCTCTCTCCCTCTCTCCCTCTCTCCCTCTCTCCCTCTCTCCCTCCCTCCTTCCCTCCTTCCCTCTTTCCCCACCCCCATCCCCCATTTCTCTCTGTCACTCTTTCAAATAAATGAGTAAATGAATACATCTTTTAAAAATAAAACAAACTGATGAGACTGGCCTGTCTCCGGGCCTGATTCAGTGGGGTGGGGCTGGATGAGCAGCCAGTGGGGGAGGGGCTACGGAGGTACAGGAAGGACCACCAGCTGCTTCCTCCGAACCCTCTTGCAAGTCCCCCCCCCCCCGAATGTCTGGCCAGAAATCCTATTCATTTTCACAATGAACTTGCTCCTCTTGGGTAGACAGTCTAAGCCCAGAAATGGACTAAGATTATCTGTGTTTATTTTAGTCTCACTTGAAGGATCTTATCTCTAACAAACCCCCATTATAGTTCACCATAGCAAGACATGCTACGAAGAGCCACTTTATAAAAAAAAGAGAGAGAGAGAGAGAGAGAGAGAGAGAGAGAGGAGGGGATTATTTTCCCCAACCCCATTAAACTGTCATGAAGTTATTCTTTATTTACAAATGCAGATTCATTGCCTATGAGCTGCGGGCCCCTGCGAGGGAGAGCAGAGATGAAATCCTGAGTTGCATGATCATTTTGGTGTCTGGACTTTGGGAAAAATTTTTCAGGGTTTTATGAAGAATTAGCTTTCATACTAAACTTTATTAAATTCTATCACTGAATTCTTTCCCCCTTCAGAAAGGACCTTACAGCCATTAAAGCTGGAGAACAGCCCACGTCGGATTAATTCCAAATGAAATGTAGTGGAGGGGCTGGAACGCTCGCTCGGAGCACAGACACATCCGTCTCATTAAATGCGCATAGACACTCAGAACAAAACCCAGCTCAATTATACCCCAGGAATGGCACTCGGAGCGACTGACAGGGCTGAGGGCTGCCCGGGGGTCTCCTGGGCACACACAAAGAAGGCTGCCCAGAGCCAGCCCGAGCCATTCTCACCCAGGAACTTTGCTTTGGCCAACTGTGAAGGGAAGACCGCTTGAAAATGCCTATTGGCCTCCTTTCTCTTGTCCGTTTTAATTTCTCTCTCCTTATCGAATCAGATCTGGGATGCCTTCACCCGAACTCAAACTTTGAACTGAGGCTGAAAGTGGTGAAAAAAAAGGAAACCCTAGCCGGGGACCCGTGCTGAGGATTGATTTATCATGGTGAAATAATTGCCGTGGTCATAATTTCAAAGAAAGAAAATTACTTTCTTGCATAGAAAGAATTGAAGCCTGGCAGAAATACTCACCACTGCCAGTGATACCGAACAAATATTCGGGGGTTCTTTTTGTTTGACAGGCTGTTTGTTCGTGGTCCCATTCTTGATAGCAATTTGTTCTTAAAACATATCAAAAATTACACATCTAATAGTATAATCACTTGCTCTCTTTGTGGGCCCAACAAGCCTGGATGAAGTATATTCCTGAGGCCCATGCAGTTTAATTTTGGCACAGGACAGCAATCCAGAAAGTCACATGGAGAGAGACAGGACTACAGGGTTAAGAGTTCCTTAGGGGCAGAATGAAGCAACAAAGATGCTTCAGTTAAATCATTAGTGGACCCTTTGTTGACACTTAACAAATGGTACCCATTAGCAAAGGTCTTTAATGCCCAGGCCTAGGATTTCTCCACATTTTAATGTTTGTGGCGTGACAGTGTGTCTGCTACTTAAAGTGTTCATTTACTTAGGGTATTCGTGTTTCTTTTTCTTTCCCTGAAAGGCTGTTATTAAACTGAGAGTGAATCTTGTAATAGATGACACATGAGCATTTTAAAAATCATGATTATTATTATTTAAAGGGAAGAAATGACACAGGGAGACATCCCGTGGGAAGGGGCTTTGACAGATTAACTATTACACAGACAATTAAATGACCAGACCAGAAGGACCCTTGAGTGTAATGTTTTGGAATTTGTAAATCTGTGGTCTGCAATGGTGGATGTTGGCTGAGCGAGAGAGTGGTATACTTAGAGACGTTTATAATAGTGATATGGTGGGCAGAAAAGAAGAATGATATGTTACAGGAAAGGAGAATAAGGCTATTGAAAATGGCCTCATGAACACTAAGAGATCTTGTGCTAAAATAATATCAGTGCCCAGAAGAAGAGAAGAGGCCAGATTGAAGGGATTTTAAGAGTCAGATGGTCACACTGGGATGACCCCCGGAAGTTCACAGCCTACCTGGATTTCCCATTGCACACAGATGTGGATGCTAAGCTTCCTCGAACAGCATGAAGACTAAATTCTCAACTCCAGCTATGTCTCCAGGCCATGGGTCTAGTACATACTTTGAAGCTTCTTGCTCTACAACTCACACTGAATCTCTCAACCATCCAACATGGGACCCAGAGGACACAGCAGATAAACCAACACAGGGGGCATCCTGGGAAACAGAGAAAAATGACTGCTTAATGGTAGCATTACAAGTGTCACAAGGAGGAGATGCACAGAACAGGGTCTAGGAACCACGACCAAAGCAAGGGCAAGATCATACCTGAAACTGAGGGAGACTTCCTGTTCTTGAGGAACTGATGATAGGAGAGGTCTTCAAAAAGTTCATGGAAATGCATATTATTGAAAAAAAACTATGCGTGCATCTCAGAATATATTTAACTTACCCTTTAATTCCATTTCATCACAAACTTTCTGAAGTAACCTCTTTCAGATCTAAACCATAGTAGAAAAAAAACTCCTCATGGGGTATGATTCATTTAAAGTAAAAATCTAATTTGTATTAACCCTATATCCAACCCACCTTTCTGTCTTTCACTATTTCATTCACATGCATCAATGATTATTAATAACAACTATCATTTACTGAGCATTCACCATGTGATCAGGCATTTCGGGAAGCACGTCACATTATCTCACTGAATCCTCGCTAGATAATCATGTAATCCAGTGTAACTTTATGTGATTCATCTCATGACTATCATGTCTACTTCATAGATGAGAATATGGAGGCTCTCAAAGATAGAGGAACTTGTCTAAGGTCAAGATGCTACAAAGGGGCAGACCTGAGAGTCAAGTCCAAGTCTAGCCTACTCTACCCAATTTGTTCTCATAGAAACAACCCTGAAAGAATGCAACTAAGTTTTAAAATACATATTGCTAGCCGGCGCCGCGCCTCACTAGGCTAATCCTCCGCCTTGCAGCGCCGGCACACTGGGTTCTACTCCCGATTGGGGCACCGGATTCTGTCCTGGTTGCCCCTCTTCCAGGCCAGCTCTCTGCTGTGGCCCGGGAGTGCAGTGGAGGATGGCCCAAGTGCTTGGGCCCTGCACCCCATGGGAGACCAGGAGAAGAACCTGGCTCCTGCCATCAGATCAGCACGGTGCACCGGCTACAGTGCGCTGGCCGCGGCAGCCACTGGAGGGTGAACCAACGGCAAAAGGAAGACCTTTCTCTCTGTCTCTCTCTCTCACTGTCCACTCTGTCTGTCAAAAAAAAAAAATACATATTGCTAGGAACTACAGAACAATTAGAGGCAAAAAGATCCTTGTAAGGTAGGGGAGATGACATTGAGTGCAAGCTAAAATTTCAACAGAAAACTCAATTTACTGGCTTAAAGAACTAAGTCAGAGAATATGAGAAAGCTGCAGCCACTGGAAACTGCAGATGACAATCCCAGGAGAAGAGACCCAGAAAGTGAGAGCCCTACATTCTGTGCAGGAGTTAGTCAAGCAAAGAGCAAAGGATTATTATATTCTGGAGTAGAGCAGGGAGGGTCCTGGGCCAGCGCTCGAAGGTTGAGGTTGCTGAAGGAAGCTCTGTGAGGCTGGGGCAGAGGGTGCTCTCGAGGGGGGACGAGAGACGCAGCTGGGGAGGCGGACAGCAGCCCAACCACGAGGGCCTTGGGAGCCACGTCCCCTTTGGGAAAACTGAGCTCTAAGGTGTCCCAGAGAAACTTGCCCAAGGTCACAGAGCGAAGTGAAGCAGGGAGCTGGCCTGCATTCTCACCTCTCCAGGCTCTAAGCCAAATTTTGCCCATTGATTTGCCACAGATAGGACTGAAGGTGGCTGTTCCCACGGAATGAGGATGACAGGCAGGAACCAGAGCCCCAGCCTATGTCACTGACTAAGCACAAACAGTAGGTGAGAACGCTGGGCCTTATTACCCACCTGGGACTGTCAGAGCTAATTCATCATAGTGACAGCTCCCTGGACACAGGTCAGAAGGATTCTAGTTTTCCCCCGAACGCTGCTCCTTGAACCTGCTTGCAGCAAAACTTCACTTCAGAACTCCAGGACAAAGCCTTGCTGAAAATGATGAATGCCTTTTGGAAAAGAATAACATTTTGATAAAGGCCCTACCAATCAGCCTTCAGGTTAAAAGAATGTGGTTTCGCTCGTGTGTTTTCACAGTCATCTTACGAAAATGCCAGCTCTATCTCCAGACTCCAAGTCAGCTAACCTAGAGAGGCCTTTCAGGATCACAAATCAAATAAATATCCTGCAATGTCTCAGCCCCTCCTGGGGAGGTAAGGCTGGGGCTGCCGCTTGGATGTCAACTTCCTCCCGAAACCGTGTGCGTATCTCACTGTTTGATTCTGCCTCCCCACAGCCCCTGAAGATCGTGGTGTGAGTTTAGGCAGTAATCGGGGCCTACCCAAGCCCAGAAAACATCTTAGGAGAGCTTTCGGTGGATGCTGTTATTTTACCTTCATTTTTGTCTTTTTGGTGTGGTATCTGACTTTTTTTTATTTAATTCACATAATTCTCCATTTTCTTATTTGGAAAATACTTCTGCATGAAGAGGAGGAAAACTAGAAAAAAAGGCAAAGATGGAGGGAAGAAGAAAGAAAAGAAGAAAAATGACCTCTGGAAGGCACTGGAAAGAATTTTCCCTTCTTTTCTAACAGGCAGGGGTGCTCCCCTCCCCAGATTTGTCATTTTCCAGTGACCCCTCCCCCAAGCATCCTAACTGGGGGTAGAATGAGAAGAGGGACCAGAAAGAAACCCTACTGGAAAGCTGCTTTTTGGTTAACTGATTCATCTCTTAATTTTCATTTCATTTGAGAGGTTGAGAGGGAGACAGATAGTGAGAGAGCTCCCGTCTGCTCATTCCCTCCCCAAATGCCTGTAGTAATTAGGGGTGGGCCAGGCAGAAAGCCGGAGCCTGGAACATACTCTGAGTCTTCCATGTGGGTGCCAGGCACCCCACTACTGGATTCATCACCTGTTGCCTCCCAAGGCACACATTAGCCAGAACTGGAATCAGAAGCAAAGCCATGACTTGAATCCAAGCAGCCTCATATGGGATGCAGGCAGCCCAAGCAGCATGTTGACGACTGCACCGAATGCCCGACCCTAGGCAGGTCCTTTGAGAGCCAAGACAGGCAGAGGGTGAGCCTCACCTCATCAGCTGTGAGTGGCCCCAACTTCAGGCATCCCCGTGGCTTCTACCTCCACTGTCTACCACTAGAAATACAGAGCCAAAAGCAGACATCAGAAGCCAGGATTTGGGTTAAGATTCTGCTAATCAGCCAGGAAAACGAAGGCAGCTTGGTACACTGAAACTAGGAAAGGAGCAAACTTCAAAGCAAGAACTGCTAGCTTCTGCCACAATGAGTGAATCAGCGGGATACATACATACAAGTTCATGTGCAGACACACATGCTACATATAACATGCATTCACATAGGCACGTGAATACACGCATAGTGCCTACAAACACAACCAGCTAATAGGTACATACCATTGTTAACTAGGGATTGGACTGAATTTGCTTTCTTTTTTTTACTTTTTAATTTAAGGTACACACATTTCATGTACTTCCTATATACAGATGTAGGAACACAGTGATTCTTGCCACCCTACCCTTCCTCCCACCCACACTCCCACTCTTCTTCCTCCTCCCCCTCCTATTCCCACTCTTAATTTTTACAGTGATCTCTTTTCAGTTTACTGTATACTCATAAGATTAACCCTACACTAAGTAAAGAGTTCAACAAACAGTATGAAGAAAAAAAAAAAAAAAAGCACTGTCCCTCTGTATCTGCCTCTGCTCCAGTTTGGACGCTGTTTGAGTTTCCCACCCCCTCAGAGGCTTCTGTGCTAGGAGTGTGGTGCCCTGCGCGGTGATGTTTAAAGGTGGTGGAATCATTCAGAGGAGGGACCTAGCGGGAAGTGGCTGGGTAACTGGGAACTCCACCTTAGAGACAAATGGGGTTCCTGCAGGGCCCCAGTTAGTACCCCCAAGAGTGAGCTGTTCTAGAAAGGGCAAGCCCGGACCTGAACCTCTCTGGCTTCCTGCTTTGCTTTGTGATCACTTCTGTGTGTGCTCCTTCCAATGTTATCTGTGTGTGCTCCTTCCAATGTTATCGCACCTACCACGAGGCTGAAGAGACGGAGCCGCAGTATCCCAGACTTTCAGCTTCCAAAACTTAGGTAAATAAACTTCTTTATTATGTACTAAGAATCAAGTATTATTATAACAACTGAAAATGGACAATATGGCTTCCTTTGCCACACCTGTTTACAAACAACTTGTTTCCAATACAGCCTATCACTCTTAGTTACTACTGTCACTACAAGATGTATTTTTAAAAAAATTTTTGAGGGGCCAGAGCTATGGTATAGTAGGTCAATCCTCTACTTGCAGTGCCAGCATCCCTTATGGGTACCAGTTCTAGTCCCGGCTGCTCCTCTTCCAATCTAGCTCTCTGCCATGGCCTGGGAAAGCAGTAGAAGATGGCCCAAGTGCTTGGGCCCCTGCACCCACATGGGAGACCCAGGAGAAGGCTCCTGGCTCCTGGCTTCAGATTGGTGCAGCTCTGGCCATTGTAGCCATCCGGGGAGTGAACCAGCAGTTGGAATACCACTCTCTCTCCCTCCCTCCCTCCCTCCCTCCCTCTCACTGTTTATAACTAACTCTGCCTCTCAAATAAATATTAAAAAATTTTTTTGAAATCAAGAAAGGAAATAAAGTCCTATAAAAGTCCATGTTCTTTATCCCAACAATTTCAATTTGAAGAACTGATATTAAGGATGGAATCAAGTATACCTACAAGAATGTGAATTACAAAGTGATTTATAATAGAAATATCCAAAATATCCAACCACACAGAATTGTTAAATCACAACATAACACAAAAATCAGATCTCATTGGGCTACCACAAATTATATTGCTGGAGAACATTCATTTAAGCAGTCAAAAAACATTAATTTGGTGTCAATGATGCATGAAATATGATAGGCAGAGTGGGAAGAAGTAATTTATAAAATTTCAGTCATAATATACTTGCACTTTTCTTATAAGTATGTATTAACATATTGACACCAAAATATTAGCCTGTGTTATATTTGTGGGGTTATAGGTCATTTTAGTATTTTATTTATAATGTACATATATAAATTATATGACCAGGCAACATAATATTTTTGTAATACAAAGTCAATTGCTTTGTTTACCCATACACAATGGACCTGATTTTTTTTTAAGATTTATTTATTTGAAAGTCGGAGTTGAGAGAGAGCGGGCAAGACAGAAAGGTCTATCTGTTTTACACCCCAAGTAGCCACAACAGCCAGGGCTGAGCCAGGCCAAAGTCAGAAGTCAGGAGCTTCTTCCGGGTCTCCCATACAGGTGGCAGGGGCCCAAGTACTTGCGCTATCTTCCACTGCTTTTCCTAGGCCACTAGCAGGGGGCTGGATTGGAAGCGGAGCAGACAGGACATAAATCAGTGCCCATATGAGATTCCAGCACTGCAGGCAATGGCTTTACCCACTACGCCACAATGCCAGCCCCAGTGGATCTGATTTTACCATAGAGGTAACCCTAATATTAGCATTCACTTTTAAATAACAAATGACTGAATTTAAAAGTTTTCATTAACCCCAAGGAAAAGCTAACAACTAATATTCCAACCACTGGCCAGCTAATGGATTTTGCTGAATGCCACATAACCACCAAACCTTCCCCAAATCTTCTATCAATAAGGCTCCAGTCAAGATCAAATACAAATTCAGGGAGCTCTTTGTTTTCTCCAGGCAGCAACTCAACATTTGGCAACCCAGGCTTAGGAACCTTGCAGGGAAAGCCCTGCTACATGATGTTACTAATGTCCCGGACAGTCCTGCCTCAGCTGATTCGGGTCAATAGAATCTCTGCCAGGTGTGGAATGCACCAGGTAAGGGCTTAGCTATTCTTGGAAATGGTTTGAATCCTCTACAATAGGAAATGCTCAGATAACTCATAGCCTGTAGATTCCATGGTCTTTTTCCTTAAACAAGAAATAATGTGGATCATTTGTCCCAGAGAAAAGAGAAGGAGAAATTTGCTAACACTAGGTATCTCACATGCTCCTAAGATCTGAAGGTATTAGGAAGTATATCAGATGTGACACCCTGAAACTCCCTAGCTGATGTTGAGTATGGATTGGATTCAAGTTCTTATCTCCCATACAAGAAGGAATTTAAGGACAAAACAGAGGTGAAGGTCAGCAGAGAAACCAGATTCATTTGCATGTAAAGCAAAGGATATGTTCAGGAAGCAGTATTTTTCACTCAAGAGAAAGCTGGCAGCTGGCACTATGGTGTATGGGTTAAGTCAGCATCCCATATGGTGCCAGCTGCTCCATTTCTGATCCAGCTCCCTGCTAATGCTCCTGGGGAAAGCAACAGAACTGCCCAAGTGTTTGGGCCCATGCCATCCAAAAGGAAGACCCAGATGAAGTCCTAGCTCCTGACTTTGGCCTGGCACAGTTCAAGCCATTGTGGACATCTGGGGAGTAAACCAGTGAACTGAAGATGTCTCTCTCCCTCTCTCTAATTCTTTCTAAATAAATAAATCTTTAAAACAAACAAAAAAGAACCTCACTCAACAAGATGCAAGGCATCCCTTCATATGATCTGGAAGCACTGGAGTGATTTAACCAGATACTCATAAACGGCAGGGTTGGGGGAAGGACTTGAGTACTGCCCACATTCTTGCCCTTTTTTGGCAATCTCACAAAATGTCACGGCATCAGGTGCATGATGGGAGTGGGAGTGTCAGTCATGGTGCTTTTATTATAATGACCTTGTAATGATCTAAAGGTCACCATGAGGATGCTGTGCTTGTTATTTGGGGCTGGCACAGGTTCTACACAGTGAATTCACAGAAGCTGTCATTTCCCACTGCACAGAAAAGGGGAGGGGACTTGGGAAGTGCAGGTAGGGCTGCAGTGCAAAGAGCTGGCAGCCTCAACTCCTCCTTGCTAGCTACCTCCTTAACTATTAGAATCACCCCTGCAACGTTGTATACATTTCAAACTCTCGCCTAGCCTAGAGGGTGAGGATAGGAGATGACTGCTTAACTGTTTGCAAAACTCTCCCAAAGCCATGAAGGTATGTTAATGACATAGTGCAGTGATTACAAGCCAGGCCTCTGAGGCTGAAATGCCATGCCTTTGAATCCGAGTTCTTCTACTAACCCACCCTGGGTAAATTCCTGGCCACACTGAGTTGCTTTGTTCCAGGAGTAAGTCCTATTTGTGTGTTAACCAGCAAACACAGAGCACAACCTCACTGAACTGCAATACACCTACCATAAACCCTCAGCTACTATGCTTATGTGCAATCCTCTAGGCAGAGGTGGGAAACCTTTATTCTGCCAAGGACTATTTGGATATATATAACGTCATTCATGGACCATACAAAAATCATCAACCTAAAAATGAGCCTGCTATACATTTATTGAATTTTGAGTCCCACCTGTGGCTGCCTTGGCAGAACCAGACCAAATGATTTTGTGGGCCAAACGTTCCCCACCCATACTCTAGGTGAAGCAGAAAAGGCAAAGCCTTTATGAAACAATCATCACTATTAAGGATTTCACCAAGACAACAAACAACTGAGCTAAAGGTACAACAAGGAGTCAAAGACAGCTGAGCTAAAAGACACTAGAAGTTGTTCTTGTCCAACTCCATTGTTTGAGGCAAAGAATTGCAGCACTGGGAAAGGAGGGGACTCGGCCAAGGTCACATGACTTCTTACTGGTCCAATCTGACTCAGTGCTGGTATATTCTGTGCACCACTCTACTCCAAATACGCATTTGACCAACAGTCCTAAAAATTAGCAAAAATATCTACTCCCCTATAAGTCCCAGAGGCACAAAATATGCTCACCATTGACTTTCTAAACTCTCCTAAGAGGTAGGAAGGTCAACAGAACAAGAGTGTACCCTCACTGTGTCATGACGGTGTTCACATGAGTTTGAGCCTAATGGATAGTGGTGGAATTAATAAAAACATCTCCCCCTTGCCCATTGCTGACTCTGTGCCGAGCCCTGGCAGCTGAGGGTGTGGCATGTGCTTTTTTTTCTCATCACTCTTCCCTCTGTGCCTTTGAGGTGGGCCTGTTGTCACCATCCTCTCCCAACTGTTGAAGCTGAGACTTGGAAACATTCTGAGACCAGCTAGGATAATAGTTCACACAAGCGCCAGGATTTAAGCTCAGAAGTTGGACTCCAGAACCTGCTTTCTTAATACAACTTGAGCATCCCTATTCCAAAAATTTAAAGTCCAAAATGTGAAACTTTTTGGGTGCTGCCATGACAGTAATTTGAAAATCCCACACCTGCTCTCATATGATGGGTTGTCAAAACACAGGTGCACTAACAATACTGTGTAAAGTTACCTTCAGGTTGTGTGTATGAAATTTAAATAAATTTTGTATTCAGCTTTGAAGCCTGTTCCCAAGATACCTCATTATAAATATGCAAATATTCCAAAATCAAAAATTCCAAAATTTGAAATGCATCTAGTCCCAAGTATTTCAGATAAGGGATCCTCAATCTGTACTCTTACCGTATAACTTCCCCCTACCCCTAGCTTTGGGCAAGCATACAAATGTCCGTTTCACAAATGAGAACCAGAGAATTGAAGACACTTGCCCACAGTCACACAGCAGTACAACCTGGAGCCAATCCTGTTCCAAGTCTAGTGTCACTCCTTCCACCTCTGGAAGTCTGCACGATGGCAGGTTCTCAGTGCAAAACTTGAATTATATATTGTAAAGGCGTCATGGCTTCTATAGATCATTCTATGATTCTATAGAAACACAGAATTACCTACTTCAGAAAGGGACATGCTAGGTACAGTGCAAAGAGCTCAGGGCCAAGACATGCCTAACTAATGCCTCAAACTAGGATGCCTGACTTTGAGACTTGAAACCTTCTTGCATTCGCCATTTGACCAGTGAAATAGGGACAGTATTATGTCTCTCAGACAATGTTGGCAGAATTTAGCATTTGTGGGACGCAGTGTATTAGGGTAGCTGATACCTGTGCTTCTCCACACACACCGAGTTAACTGACAGCACGTACCACGGTGTCTCCAGGCAGCCATGGAGTGCAGTGTTTATCAGCAAACACGGCACTCTGCTTCCTAGCTGGAGGACTTCCATCTTTCTGCCTTGGCTTGCTTTGTCTACAAATAGAGATCACAACAAGACCTGCGTCCCGGCGTTGTAGTGAAGACTGAATGAGTTGTTACAGGAGAAACAGGTAGGGCGATGGATGGCACGTGCGATGGACTCCTGTGCGTTAGCCATTGGGTACCCTCCATTCATACGGCGGAAGCTTTCATTTATAAAGGCGTAATGTTTCACATCATCGGTTTCACAAACACCCAGGGAAGGAATGAGGTGCCTGCCGGAAGTGGGGAGGGGACAGTGGCAAAGCCTGAAGCCTCCCTTCACTCTCCTGCTCCATTTGTCTGGCTGGGCACCCAGTGGAGAAAAACTAAGGTGTGGAAGCTGCTGGGGACTTAGAGCTGCTTTGGGGACCCAGAGCAAAGGGGGTGTAGAGTTGGCAAGGATGTCCTTCTCTTTGACTCCTTCTGGGGACAGCTAGAAACAGCCCTGATACAAACCAGGCTGATGCTAGCAAGGGGAGAAGGAGGAGACTATTTCTAAGAGCTGAGCAGGCCCTGGCTAAGGCAGAGTGTAGCTGAGTCAGGAGGCAGGTAGCAGAGCAGTGCCTTCTGTCTTGGGAGCTCCCAACGGCGACATCACACTCAAGGATGGAGCTCTGGGTTTCGGCCCCGCTGGTAGATGGGGGGTTGGAGGTGGGAGACAGACACTGAGATGCTACACTGATCATCCGCATGCCTGTCACAGCATAAGTGTCCCAATAAATAAGAGGAAGACCAAGAAAGCTTTCCACAAGCAGGACCAGAAGTATTTCTGATTAATCCTGAATCATGGACGTGGGGAAAGATGAAGATCATGGATTCTGGTTAACTGGGATTGTGCCATATACAAAATAGAGAGATGGTCTTGCATTCAGGGAAACCAAGGAAGCTATAACACTCTGTTTCCAAGGCCCAAGTCAAGACACTGATTATTTTCAGGCATGAGAAAAGTTGGAATTCAGCAAGGGCATTTTGACAGCGCTGAAATTTATGTCTGGCTGGAAGGAGATAGTACCCCACATTTTTAAACAGTTTTGGTCAGAGGAGAAAAATGTAGAATTGGTCCCTGGCTGATGAGGCCCTGATCCTCCTTTTATGGTGTTCTACTATGCAATTAAGCTTGGCTTCATGTAAACTGCCAGCACGCTCAGACTTTTAACAGCCTTATGCATGTCAGGAAGGAAAATAAATAGTGCCCTGTTTGTGCTTTCTACCGGGAAATTATTGAGATAAACAGCTCGGGCCTGGCAGGTGTGACTTCTTTCGGCTTAACATGATGGATTTGCCGATGGCAGCCGGAGCTGATAGCACCAAACTGTTGATGGAAGAAAAACATGGTGGGGATTTTGACAGTTATACAAGCGCCAGAGCCAGGCAGGGTCTGACTTTTGACTGTGAGGCCCTCAGACCTTCAATGATTGGGAGGATGGAAGAAGACAGAGACCGGGGAGGTTCATTCTTTAGAGCAGGTGGATTCTGTGAGCTCCAGAAGAACTTAGATGTAAGACAGTGAGACCAAGGAAGGTCTAATGGCCACCCAGCCACTCAGAATTGGACCCTAGGTTTCCAGGCTTCTAAGTTGCTTCTATGCATGCTACAAAGTCATTAGCAGGTAGATTCAGACTTGAACTCCAGTGTTTGGTCCAGGTTTGGCCACTGTGGTCACTGCCTTCTGTCACCACCACTATAATCTGTGTTCTTCATAGCTGAGCTTGTCTCACATCCTCTCTCTTGCTTAAAGTCATTCGATGAACCCCTCTGCTCCCAGGATAAATATCTTAACATGGCTTTGAAAGGACACTGCCCATGGTCCATGCTTACTGCTCTAGGCCCCACCCACCCAAACTCTACACCCCAGTCATTCTGAGCCATGGAATGCACTAAGATAAAATCCTGGATGCAGGCATACTGTAAATTTCAGACAGACAATGCATAATTTTTAATGCTAGTATATTCCATAGGGTATTTGAATTACACTTAGCCTAAAATGTTACTTACTGCTCTTCTGAAATTCCAATGGACTAGGAGGTATATATATATTTTGCTAAATATGGCATAAATCTGGCAAAGCTACTCAAAGCAGGCCCTGCTTCTGTCCACTTCTGGGCCTTTTTGAATGTGCCGTCCTTTAACTAAATTGCTGAGCTTCTCTCCCATTGCTTGGCTAGAAATTGAGTCAGGGACGCCAAGGCTTCATGTTCCACAGGGTTCAGTTGCAGCGGATGTGTGGCTACCAAGCCGGCAGCTCCATGGCTAAGCCCTCTGCATCTTGGTGGGACCGTGCAACTAGATGGTGCCTGTGCAGTGTGGGTATGAGTGTGCACACTGCTCCTGGATCAAAGCAGTTAAGAAGCAGGTGAGTCTTCTCTGTTTCCTCACATGCCAATGGAAGTAAAGACTCCACGGTCAGAGGACAGGATACAACTGCAAGGCCAATGGCCTTTGAGTCCCAAAATCACTGCAAAGAAGCCTACCCACTGACCAGTCACACATCAGTTACATGAATGAGAGGCACACTTGGATGGCATCACTCAGTGTGAGGCTCTGTTACAGCAGCTAGCACTACCTTAGCTAATCTACCCATTCTTTGGCTCTTAGCTTTGATATCTCTTCTTCATAGAGGGTCTCCAAATTGGGTGAGTTGTCCCTCATACTGCTCCCAAACACCTCATTTTATTCCTTCAGTAACACCTACCCATACTGTTGTAATTAATTCTTCTTCTCTATATCTCTTTCTTACTTGGGCAAAGTATCTCTCTGAGGTTGGGACTAGGACCATCTTGGCCACATTTAGAACTACAAAGTGTGAGGCCAGCGCCGCGGCTCAATAGGCTAATCCTCTGCCTAGCGGCGCCGACACACGGGGTTCTAGTCCCGGTCGGGGCGCTGGATTCTGTCCCGCTTGCCCCTCTTCCAGGTCAGCTCTCTGCTGTGGCCAGGGAGTGCAGTGGAGGATGGCCCAAGTGCTTGGGCCCTGCACCCCATGGGAGACCAGGAGAAGCACCTGGCTCCTGGCTTCGGATCAGTGCGGTGCACCAGCCACGGCGGCCATTGGAGGGTGAACCAATGGCAAAGGAAGACCCTTCTCTCTGTCTCTCTCACTGTCCACTCTGCCTGTCAAAAAAATTTTTAAAAATTTTTTTAAATTTTAAAAAAAGAACTACAAAGTGTGGCATTGTTGAATGAGTGGGTGAGTGGGAGTTTCTTTAGTGCTCTGGGTCTATTTCCTTGTCTTTAAAATGGAGAACACGAATGATCTCCAAGATCCATCACAAATCTGTGAATCAGGAGTATATAGGACATAAGAGGAACTGTAGTAGAATCGTGTAGGTTTGGTCTCCCCATAACCTCCTTTTTCTTGGGGGAATGATACTCCTTCCATTCCATGTGATTCTGATGACCTGAGAATCATTGTGGTTCATGCCATCTACCACCCTTAGCCCTAACCTTTCATCACCAGACAAGTGGGCAGGTGACCTAGGCTAGATTATAGGGTTCCACCCTTTCACAACAGTGATTGGTCAGGGACAGAAACAAGAGCAAATGCAAAATTTTTCCTAAAGTTTTTTTTTTTATATCTATATATGACTGACCGACAGACAGACAAAGAAAAACAGAAATCTTTGTCCACTAGGGTTCTTATGATAGAATGTTTAGTATATGGGTCTCTTGGTGGCAATCCGTTCATTAATAGAGACAGTATGTCTACAAAATAAAGATTACAAAGAAAATCAGAGCCAGGAGACAAAGAGAAAAAAATCCTAATGATATTTTCTGAGTTTCTAGATCTAGCTGTGCCTGCAGCCAGCTACTTCTCGGTTATAGATTTCTCAGTTATCTGAGTCAATAAACTTTAATTGGGACATATGCCAAATCTGTGTCCTGTCATTTATATTTATCAAAAACCCCACCTACTGTAAAAGCAAAAGTCTTTGTTGAGGGTAAAATAAGGACAGCCAGAACTATCCACTGTTCTTCACATACTCATGGTAGGTAGAAAATGGACTTTGTTGTACTGATATTGATGAGAAAATAGTAGATAAAATGGGTATCTTAGCCTTTAACACAAAACAAAGCCATGTGTATGCCTCACTGCCTACACACGCAAAGGAATCTAGAAATATTTTTTTAAATTTGGTTTGGCATTGCAAGAGCAAACCTAGAGACTAATTAAAAAACAAAACTACAAAGATTTGGAGAGCCCCTGTGAGTAGGCACTGTCCCCTTTCCCCATCTTCACAGAGCACAGAGCAAAGACAGTTTTGAGCATACTTCCGCCGATAACTTGCTGTTGAAAAACTAAGTTGGGGCAGCGGCCAGGTTCACAGAATCGCCCCACAGCCAGGCCTGTGACTCCCTCTGAACCACATAGCCAAGGGCAGGAGAAGAGCCTCGGCAAACCAAATCTGTCCTCCTGGAATTCGAGAGCTTAACAGACACTGGAAACCAGGGGCCACGTTAACAGCCTGTCCCAGGGAAGACAGAAAATGTCTCCGTGCCACTCCCTGGGCTTCTCTATTTCTGACTCTTAATGGTCCATTTATTCCTCCAATCCTGTGGGCCCTCCCTCCATAGTTTTCTACAATGTTTTTCTTCTGCTAGCCAGCACTGAGTTTTGTTGCTGACAAAGAAATTTCACTAATTCATGTAGGGAGAAAGAGGGCCTTTTAGAGGAGATATCAGATCACATGGCCCCCAGTGTCCATCAGCCATACCCACCTCTTTGTGTTCCCCCTCCTTTACCCTCCACCAACAGAGAGCCAGACCACCTCCCACCACCAGCAACTTCTTAAATCCAAGCCCCCAGCTCCTTCAGACTAGAATACTCCCTGGAATTGCAACTATTTGCATTTTTATGTAGACTAGCCCAGTTATTATGTGGAACTCCCTTCTTCCTCCAATTTATCCACTTCAGAATTTAATTCACTTCAGAGTGAATTAAGATGGCAGAATAGGGAGGGAGTTTACTACTCTAGGAGAAGATAGCTTTAAAAAAGTGGATAGAGTGCTGTGTCAGGGAAGAGTTAGGGAAAAAAAAAAACAGCAGAAAAAAATCCACACAAATTGCAGGGACACTGTGGAACTACATGGAAGGTGTGGACATGTACAACTTGACCCCAGCAGCCGAGAACCTTAGCACCAGCCCTGGAATGAGTTGAGACCAGTCTGTAGCAGCTCAAGCCACTGGCAATAAAGCTATAGGAAGAGCCTGGAGGAAATACAGCTTGGAGCCCAGTGTGGGATAGTGTACCTGCCAAACTAGAGGAGAAAAAAAGGTTGGGCGGGAGGGGGACATTTCTCTCTCCCTGATCACCCTGCAACAGCATCCTCTAACAAGCTGATAGAGGGTGGGCGCCATTTTGGACATATGTAACAGCTATACCAACTCATGTCCACACACCCAAAAACTAGCAGAGCAGAGACACCTGAGTCTGGCAGGGAAAACTGACAGGGGGCTGGGTGCTTGTGACTGTGGGGGGCTTGTGTGCCTGGACTGTGAAAATACTGGGGCTGCATGGGAGGGCTCAGGATGTGGCCAGGACTCTGAGCAGCCACTGTGGGAGGTTCCACACTCTCAGGTCTCCCTGATTCCCTGGTGGGGGTCATTGCTGTGGAATCTGTGCTTACACAGAGAACCACACAGATATTTTATGTGGTTTTTGTGGCAGCGTGGATAAATATTATACCTACTGGAGCTAGCGCCCAGGCACTAGTCTCCTTTGAGGAGAGGAAGTGAACTGACTATGCCAACAAAGCGGGACAAACCTCCCCTCTGATTAAAAAAGAGAGAGAGAGGATTTACCACGCCCAACCTGAGTGTCACCTTGGACACTCCCTTCACCCTGGAGCACTGAACAGAGCTCCCTGGCCACACTCACCCCACACCTCTAGGTATTCACTGACAAAGTAGACACTCCACTAATCCACAGAGGAATAGTCCAAAGATAAAAGCCACCACAGGGGAAAAACAAAGAAGAAACCAACAAGTATTTCCACAAATGCCAAATAATAAACACAGCAATTCAAGAACCAAGACTAAGGAAAACAACATGACACCCTCAAAAGAACACAATACCTCAATACTAAAATGTAAAGATGAAGACATGGTAGAAATGCCAGAAATGGAATGCAAAAAATTGATCATAGGATTACTTAGAAGTAATTAGAAGCAAATGCACAAACTATGAAATCTAAACATGACATGAAAGAAAATTTCACCCATGAAATTGAGATCTTAAAGAGAAATCAAAATTAAATCTTGGAAAAGAAATATTCAATAGAACAAATAAAAAATGCAGTGGAGAGCCTTAACAACAGAATCAGTGAAGCAGAAGAAAGAATATCCCACGTAGAAGACAAAGCATAGGAAATTATATAGTCAGACCAAAAACAACAAGAAGAAATTAGAAAACTACAAAACACTGTTGGGAATCTACAGGATACTATCAAACAACCCAACATACAGGTCCTAGGAGTTCCTGAAGGCATTGAAAGAAAGGATTAGAAGGTATTTTTAGTGAAATAGTAAAAGAAAATTTCTCTAATTTGGAGAAAGAAGAGAGCATCCAAGTACAGGAAGCACATAGAACTCCTAATAGACATGACCAGAAAAGATCTTCACCACGGCACATTGCAGTCAAATTCTCCACATAAAACATAAAGAAAAGATTCTAAAATGTGCACAAGAGAAACACCAGATTGCCTTCAGAGGATCTCCAATTAGACTCTCAGCCTACTTCTCATCAGAAACCCTACAGGTTAGGAGAGAATGGCGAGATACATTCCAAGTCTTGAGAAAAAAACTGTCAACTGGAATAATGTACCATGCAGAGCTCTCATTAATGAATGAAGGTGAAATAAAGACCTTCCATAACAAATAGAAATGGAAAGAATTTGTCACTACCCATCCAGCCTTACAAAAAATGCTTAAGGATGTGCTTCACACAGAAACATGGTAATCACTATAAAAGAAGGTAAATGCAGAAAATATCCAAGTAAAAGTACAAAGGAAATTCAAAGTAAAAAATAGGAATATTTATGGGAAAATGGCAGGGCAAAGTCGTTACTTATCAATGTCACCTTGAATGTAAATGGCCATAAATCTCCAGTTAAAAGACAAAGACTGGCTGACTGGATTAAAAAACAAAAACCACCATTAGCTGCCTACAAGAAACACAACTCACCAACAAAGATATATGCAGACTGAAAGTGAAAGGATAGAAAAAGATCCATGATAACAGAAACAAAAAAATAGCTGCTTTAGCCATCCTAATATCAGACAAAATAGACTTTAACACAAAAAATGTTAAGAGAGACAAAGAAGGGCACTCTATAAAGATTAAGGGATCAATTCAACAGGAAGATGTAACTACTATCAACATATATGCGCCTAATTACAGGGCACCTCTCTATTTAAAAGAAACATTAGGGGATCTAAAAGGAGACACAGACTCAAATAGAATAGTGACAGGGGATTTCAATACCCTACTTTCATCAATGGACAGATCAAACAGAAAATCAGCAAGGAAACAACAGACCAAATGGACCTAACAGATAGCTACAGAACTTTCCACCCTACAGCCACAGAATACACATTCTTCTTTCCAGTGCATGGAACTTTCTCTAGGATTGACCATATGCTAGGCCATAAAACAAGTCTCAGCAAATTTTAAAAATCAAAATCATACCAAGCATCTTCTTGGAAGACAATGCAATAAAGCTAGAAATAAGCAGCTCAGGAATCTCTAGAACATATGCAAGCACATGGAGACTGAATAACATGCTCCTGAATGAACAGTTGGCCACTGAAGAAACCAAAAGAGAAATAAAAAAAATTTCTGGAAACAAATGAAAACAATAACACAACATATCAAAACTTATGGGATACAGCAAAAGCAGTGTTAAGAAGAAAGTTTATAGCAACTGGTGCCCACATCAAGAAATTGGAAAGACACCAAATAAATGACTTATCTATGTACCTCAAGGAAAACAACAGGAAACCAAACGCAAAACTAGGAGAAAATAAATAATCAAATTAGTAAATAAACAAAATTGAAACAAAGGGAGCTGACACTATGGTGTAGCAGGTAAAGCTGCTGCCTGCAGTGCCAGCATCCCATATGAGTGCTGGTTCGAGTCCCAGCTGCTCCACTTCTGATCCAGCTCTCTGCTATTGCCTGGGAAAGCAGCAGAAGATGGCCCAAGTCCTTGGGCCCCTCCACCCACATGGGAGACCTAGAAGAAGCTCCTGGTTCCTGGCTTTGGATTGGCACAGCTCTGGCCATTGCAGCCAATTGGGGAGTGAACTAGCAGATGGAAGACCTTTCTCTCTCTCTCTCTCTCTCTCTCTCTCTCTCTGCCTCTCCTTCTCTCTCTGTGTAACTCTGACTTTCAAATAAATAAATACATCTTTTAAAATAATTGAAACAAAAAATATAAAAGATCAGCAAAACAAAAAGCTAGTTTTTTCAAAAAATAAACAAAATTGACACACCATTGTCCCAACTAACCAAAAAAAGGAGAAGACCCAAATCAATACAGTTAGAGATGAAAAAGGAAAAATAACAACAGACACCACAGAAATAAAAAATCATCAGAAATTACTACAAAGAGTTGTATGCCAACAAACCAGGAAACCCAGAAGAAATGGACAGATTACTGGACACATACAACCTATCTAAATTCAGTCAAGAAGACATAGAATACCTAAACAGACCCATAACCAAGATGGAAACTGAATCAGTAATAAAGAGCCTCCCAACAAAGAAAAGCCCAGGACCAGATGACTTCACTTCTAGATTCTACCAGACACTTAAAGAATTAACTGCATTTCTTCTCAAGCTATTCAAAACAACTGAAAAGGAGGGAATCCTCCCAAATTTTTTCTATGAAGTCAGCATCACCTTAATTCCTAAACCTGAAAAAGGCACAACAGAGAAAGAGAACTACAGACTAATCTCCCTAATGAACATAGATGCAAAAATCCTCAATAAGATTCTGGCCAATCAAATCCAACAACACATCAGAAAGATCATTCACCCAGACCAAGTGGGTGATAAATCCCTGGTATGCAGGGATGGTTCAAAATTTACAAATCAATCAATGTGATACATCACATTAACAAATTGAAGAACAAAAACCATCTAATTATCTCAATAGATGCAGAGAAGCATTTGATAAAATATAACACCCTTTCATGATGAAAACTCTAAGCAAATTGGATATAGAAGGAACATTCCTCAACACAATCAAGGCAATTTATGACAAACCCATGGCCAGTATCCTACTGAATAGAGAAAAGTTGGAAGCATTCTTGCTGAGATCTGGAACCAGACAGGGATGCCCACTCTCACCACTGCTATTCAATATAGTCCTGTAAGTTTTAGCCAGAGCCATTAGGCAAAAAAAAAGAATCAAAGGTATACAAATTGAGAAAGAGGAAGTCAAACTATCCCTATTTCTAGATGACATGCTGCTATATATTGGGAATCCAAAAGACTCCCCTAAGAGACTACTGGAACTCATAGAGAAGAGTTTATTAAAGTAGCAGGGTATAGCTTTCCGGTCCCAGGCGCTTCGGCAGCCGCGGGTTACGGTGCAGACATGGCCAAGTCCAAGAACCACACCACGCACAACCAGTCCCGAAAATGGCACAGAAATGGCATCAAGAAACCGCGATCACAAAGATACGAGTCTCTGAAAGGGGTGGACCCCAAGTTCCTGAGGAACATGCGTTTTGCCAAGAAGCACAACAAGAAGGGCCTGAAGAAGATGCAGGCCAACAACGCCAAGGCTATGGCTGCGCGTGCTGAAGCTATCAAGGCCCTGGTCAAGCCTAAGGAAGTAAAGCCCACGATCCCGAAGGGTGTCAGCCGGAAGCTCGATCGGCTTGCCTACATTGCCCACCCCAAGCTTGGAAGGCGTGCCCGTGCCCGCATTGCTAGGGGTCTCAGGCTGTCCCGGCCACAGACCAAGGCAAAGGCCAAGACTGAGCCCCAAATCAAGGGCAAGGTCAAGGCTCAAATCAAGGCCCAAGCTCAAGCTCAAATCAAGAGCAAGGGCAAAGGCAAGGCCCAGGCTGAAACCAAGCCCAAAGCCCAGGCCGAAACCAAGCCCAAGGCCCAGGCCCAAGCCAAACCCAAAGCTCAGGCCCAAGGCAAGCCCAAGGCCCAGGCCCAAGGCAAGCCCAAGGCTCAGGCCCAAGGCAAGCCCAAGGCCCAGGCCCAAGCCAAACCCAAGGCTCAGGCCCAAACCAAGCCCAAGGCCCAGGCCACACCTGCAGCCCCAGTTCCGGCTCAGGCTCCTCCCAAAGGTGCCCAGCCCCCCGCAAAGGCTCCCTAGTAACAGCCTTTGCCTGCCAATGCAAAGGCAGAAGGACTGGTGTGACCCCTGGGCTGCTGTCTGCGTGGGGCTAGCGTCCTCCTGTGCTGTTTGTACAAATAAACCCGAGACAGGGTCTCAAAAAAAAAAAAAAAAAAAGTAGCAGGGTATAAAATCAACACACAAAAATCAACAGCCTTTGTATACACAGATAATGCATGGCTGAGAAAGAACTTCTAAGATCAATCCCATTCACAATATCTATGAAAAAAATCAAATACTTTGGAATAAATTTAACCAAGATGTCAAAGATCTCTATGATGAGAATTACAAAACATTAAGGAACATTAAAGAAATAGACAAATACACAAAAAATGAAAAAATCTCCCATGTTCATGTATTGAAATAATCAATATCATCAAAATGTCCATTCTACTGAAAGTAATTTACAGATTCAATACAATACCAATCAAAATGCCAAAGGCATTCTTCTCAGATCTAGAAAAAATGATGCTGAAGTTAATATGGAAACACAGGAGGCCCTGAGTAGCTAACACAATCTTATATAACAGAAGCAAAGCTGGGGGCATCACAACACCAGATTTCAAGACATACAACAAGGCAGTTATAATCAAAACAGCCTGGTACTGGTACAAAAACAGATGGATAGACCAATGGAACAGAATAGAAACACCAGAAATCAATCCAAACATCTACAACCAATTTATCTTTGACAAAGGAGCTAAAATCAATCCCTGGAGCAAGGACAGTCTCTTCAACAAACGATGCTGGGAAAACCAGATTTCCACATGCAGAAGCATGAAGCAAGACCTCTACCTTACTCTTTACACAAAAATCCACTCAAAATGGATTAAAAATCTAAATCTACAATCTGATACCTTCAAATTATTAGAGAACCTTGGAGAAATCCGGCAAGACATTGGCCTAGGCAAGGAATTCTTTGAAAAGATCTAAGAGGCACAATCAAAGCATAGACAAATGGGATTACATCAAATCGAGACACTCCTGTACTGCAAAAGAACACTCAGCAAAGTGAAGAGGCAACCAATATAATGGAAGAGATTATTGCAAACTATGCAACTTTTCAAAAGAGGAAATTCAAATGGCCAAGAGACACATGAAAGAATGCTCAGGATCACTAGCCGTCAGGGAAATGCATATCAAAACCACAATGAAGTTTCACCTCACCCCAGTTGCAATTGTAATCTGTAGATGTGAAATTGACACTTCGAGAGCAATGACTTTGAACAGTCCTTGTCTTGACTATTGAAGAACAGTGTTTTTTTTTTTTCATACTATTTGTTAAACTCTTTACTTAACATAGAGATAATCATATGTGTATGAAGTTAATTGTAGATAGATCTTGGTAAAAAAAAATAAAAGCAGGAATAAAAGAAGGAGGAAGAGGAAGGGTGGGAGGGTGGGCACAGTGGGAAAAATCATCAAGTTCCTAAAGTTGAAATCAAGACATGCATGAAGTTTGTAACTGTAAAGATATATAGTTCTGCATACAGTCCTACAGACTTACTTCTAAGGGTACAGTTTAAAAACTTGCCAAGGAACCCCAAATCCACTAAAGCTGGGTGGTAAAAATATCATCTTATGTGTTAAAGTGATCATATAAATGGGATTAAGTGTCTGCAGCAGACTCACAGAATGACAATTGCTTTAAGTAGCATTCTGACCTCAAAATCAGCCCTTAAGGCATTCTGGTCTGACTGAAAAGCCCACAAGAGCATTTCAGGCATGGAAAACCAAGATACTGTGGTTAAAAAAAACGCTCTACATGAAAGACCTCTGTGGGTGAGTCCCAGTGGAAAGAAATGGCCATCAGAGAAGGAAGTACTTTTCTCTGAAGGGAGTAGAGAACTTCTACTTTGCTTATGGCCTTGTCTAAATATTAAAGGAATTTGTGGATTCAAAAAGCTTCCATAGCCTAGGAAGCTCATGTCAAGAGCCTCAGGTGATCACTGATCACTAATATGAGTGTTAATTGTTAAATTAACAAGAGTCACTGTGCACTAACTTCCCATGCAAGATCTCTGTCCTCAAAGAGTTGTATTATGAAAGTTAACAGTAAAGTTTGCTCTCAAAGATTGATTTCATTTGAGTGTATTAAGTGAAGGATATTCTATGTTTACAAGTTTTAGTTATGCCTTAGAGTCCAACTCTATTGCTTGTTAAGTGCTTCCTTAATTAATGATAAAACTTGTTCTCGGCCAGCGCCGTGGCTCACTAGGCTAATCCTCCGCCTAGCGGCGCCGGCACACCGGGTTCTAGTCCCGGTCGGGGCGCCGGATACTGTCCCAGTTGCCCCTCTTCCAGGCCACCCCTCTGCTGTGGCCAGGGAGTGCAGTGGAGGATGGCCCAGGTGCTTGGGCCCTGCACCCCATGGGAGACCAGGAAAAGCACCTGGCTCCTGGCTCCTGCCACCGGATCAGCGCGGTGCGCCGGTCGCAGCGCGCTGGCCGCGGCGGCCATTGGAGGGTGAACCAACGGCAAAAGGAAGACCTTTCTTTTAATGTATTAAATGGAGGCTATTCTTATGTCTCATAAGTTATAGTTATGTCTAAGTGCTCGCAAAAGATGTATCATTCTTGAGTGCTTCTTTAAAGTTAATTAAGTTTCTAAAAAAAAGTGAAATTAACTGAGAGATGCAATGACTTTGGAAAAAAAAGGAAAGAAAGAAAGGAATTTTTCACTTGGCTTTTGCACATGTTATCATTTTGTGTTTCTCCCAAAATACAGGACCAACTATACTCCAGGGATGAATTCTGCTTCTACTCTGACATGAAGACTGACCCTTGGCAGCTTTCAAATGTCAGTTTGTTCCTGCTTCTAGCCCTAAGGGCTCCAGACATAATGGTAATCAGACTCCCAGCATCGCCAGGCATAGAAGAACCCATTTGTGTTGCTTTCTGGGAACACTGTTTTGCACCAAGAATGGCACCTCCAGGATTCTAGCTTCTTCATTCTCTTCTTAAGTTGTTTCCTTCCCTTGAGAATTTGGAAGTGCCTTCAATGCTTCCGGCTTCTCCCCAAAGTCACAGGACACCATATGTTACCGTGGACTTCTGCTTCTGAGTGCTACAGAAATTCAGAACCCAGGGGAACAATACAGAGAAGACAGGCTTCTGTCTCCAGACTCCTTCCAGGCATCTGGTGTTGCTCAAGCAGCCGAGGTGGACAGGCCTCATGGCGACAGGCAAATGGGAACCAGGCCTGCATTTGGGTGGTCTGCTGCTTGCTGTCCATCATAGGCCAAGGAGCAAAACCGTTGGCAGAAGCAGCTGTGTCACCAAGGCCAAGACATCTCCAGGGAGGACAGTGGTGACACAGGCCTCCCCAGAGGGTTGCTGGCACAAAACGCCCCTCGGACAACACTGCCCCACACCATAGGAACTCTTTCATCACTGAGTCAGCCTCATTGAGTTGTCCAACAAAAGCCAATGGAAGGCAGTGTCACCACTTGTTGAATGATCATCACGGCTGAGGGTCCAACCAATCCACAAATGGGAAATCTCACTCGGGAATTCTGGGACTGGAGAAGAAGAGGAACCAAAGATGGTGAGTTGGCTGGCACAGGGTAGCCCAGAGCTCAAGGCAGCTGCTCCTCTATTGCACCAAATTGGAAATTACTTCATATTTTGGGACACTTTTCTGACAGTAAATTGAGATGGTTGGACTGGGTCTTAGAATCCTAGAATATTAGAGGTAAGTGGTCATATAAAGAAACTCCCTGATGCCACAGATGGGTAAACTGAGGTTGACTCATATCTTCAATGTGAGTTTACTGAGCTCTACTGTGTGTCAAGTACTAAGTGCTAGGGATAAAATGGTGGGTAAAAGTTTATACAATACCTCACCTCCAGGAGCTTGTAGTGCAGAAGAGAAGAGAAGGAGACGTTGATTGGATCATCACATACATGTATGCTTAACACAAACTCCAGGTCTATGAAGAGGGAACCAACATACTAAGAACATATTTCAGGCAGACCCACCCTGGAGACCGTCCTACAGGGAAGCCCTTTCAGAGCTAAGACCTGAACAATATAGGTTGTAAGCAGATGAAGGAAGTGGTGCCTGGGAACAGAGTATGTATACAAAGGCCCCAAGGCAGGAGAGGACAGAGGACCTTCAAGAAAGTGACAGCAGCCAAAGGGTAAGGGACCTGGAAAAGACAGAGATGGGCAGAGAGTGGAACAAGATGAGACCAGAGAGGGAGGCAAAGGCCCTGTGGGCTGCCCTGAAGGGTCAGTTTGGTAGGCAGAATTCTAAGATGGCAACAAGGATCCTACACTCTGCAGTCCTCCCTTTGAGCGTGGGTAGCTGGGAGCATGAATACAGCGGGTATCTCTCCCATGAGTAGACTTCATTTTAATGGCAGAAGGGTCTTGCAGATGTAATTAAGATACTAATCAGTGTCACTGACTTAATGAAAAGGAAGAATGTGCTAGCCAGGACTGAGCTGATCAGTTGAGCCCTAAAGGGATGCAAGAAGTAGCAGCTGACTCTTCCCTGCTGGACAGGAAGAAAGGAAGTGGCCACACGGCAGGCTGTCCATGGAGGGGCCCCTGTGGGCAGGTCCTGAGGGCAAGCCTATAGGAGCTGAGACAAACCCCCAGGTGGCAACCAGCCAGACAGCAGGATCCCTGCACTGCAGTCATGAGCCAAATGAATCCTGCCATCTGCCTGAATGGGTTGGAAGAGGCTCACAAGGCCCAGGTGAGACCACAGCTCCAGCCAACACCTTGTCTCCAGCCCTGTGACATGGTAAACAGAGAATCCAGCCACCTCACACATAGACTTCCAACCAGAAGAAACACTGGCATAGCAAACAGGTGCTGACCTACGTCCAGGACTCTGTGGTGATTGTTTTTGTGAGCACAAAATTATACAGCTTCTTAAAGATTTTCATCATTATTTGAGGGGGGGAGCATTAGACAATCACTGGAGAATTTTAGAGGGGGCCAGGAGGGAATCACATAATCACATTGGCTTTCTGAAGACATTCCTTGTGCTGCTGTACAGAGAACGAACTGGAAAAGTGCAAGGGAGGACGGCAGTGTCAGTAAGCAGCTAATAGATGATGGTGGTTCTGAAAGCAGGGCTTGACTTGACAATAGGGAGGCAGACAGAAAAGATATGTATACAGTAACCAAAGAAACCCTCTGCTTTAATCCTTTAGTAATATATATGAAAACATTGGCTTCAAAATAATACAGAGGGCTGGTGCCGCGGCTCAATAGGCTAATCCTCTGCCTGTGGCGCCGGCACACCAGGTTCTAGTCCCAGTCGGGGTGCTGGATTCTGTCCCTGTTGCCCCTCTTCCAGGCCAGCTCTCTGCTGTGGCCAGGGAGTGCAGTGGAGGATGGCCCAAGTGCTTGGGCCCTGCACCCCATGGGAGACCAGGAGAAGCACCTGGCTCCTGGCTTCAGATCAGTGCAGTGCGCCGGCCGCGGTGGCCATTGGAGGGTGAACCAACAGCAAAGGAAGACCTTTCTCTCTGTCTCTCTCTCTCTCTCACTGTCCACTCTGCCTGTCAAAATAATAATACTAATAATAAGAGTAGTTGGGAGTGCAGATGGAACAGAATGTCATTTTTTGAAAGTTATTTATTTATTTGAAAGAGCGAGAGAGAGAAATCTTCCATCTGTTGGTTCACTCCCCAAATGGTCACACCCCATGCACTTGGGCTCTTCTATTGCTTTCCCATGTGCATTAGCAGGGAACTGGATTGAAAGGAGAACAGCCAGGACTGAATCAGCACCCAAACTGGCATTGCAGGTGGTGGCTTAACCCACTCTGCCACAACACTAGCCCCAGAATTTGTCAAGTTTTAACAATCATTCAGATTGGGAAAAGGTACATCAGATTCATTATACTATTTTCTCTATTTTATTTATGTACAAGCACAATGACTATGAGGTAAAATGTATACACAGATCTTAAGAATATGGTTTTATGAATTTTGTCAAAAGCATATACGTACATTACCAACACCTCCTATCAAGGCAGATCAATGGAAAAGTCCCCTAGAAAGCTTCCTCCACTCCCCGCCCAGCTACTTCCAGAGTTGTTCAGCGAGGAAATTACAGAGATAAAAGGTTGTGATCACAGTTGAATTATTAACCTGTAAATTATAGATGATTCATGTAGCAACTAGATCAAGAATGTGAATGAGAGGTGACAGAATGGCAATAGGGTGGAAGGGAAAGTCAATGGCTTCCAGGAAGCTTAGACTTAAAACCAAGACTCCAATTGACCTCAGTTCTTGAAATGATTATTTCTCACCTAAGTAATTTCAAGCATCTCTTAATTAAAAGCAGTCCTAGGTTATATGAGTTTTAGCACTATCAGTCACACTTCAAATTCCTTTTAATAATAAATAAGACAAATTTCAAGAAATGATTAAGAATATACGAAGAGGTCTTAGAAATCAATCAGAATATATTGAACAAGAAAAATATGGCAAAGATAGTAATAGGCAATTCAAAAAGAAGAAAAACAAATGGCAGACATAAAAATATTCAACTTCAACAATAATAAAGGCTTAGAAGTTTAAAAATCATAGATAGCTTCATACATCCCACGGATCATAAAAGATTTACAGTATTGAGAAAACCCGATTTTAGTTAAGATGTTGGGAAAGGGCTATGTTTGTGAACAGAGGAACGGAGCGTGCACTGGAAGCACTTCCTGGAGAGTAGGTGTCAAGTATCAAAATCTTAAATGTACTTTTTCACATGAATTTCTCCATTTTAGAATTTTATCCTCTGGCGATCATTGCACCAGCATGGAAGGATGCCTCCTCATTACAGAATGTCTTGAAACAAGGAGAGTTATACACATTCTAAGCTCCATTCCCATAGCACAGTGGAAGAGCACGTGGTCATTGAAGTGTTCATGAAGTTCTGTGTTCACATACTAAAATACTCACATACTGTTGAATGAAGCAATAGCAATTACAGAGCACAATGTATAGTATGCCTCCACTTACATAAATTTATAGATCTCTATGTAGGAATATTTGCATTTTCAACAAACTTCTGAAATTCTAGGTAATAGGATTTGCGATTTCTTTTTATAATTTTCCATGACTTTTGTTTTTTAAAATAATGAGCAAGAATACAATCAGATGAAATCAGATGGAAAAATAAAGTGATTTTATCTTGGAGTGAGCCTGCACATCAGCGAACAAGAGGAATGGCCCATGCAGGAAACACAGCTGGAATGTGGTTCTCAGCCAGAATAACCCTACTGGGTAAGGCACGTGGGCTTTGTCATGCATGCCGATGAGAGACTGGCCAGATCTTGAACTTGCCTGCTCTTCACCTCTACTCACCTCTACTCCAGTTCAGCCTCTGACTCCTGATTTGCAAAACAGGATTTTTAGTAGCTGATCCCCTCTACAACCTTGACTGCCCAGGAAAGCCAACCATTCCACCTTGATTCTCTTGTTGAACCCCTTCTTCAGCTCTGAACTCTTTCTTGCAGTCTTTCTTTAGGATTAGCCATTCAATTTAGATCTGTGCTGTCCAGTATTGTCATTGATCACAAATGGCTATTAACACTGAAAACAACTAAAAATTAAGTAGAATGCATAAAGTGGTACAAGCCACTACTTAAAAGCACTTGGTAGCCACATGTAGATAGTATCTTCTGGATGAGACAACAGGGACAAAAAATACTAAATATTTTCATCATCACAGAAAGCTCAGAGCTCTTAGTGGCCAGGAATGGTCCCCAGCTCACCACTGAGATCTCAGCAGCACATTGAGTATCTGACACCCAACATGCCTTCATTGAATGAGTGAAGAATTAATGATCTAATCCAGCAAATTCAAACACTTTGGTGCGAGGTGGGAAAGGCATTCAGCAGAAGCTAACTTTTCAGCCAAGTCCGAGCTGGTAATTATACACATTGGGTGGGTCAAGAGGAGGGTAGAACATTCCGGATGGGGAAAAGACATTGATTTAGTGAGCAGTGAGAAGGGAGTTGGCACCATCAAGCTATTGTTCTCAAGCTCTTTGCTTGCTGCCAATTAGGAATCATCCCAGGGGTGCTTGCTTATCAGGCTTCCTCCAGTATGCACACAACCCGATTCGGTATTGTGAAGTCTGCCCTGACTAATTAGGTTCTTGGCAGTTCAACAGTCAGGCAATTTATTTATTTATTTTTTAATTCTGTCTCATTATTAATTTTGATTGGAGCTCAAAGTATCCACCCAGAGAATTTCATGAATTTTTTTTCCAAGACTTTCAATCCAAATGCCCACTTGTTCAAATGTTCATATAACCATTATCAAAATGAATGTGTCCTAAATGGCTCTGGGTATGGGAGAGACAGCTGAATTCTTAACAGGAGTTTCATTCCATCCCCAGGCAAGAGACTCGCAGCCAATTACCAATGGAGAGATGAAAATAGGTTGGTAGGTTGATCATGAACCAGTTTTAGGAATCTTTTCTTCTTTCTAGTTTGATAGTAACCCAGACTACATGGAACTGAAACATAGCTCCATCACCTCCCAGCTGTGTGATATTTCTGACCCTCAGTTTTCTTTTCCATAAAGTGGGATAAGAGAAGTATTAGGAGTATTAAATAAGCTAATAATAGTAGAGTGCTATGATCAAGAATTTCAAATGTCTACTTGACTGAATATTGGAGTGCCCAGATACTTGGTTACATATTTTTCTGGATGCCCTTATAAGGGAATTTCTGAATCAGATTAACATTTGATTAGGATATTGAGTAAAGCAGAGTTGTCTTACCAGCGTGAGTGGGCCTCACCCAATCCACTGAAGGTCTGAACAGAACCAAAAGGCTGAGTAATGGTGAAGTCAGAGAAGTCACTCTCTAGATTGTCTTTACACCATTATTTCTCTTGTTCTCAGGCCTTCATCCTTAGAGTGGAACAATACCATTGGCTCTCCTTGGGCTCCAGCTCGCTGACTGTAGCTTTTGGGATGTAGCCTCCATTATCATTTGAGCTGATTCATATATTTTCATTCATTATACATGGTATCAGGGAGGGGAAACTGCTTCCAGGATCCCCACAGATACCAAAACCTGGGGATGCTCAAGTCCTTTATATAAAATGGTGTAGTATCACCTTAAGTAGAACTCTGACCGCAGAATCAGCCCTTAAGGCACTCTGATCTGGCTGGAAACCCAGGGGGAGAATTTCAGACTTAGAAAGCCAAGACACTCTGGCAAAAAATGTCCTACATAAAGGACCCCTGTGGGTGAGACCCCAGTGAAAAGAAGGGGCCACCAAAGAAGGAAGTACTTTTCTCTGAAGGGAGGAGAGAACTTCCACTTTGCTTATGGCCTTGTCAAGCTAGTGGATCCAAAAGGCTTCCATAGCCAAGGCAGATCATGTCAAGAGTCTTGGGTGATCACTGATGTCATACATAAGAGTATTATTTGTCACATAAACAACAAGAGTCACTGTGCACTAACTTCCCATGCAGGACCTCTGTCCCCAAAGAGTGGTACCATGAAACTTAATAGTAAAACTTGTCCTCAAGAATCACTTCCTTTTAGTGTATTTAACAGAGGATATTACTATGACTCATAAGTTATAGTTATGTCTAAGAGCTCATAAAATATGTATCATCCATGGGTTCTTCTTGAAAGACAACAAAGTTTCTAAAAGGAAGGAGGAGGAGGAAGGAAGGGAAATAAGGAAGGTGAAAAAAGAAAAACCACCTTGGAGAAGCAATGACATAGGACAGCCCTTGTCTAGATGGCTGAGGAACAGTCCTCTGAGTTTCTTTATTCCATTCGTTCTTTTCTTTTCTTTTTTCTTTCTTGGATAAAACAGGACAAAGGAGCAGGAAGGAGGGGGAGAATGGGTAGAAGAACAGGTTCAGAGGGAACAATTACTGTGTTCATAATGTTGTATTTATGAGATACATACAAATTTTAAAAATAAAAATAAAATGGTGTAGTATTTGCAAAGAATCTATACACAATCCTCTTTTTTGAGCTGCAGATGGTTGAATCCAGATGTAGAACACACAGATATGAAGTACCAAGTGTATGTTGTTGTATAGACAGATACATACATAGATAAGTACTTCCTATTTGTTCCATTTCTCTGAAAAACTCTGGCAGATACAAATGCTTAATAGTGTCCCAAGTCATAGTAAACCTGATGTAGTAGTTTATTAAATACATAAACATGTAAGTAAAGTGTATATGTGTTTGCCAGGTTTCCCAAATGCCTTCCTATGAGTCACATCTACAGTGATAATTATTAAATTATCTATTACTTATTAAATTACTACTAAAACCAGGTTTTTTTCTTTAAAGATTTGTTTGCTTGAAGGACAGTGTTACAGAGAGAGGGGAAGAATTAGGGAAATATTCTATCCACTGATTCACTCCACAATGACTGCAACCACCAGGGTGGGCCAAACCACAGCCAGGAACTGGGGGCTTCTTCCAGGTCTCCCACGTGGGTGCAGGAGACCAAGCACTTGGGTCATCGGCTGCTGCTTTCCCAGATACACTAACCGGGAGCAGGGTCAGAAATGGAGCAGCCAGAATTCGAATCAGTGCCCATAAGGGATGCTAGCATCGCAGGCACTGGCGTAACCCCCTGTGCCATAACACCGTTCCCCCCTTTTATTTAAAGAGCAATTTTTACAACAACAGAGACAGCCCTCCATCACTCAACCCAACCTCCACCTCACTTCTACCTTGATCTAAACCATTACACTCCATGCCTGGCCTAGTGCAATAGTCACTTACGTGGTCTTCTGTGACCCACTCTGGCCCCCCATATGACATCAGGGCTATGTTTTCAAATAGCAAATAAGATCCCATAGCCTCCATATGTCAAAACTGCCAGTGCCTAATGGCCAACAGAGTGTCAGAGCTGGACTCGATAAGAAGTTGCAGATGTCACTACATTCAAAGCACCCCACGTCTTATACCGTCTGTCCTTCCTGCAGCATAGGACACTGAACTTCAGGGAGCATAAGAAACCCACCTAAGGATGTCTGGCAAGTCAGGGGTAGACCTGGGGTTTGATTCCCACTCACAACTCTTTTTGTTAATCACAGTGATGGATCACAACCTATGATCGCTGTATGGAGTACAAGGGCCTCATAACCACCTGCCCCATCCCCTTCCTAGCCGGCAAGACTTGGGAAGCATTCATGTGCATCTCCTGTGAAAACACTCTCACAGACATCAGGAGCGTTACGGAATGTTCTCTCTGCTCACGCTCTCCTGCTCATTGAGGCAGCAACGAGACGTAGTCCACACAGGGATCTCCTAAGGCTTCTCAACCTACTTCCCGCCGTCTCAACCGCACTTCCCCACTGGCCTGCCTTCGTGCTCCGTCCTCAGGGTGTTCTCAGTCTCGACATAAAGGAAACGCCCATGCCACTGTTAGATCTCATTGGAGAGATCTGACAGTCCACGTCCAGGGCTCCGCAGGAGGAACTGACACACAGGCGTGCTGCTGCCAATCTGTCTTGAGAATATCCTTGAGGACAAACCAATTTGGGAAGCAACCTCGTCCAAGCTCTAGATACTTTCTGCCATGTTGGTGTCAACTGAACAGTAATCATCAATCAGTGTTTCAGGCCAATATTACACCCTCCTCATTCCTAAATATCCTCAGTAACTTGGTCTTATACGCATGGTTATGCACATAGGTAGTTTTTTATCTAAGTATTTTAGGTTCATATATAGTACTGTGTATTGCATAGATCATATGCTTCAATGCCTCTGCCTGCAACTTCAGTTACCAGCTAAATGCTGACAACGCCCAAATTTATATCCCCATTCCAGACATCGCTCCTAAGTCCAGACTCATATATCCAGCGGCCCACTCAACATCGCCACGTCCATGTCTCTCTCAGATACACAAACTCATCAAGTCCAGAGCTAAACTCATGATCTTCCTTCCAGAGCACACTGGTCTTCCCACACTCAGGAAGCAGCGGCCACCCTCCAACCAGGCATGGAAGCCAAAAATCCAGAGGCCATCTCAACACCACCTCTCACTGCCTTCCCTACCAGACCCATTCATCCCCAAGTCCTGACAACTTTCTGTCTTAAACTCAAGCACATCTCAATCCACTCATTCATTTGTCAATTGCTTATTTTGCAGGACTGCATTAAAAGTGGATGTTAGGACATTAAAAAGGATAGATCAGCTCCTTGCCTCTCTGAGCACACAGTCATAAGCCACAGTAGTGCATTTTGCTGAATGAATGAATGAATGAATGATAAGCATAAATGAAGACAGTTTTATACATATTATAGACTTCATATAATTTCATTAATGTGTACTTACTACATATTGTGTGCTAGATCTTGTCAAGGACCACCTATACAAAGAGTGTACTGGCTATGGGCATGAACTTTAAAATCAGATCAAATCATCTGGTAAATTAGAGATAATATTATTGCACACCTACTATGTGCTAGGCAGTGTTCTATACATTGGAATTCAGCAGAAAACAAGCAGAACCTCTACCTCCCGACACCTTGGAGCACTTCCCCGTAACTGGAAGATTCCCACCTGGGTGGGAGAACAGAATCTCTTCCTTCACTAGAACCCAGACACTCACTTTCCTGAGCTCCTTGCAGCCGAGAGGCAGGCATGTCACCTTGCCCAGGCAGAGGCTTCTGGAAGCTAGTTGGTACCGGCAAGGTGGCACCAGACATTCTGTAACCCAGAGTCGTGGCAACTATACCAACTCCAAGAAACAGCAGTGAAAGAGGAGTCAGCAGGCAGAACCAAGCAGGACTGTTAGCAGTACAAGCACCTCAACAAATTCAGGGGTGGGATTCAGGATCTCATGCCTGCATGGTTCCCAGAGTCCCTCAGCATCTTTTACGAAACTGCATCTTTGTTTTGACTAACCAATACTGAGCTCTGTTGTTTGTAGGTAACACTCCGAGATGACAGGCTGGAGTTGAATCTCAAGCCCTGAAGGCATTGCTGGATGTCTCTGGGCAGTGATTTAACTTCATCAGCATCAGTCCCGGCCTACAACAGGAAAACCATGCGGGAAAGTTGGTTTCAACCTTGCTGGCTTCATCAGGATCCTCCTGCTGTGACGTCTCCTATGCTTATATGGAATAAGTATTTTAAGAATTCAAGGAATGGGTTTCCATCTTTTCCCATTCAACAGGTTTTTTTCTACCTCTTTTCTGGGCAAAAGCCTCTTTCCCATGCTCCTGGTCAATTTATCCAACTTCGAGAAAGAGAAGTAAGCCTGTTATAAAGAAAATACAGTTCAGAGCCCAACAGTCTGGGTAAATCCCATTACTGTCACCTAGCACTGTACGGCCTCGGGTGATTCACTTAGCATTACCTGTTCCTGTCAAACACCTTAGTTGCAGAATGAGACTTTTCCTGTCCCTACACACACCACCAAACTCCAGGAAATGAATAACCCATATTGTACATGCTAATTTTTTTTGCCTGTTTATCAGAAAATACAGGGAAGTATTCAGACCCCCTGGTCCTCAGATGCAGCACTTAGCGGACTTCTGTTTCTATATTATGACATTTGATCTTCACAACAACATTGAGAGAAGTGCACAGGAGAGTTACCTTAATTCACAGCAGAAGAAACTGAGGGTCAGAGTAGCTGAGTCCAAGCCAGTACTTTCTCAGCCATAGCTAACCTCTAGGGATGAGCAGGCATTTCAGTATCTATCGCTGGTCTGTGGGACTAAAAGTTGTTTTAAAAGGACAAGAAATCAAAGCTGCTCGTTCCCTAGCATGCAAGACATTGGTATTTTGATCACTTTCCTGCTTTTGGAGGAGTTCCCTATTACGTGACTTTACCATAAAAAACAAAAAAGGATTCTCTCTGTAATCTGGTACCTGGAACCCAGGAATATGACCTAAGAAAAAGCGATGGGATATTCCAGTTCAGACCTATGACTATTGAGCAAGCCACAGACCAATGAAACAGAAAAAGGCAAGGCTTTGCATCAAGTAGCAGCAAGAGTGGTGCACTGGCAGCAGGCTAGCAAACACATCCTGCTGATGGACTTGACCGACGGCCTACTTGCTCCCTGGAGTACACTCATTTCCCCAGTTTAATTCTCCAGTCTTCTGTGAGTTTTGAGAGCTACCCATTATCTTTTCAATACATGAATGTTCAGGTTTAAAAATCTGTGGCTTACACCCAGTAACCCCAAGTGTCATTCACATGACATCCTGAGGTGCTCTTCCTAACAGAGGTGGCCTCTGAGCCAGATTGATGGGTAGACGAGCCTGGCTCGGGCTCCATCCAAGCTCCACAGTCAGGAAGGACCAAGGTGCTTTGGGTCCCCTGCAGAGTAGGCTCCTAACAGAGGTCATCAGGACCACAGCCCCGCCAGCATCTTGTCTCCTGTGGATTTTGTGCACACTGTAAATTCTTTTGTGATGCACATGTAACCTTGATACGCAAACAGTTCGTCACAAGCCAGGACCAGCAAACGTCTGATAGGGCACCATGAGAGACTATTTGCAAACAATCCTTTATGAATAACTAACATGAAGAAGGAAAGAGACAGAGGCTCAGGGCTTAAAAAAAAAAAAAAAAAGACGAATTCATTAGACTGTTTAATTCATGAGGACTGCTTAAGGACTTCTTTATGCCGAGCAAACCCTTCATGACTTCTTTAACTTCAGGGTCTCTGGCTTAGACCTGCCATTTATCAAAAGGAAGAGGCTCATAAAACTCAGCAAACTAGACTACGATGGCATCTGGCCAAATGATCCAAGCCCACTCCCATGAGTCAGACAGGCACGTCTCATGTACCAGCTGGCTTCCTGTGCACTGGAGGTTCCCTAAGGCGGCTCCGATCATCTTGTGTTGTTTGTTTTGTAGATGAGGGAGACAAAACTCAAAGAGGTTAAGTGACTTGCCCAGGGTCACACAGGTATTAAGTGGCAGAACTGGGAGCTGAGCCCAGGTCTGTCTGGCTTCAGAAGCCACATTCTTTCCAAGAGCCCATGCTGCTGTTTTCCTTCCCAAAGCAATCGTCCAGACACTTTGCCAAGAAGTGCTAACGACTAATGTCTCTGACAGCAGCGTGAACAGGAAGTCTCTCAGTGGACCGGGTGACATGTGGGGGTGGCTGCCAGTGAGATATGGGTGTGCAGGGATGGGCTGGGCTGTCACAGAGGCGGCATGATTTCTGACTTGGTTGTTTGTCTCAGGAAGTCCTGGTGGGGTCATTAATCCAGGAAGGGCGAGGAAAAGAGAAAGGAGCAGGGGGTGGGGGTGGGAAGCAGAGGAGAGGGAAAGAGAAAGGAGGCTTCTCCCTCACTTGTGTCCTGACTCCTGGCCTGAATGGCGTTTGCAGGCCTCACATCCAGGGCGGCTCCTCACCGTGGCAGTCATGCCCCTCCAGCACTGCCCTCCCCACGCCAGCTCCCTCCTGGGCTGGCAGGTTCCCTTCCATGCCCACATCTATCCCTTCCTTGGAGAAGAACCTCTTCGAGATGTGTCAGGCAGCGTGGCTAGACATCATTCGCAGTAGGCAGCAGGAAATGGACTACGTTCCCGCCTTGAGCACGGTCATCAACATGTGACTGCTTCGGGTCAGAGCCTTCTGCGGGCAGTCTGCCCTGCAGCCCCCGCGGCCCCAGGAGAACACGCGGAAGAGCAGACGTTGTCCAGGAAGGGCCGCCCCTTGCAGAGGTCGGAACTTGTCCTGACAAAAGCCTGATTTCCCTATAGGGACTGTGGGTTGACTCCGACAAGAACACAGGCAAAATTCAGGCAACACAAGCCACAAGCTTGCCCATTCTAGATGTTCCCTACTAGAGGGGAGAGAGAGGCTGGAGCCGTGGCTCACTTGGTTAATCCTCCGCCTGCTGCGCCGGCATCCCATATGGGTGCCGGGTTCTAGTCCCGGTTGCTCCTCTTCCAGTCCAGCTCTTAGCTGTGGCCCAAGTGCTTGGGCACCTGCACCGGCATGGGAAACCAGGAGGAAGCACCTGGCTCCTGGCTTTGGATCGGCGTAGCTCCAGCCATAGCAGCCATTTCGGGGGTGAACCAACGGAAGGAAGGAAGACCTTTCTCTCTGTCTCTCTCTCTTACTATCCAACTCTATCTGTCAATTAAAAAAAATTAAAATGTTAAAGAGGGGAGGGAGATTTCCCCTAAACACACCTGGCCTCCTCTCCCACTTTCTACAGCTCCTAAAGAGAGAGAGGGAAGGGGTGACCTGGTCGGGAAGCATGAGTGAGCTGCCACGTTCCTCTAAGGGAGTGCCCATTCACCGAAGGTCCCAAGGAAGGGACCCGGCCTCTTCTTGTCCACCCTTTTCTATGGGGGATGTGTGTGGCTCTGCAGATTCGAAGCTGACCTCTGCTTAGTTGCTCTAAGGGCCAGTCTAGGGGCTGGGAAGTCAACAAGCCCCGGGGACTCCCATTCCAACTACTTGCTCCAGTCATCAAGATGACAACTGGGCTTATTGGCTTCCCTCCTCTGACTCAGTTCAGAATCAGAAGAGAAAGAGGAGACGGTGATGGAATCCCCCTCCAGAACCCCAGTTGTCAAATATGAGAGCTATTACTAATACCACCCCCATGACATTCTGAAGTAAATCTACTCATGGTGGAAACTTGGGATCTCTGTTCCCATCGGCTTAGTCAGAGATACTCCAATACCAAGGCAGAAGGCCCCTCGATCAACACCTTTTGGGGCTGATGCTGTGGCATAGCCGATAAAGCTGTAGCTTACAGCACCAGAATCCCATTTGGGCACCAATTTGAGTCCCAGCTGCTCCACTTCTGATCCAGCTCCCAGAAAATGGGCCTGGGAAAGCAGTGGAAGATGGCCCAAGTGCTTGGACCCCTGCACACATGTAGGAGACCCAGAAGAAGCTCCTGGCTTCAGACTGGCCCAGCCCTGGCTGTTGTGGTCATTTAGGGAGTGAACCAGCAGATGGAAGACCTCTATCCCTCTCCCTCTCCCTCTCTATAGCTCTTTCAAATGAATACATAAATATTTTAAAAAGATCATCTTTCCCTTCACCCTAACCCTTCCCCCACCCTCATCCCCCCCCCCCCAATATTCCCTCCAACATACTACATCCATGTGCCTTCCCTATCTCTTAGAATATAAACCTTCCCTTTGGAAGCATAGGCCAAGGTCACTTACAAAGAGAGGTGGTCATAAATAATGTTGAAATCTTCATTGTCTCACTGCCGGGTCAGGACCTTGTTAGCTCAGCTTTGCCAAAGCCTGCCAAGCATCTAGCAGGAGGAAGGGGCTTACCCCAGGCTTGCTCAATCCCTGGGGTATTTGCAGGCATTCTTATCCATTGAAGTAAGAACTGAGTGACAACACGGTGTCACGGGGTAGGCTACTATGCATCTGGGTGTGCACAGAAGAGTGTGTGTCTGCCTAAGTCCATGCATCTGCATGTCTGTGCCCAAGTCTGACAATCTCGTGTGGCACAGTTTCCAACTAAGGACCCACTGTCAGGATTTTATGAGTTAGCTGGGAACAAGTGACTATCACAGAATGCCATCAGCAACAAACGTGGGAGACAATCTCATGACAGAGATGGAGGCACCTGAGGTGTTTGCACAACACTTTACAAAGAATCAGGGGAGAGATTATTATACAATGAAATAACTATTACACAGTGAAGTAACTCCCTGCCCCCTAGTAGGGAACATCTGCAATGGGCAAACTAAAACTTGCCAATGCCACACTGACTGTGGCACTGCCCCAGAAGTGCCATGCTGTCACTCAGAACACCTGCCTGCATAAATGTAAACTCCTGTGCACCTGGCCTCTCACCCCACCTCTTATTACTCCCTGGGGGACAGAATCAGTCACCGCTGAGTGTGGTGTTGCTGTCTCTATCTATTCTCCCGTCTCTCAACTTCCAACATATCATTCATGTCATTCCTGTAGAACTTAAGGAGAGGTAAGATTGTCAATGGCAGCGTCGGGCTTTAAACAAGCTCTGTACCCCAGTATCTGCACAGCTGAGCACAAGGCAGCTGCTTGGGAAATGCATGGGGCTCTCCAGAGTGTGCAGATCCTCTCCTAGTGGGTGACACGTCATTTTGGACTCTCCCCATGGGGCTCCACAGTGAAGTAGGTGGCACACAATTCCCACTGAAAGCCTGGTTGATCTAGTGATGAGCCAGAGAGGGGAAAAACTTTGAACAAGGCTTCTCCAACATTCCCAGACTAACTAAAAGGAGAGGGGGGTGAAATTGTGTCCCATACAGGACTTTCCAGACATAGCCTAAAAGCAGTCCTTACCCCAGTACCCCATAGAACTACCACTTACAAAGCTGACATCTCATTTCACCCTTGGCTTTGCTGAGAGCCAGGAAAACAACCAGTTGTAAATGCATGGAATGTCTTTGTATTGAACGAAATTAGCGCTATTGTGGACCTCATCCATTATGGTGTCCAATGTCCCCTTTCTTTTGCTTGAGGCAAACTCATAAAGACATGAAGTGAATCCGCATGGCCTGGAAAGGATGGAACAGCTACGAGCTTAGCCTAGAAGAATCACTGAGGCTCCCGTGATGAACAAAGTCACTGTAGAAGCCAGGGAGAAGAGCAGGAAACAGGCCATGATGGGACACCTGTTAGAGGACCAGAGACCCAGACAAGGAAGCACGGCTCCCTAGAGAAAGTGACACGGAGTCCGTGGCACAGAGTCCATGGCAGGAAGCAGGTGGGGAGGGGGTGTTAAAAGTCCCCAGTAGAGGAAACTCCATGGGAAAAGGCAACAAAGAGCAAGATCAGTTTGGGGAGAAAAGAAAGGCATTCGTTAAGTCTGAAGTGTAATGTGTAAGGGGGTGGGGGAGGGTGAAAGATGAGACATACGTTTAGAAATTTGATCCAAGGGCAAAGGGGTGCCAGGGAAGGGCTTCAACTGGGAACTACTTACCCAGAGAGGCATCTCAACATAGTTCCCTGGCACCAACGTGGGTGATGGGGAACACGGGTTTCGGGGAGACCTAGAAAGACGCAGTTGCTGTTCTGCAGGTGAGGTTGTAATGGCTTGGACTTGGGGGCTTGGATGGAGGCAGAAAGACAGAGTGACAATGCCTGCAACACAGAAGCCAGAAACCAGGAAGTCCACCTGGGTCTCCCACATGGGTAGCAGGGACTCGAATACTTGAGCCAGCATCAGCTGTCTCCTAGGGTGCACATTAGCAAGAAGCTATATCAGAAGCAGAGGGAAGACTTAATCCCAGACACTGTGATATGGCTCATAGGCATCCCAAGCAGCAGAGACATCTCAGTGTGCCACAATGCCCACCGCAAAAGATATTTTAGGGGTGATGCTGATAATGTGTGGCAAACAGCTGGCCTTGGAATTGAAAGAGAGGAAGGAGTCAAGGCCAACATCCAGCTTGTGATCCTGGGTACAAGATACTCCCTGGGCCATGTTCTACCATGGGCCTGGGTTCTACCACCATGTTCTACCCTGTGCATGTTCAAGGGCAGGAATTACCCTTGGCATCTTCCTAGAAAGTAGGTTGAGCCTAATGCATTTCAGCTCTGTTCTAGCTCTGCCATAACTGCTGCAGGGTGGATAAACATGGGCACTTAAAAAAATATATCTATCTTAGCATTGAGGGGAAGAAATAGGAAACAAGCTTCCAGAACTGTCCAGTCTCCAGAAAGCTGTGCCGCAGTGACAGGGATGGGAGCGAGATGGAGAGAGAGGGGGAGGAGGATCCTTTCCTAATGATCCTGACAGCAGCTTTTGTTTCTTTTCAGTACTTGTCCCCGGGGACTTGTGATCGCCCCTTGAATTCAGGAGGCATCATCATTTATCTTTGTGACCTTAACACCGGCACACGGTCAACCTTAACACTAGCATAACCGCTGGAAGCCGCAGTGAAGACATCATGGAGTCACAGCCTCCCCCGATGGCCCACTCGGTCCTAGGAAGGCTCCTGCCCGGGGCTGCTTTGAGCAGAGCCCCTCCTGCAGGGTCGCAGAGAATTCCTGCAGCTGCAGTTCCCTGGCATCCGTCTCCAGGGCAGAATTCCTGATGAAACCCTGGGAGCACATTCCTTGGGCTCAACCCAAGCTGTTAGGGAGGCTGGCATTGGGTCCAACCACCGAAAACCAGGAAAGCAGAGAGGGAAGGGGTATGCCAAGAAGGAGCCCTGCTTAGGGAGCCGACCACCGTGCTGTACAACCCGCACTGTCTCCACTGTAGCAGAGCCATTTGGAGTTGTGCAGTCCTAGCAGCCCAGCTTGGGAGTCAAGAAACCTGTTCCCATTCTGGAACACTGGACTTGTCTACACCCTCCCCAAGCACTCCCACCCGCTCCCCCCAACACACCACAAAAGCCTGAGCCTTGAATGAGTGAGTCCAGGTCATTGGATTCCTTTCACAAGTCCCATACACCACCACTGTCCCATGCCTGAAACCAAGTGTTTCCCAAGGTTTGAATTGGCGGCACTTACTGGGAATGAGGGAAAGGGCCAAGAAGAAACAAAGAAGCAAACAAAACAAAACGAATGTCAGGACTAAAGAGCCCAGGCTGGACAAAGGAGCCAGAAAACCCAGCTCATTGGCCAAGGGGAAGGCATCCTGAGACACAAACGCTCCACCCCCTAGCATGTGGTGGTAAACTCTGCCAGACCCAGGACATGGATAGCTCACCCAACTCCTCCCATGGCTTAATGACTGCCCTGTGCCCAGCATGCCAGCCCCGACCCGCCCCCCCCCCCCACTCTCACCACCACCCTTAATGACAGGCCCAAGCATCCCAGGCCCCTTTCCAGCCGAGGGGGCGCTTTGTTGACATTTCTCTTTGGGCCACTCGATGACATGATTATAAGAGAAACAAAGGAAGCATATTTGTAATAAATCTGGAGCCAAAAAAAAGAGACATCGTTAAAAAGCTGGGTTTCTCCCCAGTAGCCTTGGCAGAAAGAAGCAATGAGAAGGAGCTGCTTGCTTACTGGTTTTAGCATCCCCCCCCCCTCCTCATTGCTGCAAACTGAGTCGTTTTTATGCCCTAGGCCCTGAAAAACTGAGTCCTTATGTTGAAGCCCTACCATCCGGTGTGATAGTATCTGTAGGTGGGGCCTTCAGTTGGTAATTAGGTCATGAAGGCAGAGCTCCATGAATGGGATTTGCATCCTCACAATAAGAGATGATAGCGAGATGATCTCTTTCTCCACTAATGCAGGACATGACCAGAAGACAGCATCTATCAACCAGGAAGAGGGCCTTCATCGGACAGCAAATCTTTGAGCACCTTTATCTTGGGCCACCCAGCCTCTAGAACTGTGGGAAATAAATGTCTGTTCTTGAAACCACCCCAACCACGATGTTCTGTTATAACAGTGTGACCTGACCAGGACACTCCGCAACTCAGCCTGCTGGCCCACGGGCCCAGGGACTGCCCCCCTCCCTGAGGTTCCCAGGAGTTGCCTCCAGTAGCCTCCATCTGAAGAACTCTAAGACAATGGAACTTTGAGATGAGTTTTAGTGAACCTGAATAATGAAGACAGTTCAAGAGGCAAGGCTGGAACAAAGACCTTGCATAGCCTCTAGGTGCCAGTTCACAAGGCTGAGCATCAGCAGACGTTATCATCTCAGGGCAGTGTCCAGCATGGACTCGTTGTCTCTTGAACAAAAGAGTGAATGAATCTCTTTCAGTCTGTATTGCAACCTGCTGGAGGCGTGTCACACAGATTTGACAGATGAGAAAACTGAGACTCTAGGAGGTCAAATAACCTACCCCAGGCAGAAGGCTGCAGATCCTGAACACAGATCTGACCCTGTAGACACGTGAAGAAGACACAGAGAGCTTTCAATTATAGAGACCTGAATGATCAGAGGTCTTTTTCAAAAAACTCTCTGAAGGACAATTAGAGTTTGTGTTGCTTAAACTTCAAATATCTACTCCATTATGTTTGTAGCAATGCAGATCTCTCACCTCTTCTTTGTCCCACCTTTACATATGGATGTCGCTTATTGGTTGCAATGGTTTTCTAGCATCCTATTAGATCCTGCATTCCTTGAAGTCATCTTATTTATCTCAGTACTTCTAGTACCCAGTAACGTCTTCACGAATGTTCACTGCATGAATGAACAGATGGTTAGACGAATTTGTACCCTACCCTGCACTTCAAGTCCACGTGGATATACATCATCTCGTCATCTTCATGTGACTTCACTTATTCAGTCTAAAAATTCCACTTGGAGGGGAAGTGATCTTTTGCTGAAAAATGCTCGAGATTCTTGAGATGGATGAGAACCATGTGGGCAGGAACAGTGACACAGAAAACAGAAGCGGAAGCATCACTACCTGGTGCAAGAGGCAAAGGCATGCATTGTCTGAGACTGGTTTAGAAAAGAGTCGAGGAGAGGGTGAGAGCACCCTCAGAGCAGGGCTTGAATTGGGGAAGGCGAGGAGGCAGGGAAGCCCTACAATGAGTGTTATGGATGGCAAAACACCTCTCACCCTCCTAATGCCGATCAGATGGCGCCACGTAAACCCTCCAAGTCTCTCCTGACAAAGCCAAAGCCAAAACAAAAAAAACAATAAACCAAGGCCCTCCAGTCAGTGCTACTCATTTTCACCTTGCTACGTTGTATGTGGCTCTTCTAGAAATCTCAGAAGGGACCATGCATCACACTGGGTGGACAGAGAGACTGCGTACGAGGAAGTTGGAGCCCAGATTCAGACATTTGGGAGATTTGCATGGGCTGTGAAAGAAGATGGGAAGAGATTTAAGCCTTCCTTTCTGTTGTCAGTGATAGGGATGCCCTACTGTCCACCTGTGCTGTGCTCTGTCACGTGACATCCAGAGAGGCTCTATGCACCTTGTCCAGGGCCACTCAGTTATCAACACATAGAAACAGAACCCAAGAAGAGCCTATGTTACGGTGCAGTGGGTGAAGCTGCTGCCTGCAACACCAGAATCCCATACTGGAGTGCGGATCTGAGTCCCACCTGCTGGGTTTCTGATTCACCTTCCTACCCTGTGACATAGCAGATGGCCCTCGTGCTTGGCCATTTGTGAAGTAAATCAATGGATGGAAGAGACCTCTGACTTTCAAATAAATAAATAAAACTTTAAAAACATAAGCAAACAAATAGAATCCAACTGAATCCAGCGTACTTGACCTTAAATCCCTTGCTTTTCTTGTACTTGAGGCTACTTTGCATGCATACGGTCACCATCACGTGGGTAGATGAAGCTGCAGCCCTTTGGGGGAGCTTAGGAGCCTGTGCTTTGGCTGGCATGAGCCAGGGCCCGGGATCTGTTCCCAGTCCTCTGAGTAGACACAGTCCCAGCTTGCATGGCTGTTGTTACCGCCTGACCCTGGAGCAGAGAATAAAATTCCAGACCCACAGTCCCCTGAAGCCAGGGATGCGTGTGTCCCCAGAGCCTTCTAATGCTAGCTCTAACCTGGAACAGACTGGAAGAAAGGGAAGCTAGAGGGTTTGTCCTGTGGCTTTGCAGAGGGCTCCCCCCGTGGGCCCAGAGCACAGCCAGATGAGCAGACTTGGCAAGCAGAGGCCCCTGACATCTGTCAGAGGCCCTCACACACGTGGGCTTTATTAGGAACAGGCCCAGGCGTGAGCAGGCCAGGACAGTGTGGTGGAGTGTTTACCCGCCTGTCTGCCCGTCCTCTCAACACCCGGAGCTCACACCAGGCAGGGCACAGGCCATGCTCCCGGAGCGGTCGGCCATGGCACGTCATCTACCTGCCATAGTGACAGACAGGCTGGCCAGGCCTTGGGAGGTGTGCACGGCCCGGCCCAAGCTCTGTTCAGGTTCCAGTGGGGCTTTCCCAAGGGTCCTCGGCTCCGACAGCACACACAGTAGGTGCAGTGCTCTTTGAAAGACTGCTGAATGAATGAGCCCCCCCAGTTCCCTTGTGGGGTGATTTGAAGAATTCTCCTCCATCTAATCCTATTTCCCCAGCAAATGTCAGAAATGCTGGGAGTCCTTGTGAAAATGTAAATACAGGGGCTGGCGTTGTGGTGCAGCAGGTTAGACCACTGCTTATGATGCCTGTATCACACATCCACGAGCTGGTTAGAGTCCCGGCTGCTCCACTTCTGAACCAGCTCCCAGCTAATGCGCTTGGGAAGGCAGCAGATAATGGACCCGAGTGCTTGGGTTCCTGCCACCCACACAGGAGTCCCAGATGGAGTTCTGAAATCCTGGTTTCAGCCTGGCCCAGATCATCACTAGAGGAGCAAACCAGCAGATCAAAGATCTTTCCCTCTGTTACTTTGCCTTTCAAATAAATAAATATTTTTTAAAAAGTAGGTATCTCTTAACTGGAGAAACTCTGAACAAAAACTTGCAGCAATAACTTACAGCTTGGAATAAATGGTATTTAGTCTATATAAAGCACCTACTGTGTGCCAGGCACTTTATATATGCCCTCTCTAATCCTCACTATAGTCCTCCAAAGCTTATGCTATAATTGTGGTCAATGAGGCTTGAATTAAAGTTGTGAAGTTAGTAAGTTGGGAGGGAGTATTCGAGCCCAGGGATCTTTTTGATTGAACACCTGACTTGGTGTCCAGCATGCCAAGAAGCCAAGAAGCCCTTCAGGGCAGGTCTGATGTGGGCTGAGAGAAGCAGAGCGGCCCAGGTTGCTGTGGGCTTGCAGGGTGGGAGGGAGTGACCAAGCACAGATGGGAGCTGGACTCTTGAGCTTCTTAATCTGAGGTCACCTTTGCAGAGTTCAGGGGACCATGGGCCTTGGGAGAAATTTCATTTTTATTTCAGATCATTGTAGTTGCAATCTGTTCAGTTAGCAATGTGGACCACAAACCACAGTAGCACAAACAGTCCTGGGATGTTGTATGAATGGAAATCAGATTTTTTTTAACACTTTATAGTTGTCAGTTTCTCAAAATATGATTTAGACTCATCATCACTTTGACAGTGATTATTAGACCCACTGCTAATGCTTGTTATGTTATAGGTTAATAAAGAACCACTTATCTATGATAACAACATGTTGAGGGGTTTTCATAGTTTTCTTGATGTATTTTGGTATAATTGGCTTCTCTGTAATCCTACACATTCCAGGAGCTATACTGTTTTCTCAGACAGGTCTATGGGTATCAACACATTGTCAGTTCTTCAGCAATCAATGGTTCAGAATCTCCCCAGTTTTAGAAAGTCAAAGTGAGGTTTGTCTCCCTTCAAATTTCACCTACCTCACCCCTTCCAGCTGGTGTCTCACTGATTGAAGTCTTTGGCAATCACCTAAGAGGTTTGTTAATGTGTGGATTTCCAGGACCTATACCCACATTTAAATGCCACCTTCCCTTCAACCAGCTCCCAATACATGGTGTCACCATGTTGTCGCTCCCCCTCTTCATGGAGGAACGACACTAAACCCTGCCTAGGCTTCATATCCGAGTCACGGCACCATTATGTCGCTCCCCGTCTTCGTGGAGGAACGACACAAGACCCTGTGCTGTTCTTTTGTCTGCTCGGCCCTCCCCGGGTTTGCTGCTGGTTCTTCCCATGTTGGCTACCGTCCCTTCCACCTCCGTGGAAGGGCGGTTCCCCCTGCCACTTTCCCCACTTCCGCGGGGGAGCGGCACACCGCCAGCCGGCTCTCTCGGGGGCTGCTCAGGTGTTCCTTCAGATAGATGTTCCTGGTGCATGTTGTCTCTCTCCTCCTTTATAGTCCTCTTCCACCAATCCCAACTCTGCTATCCACACGCCGAGTACGCTGCTCTCCTCCAATCAGGAGCAGGTCCTACAGTTTATTGGTTGAATTGGAGGCAGCTGTGTAGAAGCTGTTTCCTCCTCTCCCAGCGCCATATTGTGGGAGAGCAGATGCATAGAATAAGTCTTAATTTGAGTAACAGTCTAGTCTGAGTTGCTCCCCACACATGTATTCGTGGTTACTGAACCACATGGTGGGAAAGAGGTGTCCAGGGGCTCAGGGAAGAGACTGGGCTAGGACACTCAGAACTCTCAGGAGAAAGGGACACTCAGGGCCTCCAGCCCTCTGTGCCAGCATTCATGAAGTCTCAAACCCAGATCCAAGGGGTCCTGGCCTTGCGCACCTACTATTTGGAGGTCTTCTTGTTCAGGGCCACACCAAGACTTCCGGGCGCTCGGGGCTGTTGGGCCTTTGTGGACCCCTTCCTCTGTACACACATGTCAACATAATTTTTACCAGATTTTCAGAGGCTCTAGATAGTTCATTTTTTGTTTTCCTGATGTGAAATTTAAAAAAAAATTGTCCAAGCCTATAAATTCATTTGGTTTTCCTTTGGATTTTAAAGAAGTGAAAACGTGGCTGGCGCCGTGGCTTAATAGGCTAATGCTCCGCCTAGCGGTGCTGGCACATGGGGTTCTAGTCCCGGTTGGGGCGCCGGATTCTGTTCCAGTTGCCCCTCTTCCAGGCCAGCCTTCTGCTGTGGCCCAGGAGGGCAGTGGAGGATGGCCCAAGTGCTTGGGCCCTGCACCCCATGGAAGACCAGGAGAAGCACCTGGTTCCTGCCAGCGCGGTGCGCCAGCCGCAGTGTGCCAGCTGAGGTGGTCATTGGAGGGTGAACCAAAGGAAGACCTTTCTCTCTGTCTCTCTCACTGTCCACTCTGCCTGTCAAAAAAATTTAAAAAAAAAAAAAAGAAGTGAAAACGTTTCTGAGACCCCCTAAAAGTATGGGTGGTCCCTTAGCTCTGTGCCTATGCCCATAATGAAGTAAGCCCAATGCTCATAGATGAAGAAGAGATATTAAAAGTCCAGCCAGGGGTGGGCATTTAGCCTAATGGTTAAGATGCCCTTCTTCCATGTTAGAGTACCTGGGTTTGATTCCTCACCCTGGCTCCCAGTCCCAGTTTCCTGCTAATACAGACCCTCAGAGGCAGCAGATGATGGCTCAAGTAGTACTGAGCTCCTGCCACTCACGTGAGAGGCCTGGGTTGTGTTCCTAGTTACCGGCTTCAGTCCTGGCCCAGTACTGACCATTTTGGCATTTGGGGAGTAAACCAGCAGACGGAGCGTTTCTCTCCGAGTTCTCCTGGTTGAGTCTGAGTTGACAGTGAGTGACCCCATAGCACAGGCCAAGAGTCATCAGAGGGTCATCCCAGACTTGGCAGAGCCTGTGGGAGCTTCGGCCATGCAGCCCCAGCCCCGGCTCTCACACCTCCCACCGTCTACAGCTACAGTTTCCTTGTTCGACGTCCCTCCCCGCATTTGTTCACTGAACCTTTGCTGAATCATTTCTTCAGTCTCACGCTAAGTGAGCGCATCTCCAGGGAGACCTGCTTCCTGTAGGATGAACCAGGGGGAGTTTCCCTTTTTGTGGGTCACAAGTGGTCACTGACAAGTATGTGTGATTCCAGCTGATCCACTGTGTTAGCGCATGTCACGTGGTAATCTCACCATCGGAGAGTAAGCTCTAAGTGGGTGGAGACTGGGACTTGCACACGATTGCATCCCTAGCAGCTAGCGCACTGCCTTCTGATACCAAGGTTGTACGTCTTACCACCAAAGGGGAAACTGAGCCCCAGAGAGGCCAAGTAATTTGCTTAAAATTACACAGCTAGAGTGATGATAAACTCAACTCACAGAAAATCGGCTCAATCTTGATCTTGCTAGAGGAAGCCTGAAGAATTCAAGGAGCCCCTTTCTCCTTTTCTAAATAAATGTCCAAGGGAAATTTTTTTAAATAACACATTAAAAACTGTAAATATTTATGAGGAGACACATGGTGTTTCAATACGTGTATGCACTGTGTAATGTCCAAGCAGGATGAACCCACCTATCTCCTCACTTAACATTTCTCTAGGGTGAAAACATTCAAAATCCTATCTGGTAGGGCTTTCTAAGTAGAGAAATACACAGGAAATGAACATTATCTACGGTTCCCCTCCTGCACAACAGAAGCCCAGAACTTACTCACTCCCATCTAACTATAATTAGCACCTGTTAATCAACCTGTTCCCATCCCCTCCTCCCCCCATGCCTCCCCCAAGCCCCCAGCAGCCATCACCGTACCTTCACTGTGCTGACATCACTCAATTCTAGACGCCACATATGAATGAGATTACATGATTTTTATCTTTGTGTGCTCGGCTTATTTTACTTAACATAACGACTCCCAGTTCCATTCATGTTGTTGTAAAGGACAGAACTCCACCTTTTTGTGGCTGAGTAGTATTCCACCGTGTCTATGGACCACACTTTACCCGTTCATCAGCGGATGGATATTTAGGCTGTTTCTGCTTCTTGGTTATTGTGCCCAGTGCTGCAATAAGCGTGGAAGTGTAGATGCCTCTTTGACATCTGATCTCATGTCCACTGGAGATCTGCCCAGCAGTGGGACTGCCGGATCACATGGTCGTTCTGCCTTCAATTTTTAGGAGCCTCCATACGGTTTCCCATAATGGTGAACTCACTGACATCCCCACCAACAGGGTGCAACGTTCCCTTTGCTCCACATCCTGGCCAGCACTTGTGATCTTTTGGCTTTTGATAACCGCCAATGTAACTGGAGTCAGGTGCTGGCCCATTTTGGTTTTTGATTGACAGTTCTGGGACATTAGTGATGCTGGGCATTGTTTTCATGTACCTGGCAGTCATTTCTACATCATCCTTCAGAAATGTCTATTTAGATCTACTTCCCATTTTTGAATTGGTCTAATTGGCTTTTGCTATTCAGTTGTTTGAGAGTTCTCTATATATGTTGGTTATCAATCTCTTGTCTGATAACATAAATTGAAAATAGTTTCTCCCATTCTGTAGTTTGTTTCTTTAATCTGTTGATTGTTTCCTTCACTGGGTAGAATCTAGTTTGTAAAGGAAAATGTTTAACATAACTGATTCTTGTTTGTTTTAGTTCCTTCCTTCCTTCCCTCATCCCTCCCTCTTTCCTTCACCCCCCTCCTTTTTAAACAAGGCTTAAAGAGGAGACCCATTCTATGGACAGAAACACTGAGGACAGGTGACCCAAACTGAGATGTTATGTGCCTTCCCTGAGATGGGGGAAGGAACTCCAAGTGGTGACCTGCAGCACCAGATGGATTCTGAGTGCTGGGTCCCAGGAGAATATGAAGCCACCTGCTTCAGAAGCCTCCTCAAGACCCCCGGGCTAGGCCTGGGGTGGAGGAAGACAAGTAACTCCCTGCAAAACAGCATTAGCAGAGCACAAGCAAGTGTTTTTCCACGGTGGACGAAGGCCAGGAGCTCGCCCTAGATGTTGCTGAATTACCCGACTCCCAGGGCTTCCTTCTGTTCCCAAGGAAGAGAGAAGAGCCCCTCCCCTACGGCCTCCAAAAAGACATAACTAAGAGCGGGTTTCCTGCCAGCCCTGGCAGGTGGAGAACAAAGCCAGATTTATTTGCTTTAGAAAAATAAAGAAAACGTGACGCTGCTCACACCCAAGTGTCTCGGAGCGAATCTGCACAGGTTCCAGCTGGTGCTGGGAACTGAACGTGCCCCAGCCTCCCGCAAGAGAACCTGCGGCTGCCAGGGAGGGCCCCTGCCCCATTAAAGAACCAACTCTTTCCCGCTCAAACCAGCCCTTTGGCTCGGCGTTGATGAAGGCACAATGTGGCTGGCGAACGTGCAATAATTAACTCAAGTGTGCCTGCAAGATGATCATAGCCATTTATATTTCTCCACCGCCCTCCGTCCCCCTACGAGTTTTTCCAAATGTTACAGTCATGACTCACCTCCGCTACTGCTGTGGGGTAGCTCCGAGGGAGCCCAGCACACTGCAGTTTAGGCAGAATGTTTAAAAAAAAAAAAAAAAGACACTCAACTAATTACAAGTGAAATACTCCCTGTCATGCGCGGGCCAGCTGACATCATGCTGGGGCGGCAGAAATTCGATAAAACTCCCAAATTGGTCCTTATATTTTTTTTAAAGTCAGATTGCTCAGCCATGATCTCACAGCCTTGCACCCCAGTCAGTGGCCCTGAGCCAGTCTTTGAAATATGACCTAAGACGGGGCTGGTGACGGAATGGCCGTGTCTGGCAAGGTTCACCTTAAGTCAGTTTTCCTGCGAGGTCTCAACCTCCTCGGGCTGCCTTGGCGAGGCCGACAGCACCGCCACTCCACACACGCACACACACAGCACCACACTGTCTCTCCAAGGCCATGCCCTTCTCTCAACTCCGACAGCGTTAACCGTGCACTGAACACTTGGCTCCTAGCCTCACTCCTGTCTTGCCCTTCAACGTCTGCCTGCAGGCACGATAGCGCAGTGGCTGGGAACGCCGAGTTTAGATTGGGAAATCATATGGGCTTGGAATCCACGTCTCTCCATCACTAGCTGCGTGAACTTGGGCAAGTAATTTAATCTGAGCCCCATTTCCTCATTTGTAAAGAAGAGGAAATGATATATTCCCCCATGTGGGGCTGGATGCAGGGGTCAACACACAACCCCAGTAGTGAAAGCGACGCATTGTAGATGACGCAGCCCGATGACAAGAGCTGTGTTCTGGGTGGGGTGGGCGCCACGAAAGAGACTAGTGTACGCAAGTATGGTGGTCCAGGTAATTGATGGCTCCTGATGGGTCCAGACTTCGGGAATCCTGGAATTGCTTTGAAAGCCATTCTGGTGACCTGGCCATCTGTGCAGCCCTAAAACATTTCATGAAGATAATTATCAGGAGGAGGGTCTTGGTATCAGCTCAGAGTCTCAAAGTTTAAAATTTTCCTTTAGGAGTTAACAGAGAGAGCCCTACAATCCCCAGATTCTCCCAGTTCAGCCTGACGTGAGTTACAAGAACGCACAAAGGAGCCTGTTTGGACACTGATCAACCACTTGGCCTTGCAGCCTGAAATGCTAGGTTCAAGTCCCAGCTCTGCTGCTTTCTACTGTGTGATCTTCAAGAAGTCTCAGCCTTCTCTGAGTTCCATCTTCTTCATCTGTCTGCAAGTCTACCAACATCTGTCTCCCATAATCAGTGTGAAGATGAAAGGTGAAGATGGAAGAAAAGGCACATGATATTACAAGACACAAACTGGCCAGGAACACACACTGCCCTTCCAAGAAATCACCTCCTACTGCTGAGTATCTCGATCTCAACCAACGATTATTATGCCAGGTATTGAAATAATGGGATCAAAAGGAAGGACTTGAGGATGCTGCCCCACAACAATCTCTTGGACAGGAAAAAAAAAAAAAACATGGCATTGAACTAGATCAAAGTCTTCACCTTTCATGGAAAATAAACCCTCCCCACAATCCATGCAGGTAGCTTGTGGGTGAGCTCCTCATGCTTCCTGGCCCTCCCATTCCTAGGTCACCTGTGCTAGCGTGGATCTATGAACCAGAACCATTCCTGACTCCACCCAAGTCCCCCCTGCTTCAAGAACTTCAACTAAGGTCAGGCGTTTAATGCAGGGATCAAGACACTGCTTGCGACAACTGGACTTCCATCCTGTAGTACCAGGGTTCAAGTCCTGGCTCTGCTTCCAGTTCCAAGTCCCCACTAATATGCACCCTGAGTGTCAGTCATGGTAGCTAAAATAGTTGGTCCCTACCACCCACATGGGAGAACTAGAGTAAATCTCTGGCTCCCACCTTCGGCCTGGGTCAGCCCTGGCTATTGTGGGCATTGAGGAGTGAACCGGTAGGAGGAAGATCTCTCTTTGTCTCTGTGTATATCTCTGCCTTTCAAACACAAAAGAATTTCATTTTTACTGAAGATTTGGAGAATCTTAGGAAGAGGAAACCTTGCATGGGACAGACAGGATTCCACCTCCTCCTTGCTTTTCTCTCTACATTCCACACGGTACAGCCACAGTCACTCCTTTGTATTATGTCAAGTGTCCTACCCAGCTCAGCCCTGCCAGGCTCTGCACCTGCCCCTGAAGAGAACTCGCCAAAGCACATTCTGGATAAACATAGGCTTCACTCCATAGGAATCCTCACTGCAGAACCCAAGAAAATAAAGCTTCCATGATAATCCCACAGAAGTACACGGATCCTTGCAGCACCCAGCAGCATGTAAGTGTCATCTAAGAGGAACAAGATTCAGAAGGGATGCAAAACGCAGAGGAGGCATCAGAGCCTACGTCTGAACCAGGCCTTGCAGAGCAGGGTCAGTGTGGCCTCCTGGGCACAGGAATGGCCTGGGTGAGAGCCCAGAGGCAGGGACAGTGGGGGATGTTTGGGGCGCAGTGAGTGGGACAGTCTGGTTGCAACTGTGAAGACAGAAGGTGTGAAAGTAGCGTGGGCTGTGGAGCAGAGAGCTCCAAATGCCAGCAGGAGGCGGTAGGGACTATTTTTCTTGTAGGCAGCTGGAATTCCATGTGTGCCAGATGGCCCGGGAGGAGGAGAGACAGGAGCCAGAGATGCGGACGAGAAGTCTGCACCATTGCCCGGAAACACACGGAGAGGCCCTGGAGCTACAAGCAGGGCCAGAGCAAAGAAAACAAAACGAAACGATGGCAGCTGGAGAAGATGAAACACACAGGGCGGGGCAGACCTCGCCCCTGAGCAGAGATGCAGATGAGAGAAGGGAAAGCAAAGGTGAGACTGGGACTTCAGGCCTACAGTGGGGAAACAGACAGGAGGGCATCATGGGAAGAAGGAAGTGAGAAGTCTGGGTCTGTGGCAGTGGGAAGGCTGCTCCTTAGCTGTGTGGTTGATGACTGACGGTGATGGGTGTGGCCTGGATCAGGTTCCTGGGGGGAAAATGAGGCATAGCATAGGAGACGTTGGCCTTCAAGGACCTGGCAACTTCACAGGGCAACAGACACCCAGAAAACCACCACGATGACTAGCACAATCAGCACATGGTTTTTCTTTATCTTGAAAGTCAGGGTTAGAGAGACAGACAGACAGACAGACCTTCCAGCCACTGGATCACTCCCAGACAGCCACCATGGTTCAGCACTGGGCTAGCCAAATCCAGGAGCCAGGAGCTTCATCTGCATCTTTCACATAGGTGGCAGGGGTCCAAACACTTGGGCCATCTTCCACTACTCTTAGCAGGGAGCTGGATCGGAAGTGGAGCAGCCGGACACAAACCAGCACCATACAGGATGCCAGTATCACAGGTGGCGGCTTAATCCACTGTGCTGCAACGCCAGACCCTCACTGCTTTATTTTCTCGTGGCACTTACCACTAGTGAATCTACACTAGTCAGCTGTTTGCATGTTTGTCGTGCATCTTTTCCTATTGGCAAGATGTATTCGCTAATGAATCTCCAGTGTTTGAAAAAGCTCCTGGCCATGGCACAGTAGGCACACAAGCAAACACTTGTGGAATGAAGGCCAAGGATGAGAGAAGCAAGAGACAACTGGGGACCAAGACGTCCAGGGACGAAGAAAGGGGTTTCCAGCCAAGAACTAAGATGAAGTGGAGATGTGGATAGACAGAACCTCTGGGAGGAGAGCATCGCTTCTCTTCAGCTTCTCTACCCACCCCCTGCCATACCTACACCTAATCCTTCCTCCTCCCAACTCCTCTCCCCTTCTCAGCTGCCTGACCCCACCTGCACAGGAAAATGTGGGTGGTAGTCAGCGTGGTGGGAGGGGTCTCTGCAGCATCTCTCTCACTTCCTCCCATCTTTGCAGAGACCTACAGCACTTTGCTGCATCTGTCTGCTCTTGGTTCTTTTTAGGAATGGATGGAGCCCGACTCTCTTCAAAGAAGGTCAGCTTTATCCCCCTTGTCACTCTCCATCTCATTCCCAAACCTTTCTTGAGCCCGCCCATGGGAAGTGGCGCACCGCCTGCCAATCTCTCTACAGGTGCAGCTCCAGCAAGCCTAGGTCAAGTAATTGGACCGTTCCAGCCGTGGGACCAGCATCTGCTGCCACGGTGCCTCCCACTTCTCTTGGTACATTGTCATCTTCCTTCATCCTCATGTGATCAGACCCAAGAGTCAGGAATGGGCCTTGATGGGGTAGCTCTTTTCACAGATTCGGCAACAGGGGTCTGTTTCATTTTATGTATATATCATTTTTTATTGTAGAGAGACAGAGAGAGCTCCCTTCTACTGGTTCACTCTCCAAATGCCTACAACATCCAGGGCTGAAGCTGGGAGCAAGGAAGTCAATCCAGGTCTCCCATGTGTGTAGCAGAGACCCAACTACCTGAACCGTCGCCTGCTTCCTCCCCAAGGTACCCATGAGCAGGAAGCTGGAATCAGAAGTCAATCAAGGACTCAAACCCAGGCACTCTGATATGGGATGCGGTGTCTCATGCGGCATCTTGGTCGTTCAACGTCTGCTTTGTCAAAGTTCAGCTTTCCTGAGCAGAGCCTGAGACAAGTACTTGGGTACAAAAGCAGGATAGAAATCAAGGAATTAAGCCCAGACATTGTCTCAAATGAGGTCCTCCTTAGGCCTGAGCCCACAAGGAGCCCAGGAGCAGAAATTGTACCACATAGTTGACCCGACTTTGAAGCAGGGGTGTCCTCTGGTATCCCTTATTAGTGAGTCATCCCATGCAGGCTGCAGGGGAGGTAGGGTGTGTAACATCCTCCCCAGTGAGGTGACACCAGTGGGTGGGGGTCAATCTCCAGAGAAGGGGGCAGCTCGAGTCCTCAGCAGGCCACAGCCAGCGCAGCTGGGGCACCGGCACCCCTGCCTGCTAACAGGACCCAGGTGAGGACAGCAGCAGCCTTCTCTCAGGCTCCTTCAGAGCCACTGGGCTTCAGAAACGGAGATCTCCAGGAAGTGGAGCCTGGATCCACTGGGCTTTACACCAAGATGTGGAGTGAGGGTGTCAGCGGACAGTTCAAGGTCGCCCTGCCTTGTCCGGTTCCATGGACATCTGTCTCCACAGCGACCTCTTCTGGAGGGGTTCAAGAACCGGTAGACCCTTGACCTGACATTACTTAGTGTCATCTCCACCTGGGGCACCATCGGAAGCACCTCATTTTTACATCATTTGTTTGCAACAGGAGCCTGAAGAAGTCAAAAGGACACTATGTTCTCCATTCTCCATGAGATCAATTTTCCTAAGGCTCTTGCTGAATGGTCCACACGAGACAGGCATTTCTCCAGAAATCATCTCTGAAAGGAACTCAATGCACGGGGACACATGGAAACCCAGACCTCAATGAAAACAACCCCCCCCCCCAAAATCACGAGGAGACGTTGGTTTTTAAGTAAAAAATTCTTAACCTTTTAGCTACACTCTATAAATTGGTTGCAAATGCCCCATTGAAAACACACACGTGGAGAACTAACGCGTTTTTCTGTCCCGGCTGCAGCCACCCTGTCAGGTCACATCGAGCCAAATAAGGAGAAAAAGAAACACAACGTGTCTGAAAGGAAAGCTGAGACGTCAAAGGAGGCCTAGGAAAAAAGACTGGGGCTGAGGAAGGAAACGGGGAAAATCACAAGTGACAGGAGTTGCCAAAGAAAGATTAAGATAAGTCAATGCAGGGGCCGGCGGGACCAGGCAGGAGCAGGAAGCCGAGGTGGCAGGGCTGAGGGCTGCCCCCGAGGAGTCCCCAGTCTATCAGGTGCCTCTGTGTGAGGAGCAAGTGCACGTGGGAAATGAGCGTCAGGGGCTCTGTGTTCTGTTTCAGACCCCGCCGTGAGAGAGGCGTCAGGGGATGCGTCAGGCGCACGGCAGACTCCTGGCGTGGGCGGAGACGGGGTTCCCGGCACGCACCATGGGCAGAGGGTGGGGAGTTGTCCACACCCTCCTCTGCCTGCTGTGATTAGCTTACTGGCCAGCTGGACAGCCAGTCAGAGCCTCGAGGAAGGTCAGAGATCAGGCAAAGGGAGAGGCTGTGGCCAACTGCGCAAGCAGACACCTGGGCCTCTCACGCTGCGTGTGCCCCCTGAGCCCGGACTCCTGGAACAGCGAGATCCACTCCAGGATGCACCAGCTGGGGCACTTCCCAGTCCAGCCTTGCAGGACAGAACACCCCTGGGGGAGGTCCTCAAGGCCAGCCTGGGGCAGAGGGAAAGATGAGGCTGAATGCCAAACCCAGCAGCACCACACGGCTTTCCCCCATGCCACTCGGACTCCCAGACCATGTCTTCAATTCCATTTCATTCATACATTCAACTAACAAAGAGAGCCAGCTGCATGACCCAGGCTGTGGACTCAGGCACGGGTGTGTTTGCCCTGCAGCTCCGGCCCTGTGACCTTGGACAAGCTGCACAACTTCTCTCAGTGGTCTCATCATTTTTTAAAAAAAGATTTTTTTTTTTATTTGTATTTGAAAGGCAGAGTTACACAAAGAGGAGGAGAGACAAAGAGAGGTCGATCTTCCATCCACTGGTTCACTCTCCAAATGGCTGCAACGGCTGGGGCTGGGCCAGGCCAAAGCCCTGAGTTCAGAGTTTCTTCTGGGTCTCCCACGTGGGTGCAGGGGCCCAAACACTTGGACCATCCTCCGCTGTTTTCCCAGGTACATGAGCAAGGAGCTGGATGGGAAAGTGGAGCAGCCAGGTCTTGAACCAGTGCCCACATGGGATGCTGGTGCTACAGGTGCCAACTTTACCTGCTACACCACAGTGCCAGTCCCTGTGTTCTCATCTCTTGTGCACAGACAATAATTAAAATATCTACATGAGCCATGAAGGTTAAGTGCTATAGGATACTCTTCCCAGAACCGAACAGAGTCAACACTCAGTGAACTGTAACGCCCGTTCCTGTGATTACTGTCACTGCTATTATTAGCAGTATTTTAGTTTCCAAATGGTATGAGGGTAGAGGGTGCTTTTTCCTGAGGCATGGTGCTTCTTCCCAAGTGGGAGAGACCCCTTTCACTCCTGGTTTCTCCCTGCCTCTCACCAACACTCCCCAGAGGAGAAAGTGATTTCTGATAATACGTTAAAGTCTGGAAAGAAATCTGGCAGGTGCCGCCCAGCTCCTTTCTTTTCCTCCATCTCTAAACCCACCTACAAAGCACCTGCACCTCTGTCTGTTCATACAACATGTCTCACAAGCCCCTGCCCATGGCTGCTGTGACTGGAGGATGTCAAGCTTCTTAGATAGAGGGGGTTCCTTAGCAAGAAACCTACTGGGGCTGGTGCTGTGGTGTAGCAGGTAGAGCCGCCACCTGCAATGCCAACATCCTATACGGACATGGTTTGTATACCAGCCGCTCCACTTCTGATCCAGCTCCCTGTGAATGCTCCTGGGAAAGTAGCAGAAGATGGCCCAAGTGCTTAGGCCTAGAAGAAGCTCCTGGCTTCTGCCTTTGGCCTGGCCCAGCCCTGGCCATTGCAGCCATCTAGGGAGTGAACCAACATATGGAAGATTTTTTTCTTTCTCCCTCTCTCTCTGTAACTCTTTCAAATGAGAACAGAGAACAAAACCTACTAGCCCACAGCAATAAGCTACCTTTCCCAACACTCTATTTATCAGTAACAAAAATTATGCTGTTTCTCAGTTATCTCCACGTGCCTAGTCCTTTTTTATTTCCCCCAGTTCAGCACTCTGATGGGAAAGAGAGGTGCTACTGACAGCTGCACCTTAAATCCCCCCAAGTCAGACCCCCGCGCATCGGTACAGCTGACATCGCACTCCTAGGTTCAATGACACAGTTCAAAGGGAGAGCTGCCTTCAAACCACGGAATTTCTTTCTGCCCTGGAATCCCACCAGCTTCCTCATCAACATTCCACATACCTGATGATCCTGTGATTTTGAACAGAAATTTACAGTTTCAGTCTATAAGACAAAGCCAGGGCTGCCTTCCCACTGACTCTTCTTAACCCATTTCCCCCTGGAGCCAAGGTTAGCAGTTTTCATTACCACCACCCCCTGCTTTTTGTTTAGACCCTCCCTTCCCTGCTGAATTCCAGATCCTTATCCAGGAAAGCACTTCTTTTATGTGGTTTCTCTTTATGAGCTACCTTCGGTAAACCAAGAGCTTCTCTGGCTCCCTGGTGATCACGGACAGTTTCACTGGTGTGGGCTGACTCTTGTTTGGAAATGTGATTGCATGAAGCAGAGAGATGCTGAGATTAGAGGGGCCGGAGCATTCCAGCTCAATAAATCCATCTCCTTTTAATTGTGTCCCTGTCAGCCAACATTCTTCCCGAGCCAGGCGGCCGGGGTGCTTGTTAGTGGGGCTGATTCCCCGTCTCCCCTGTGTGTGCTGATCTGATTGTCAATTAGACTGAGCAATAGCCAAGCTGGGCAGGGGCTCCCAGGTCTGGCCCAGTCACAGAAAGAAGACAAAGGATCAGGGCTATGCTGGACTCCAGTGTGGGGCTTCTGAGAAACTTCAACCTGGGTGTTCATCTCTATGCAGACAGCCAAATTTGGATACCATTTGGTGAAACTGACTGATTTGCTTTGGGTATTTTTTAAAAATATTTATCTACTTTGAGAGAGGGAAGGGAAGGGGAGGGGAGGGGAGGGGAGGGGAGAAGCAGAGAGATCTATCTTCTATCTGCTGGTTTGCTCCCCAGATGGCCACAATAGCCAGGACTGAGCCAGGTTGAATTCAGGTTCCAAGAGCTTTGTCTAGGTTATTCACATGGGTGCGAGAGCCCAAGCACTTAGACCATCTACTTCTGCATTTCCAGGCCATTAGCAGAGAGCTGGAATGAGAAATGGAGCAACAAACAGGAGCCCATATAGGATACTGGCATTGCAGGCGGCAGCATTAATCCACTGTGCCACAATGCCAGCCCCCACTTTATGTACTTCTAATGCCTTTCAATTAAAGATCATGAAATTCATGGCTGTGTTTTCCAAGGAGCTTTCAGATGATTTTAGACAATGAGTTTTCCTTGGGCATCTAAATTTTCCTTCCTTGTAGGTGTTCCTGCCCCCCTTGTTCTTCTAGCAACAAGCTGACAGCAGGTTTACACCCACAGTGTGAATGAAAACCTTGGCCACATTATTCACAAAACTGGAACGTTGCTGGGTATTGAACAATGCAAACTTTTGAATGTGAATTACCTAGAGCTTCTGGTTTGCTTCTCAAATTTTATATGGGAACTACTGGAAATCCTGTGAAGATTCGGATTCTGGTTCAAGATTTCTGGGGAGGGGCACAAGAGTCTGTGTTCTCTTTTTTTGGGTGATTTATTTTTTATTTATTTGAAAGATAGATTCACAGAGAGAAAGGGAGAGGCACAGAAAGAGATCTTCCATCTGCTGATTCATTTCTCAAATGTCTGTAATGGCTAAGGCTGGGCCATGTGGAAGCCAGGAGCCTGGAATTCCAACCTGGATGGCAGAGATACTTGGGCCATCTTCTGCTGCTTTCCCAGGGCATTAGCAGGGAGCTGGATTATAAGTGGAGTTGCCAGGATTTGAGCTGGCACTCATATGGGATGCCAGCATTGCAGGTAGAGGTTTAACCTGCTGCACCACAATGCCAGGGCCTGAGTCTGCATTTCTAACAAGCTCTCAGGCAATGCAGATACTGCTAGTCCCTGGATCAGAGTCTGAGTAGTAAGGATATAGGGTTAACTTATCCTTTCACCTGGATAATGTTCAAAATACATAATCTTGTCTTCTTAGTTTGGGCTGTGTACTTTCACATCATGGACAAGTTATTCAAACCCAGTGAGCTTACGTAAGTCATGAGTGTGTGTCTTGAGATAACATATGCTAGTACCTTCCACAGAGTTTGCATCTCGTAGGTGGCATCATTTATCAACATCACTATCATCTGATCAAGGGTGGAGAAGCTACACCCCACAGGCACATCTGCCCTGCCACCTATTTTTAGCAATGGTTTTCGGAGAACACAGTTCCACTCATGTATCTCCAGGCTGTGGCTGCTTTTGCACTTCAACGGCAGACAGGAGAAGCTGGCACAGAGAACACAGGGAGCTCAAAGCCTAAATGCCTGCTACCCTCTGATCCATATCATTTATTCAACAATGAAAGTGGATGGAGCCTGGAGATAACAAAGTTTCTTCTCCCGGAAGACCTCAGCATCTAATTAACATTTAATTAATCCCTGTGAAATTCCTAACACTGACTTTAAAGTGGAGATTGTAACAGTACCTACTGCAACAGAGTGCTAGGTGGGCTGAGTTACCCATGTTCAATTTTTAGAACAATGCTAGAACCTATTAAGTGTTCAGCATGCGGCACTATTATCATTACAATGTTTTCAAATTTTATACCTACAAGAAAGGATTACTACTGTTATTTTATAGATGTAAAACAATTAGCAGCCAGGATCTTGATCTTATTCATCTAAAGCTGCCCTGTGTAGTCAAACCACAAGCACCTCCTCCTCATCCTCTCTCTGGGATGATCCTCAAGTTTGATACAATAAGACGATAGCTATATCACCAATACCTACCCCTTACTGACAGCTCGGTATGGGAACCATGTGGAATATGCAGTCATAATAAATCACAGCCAGGAGGTAGGCAGCTGCTGTTTTCTGTGCACACAGACATGGAAGGGGGGCTCAAGAGGTGTTGTCACACAGCGGAAAAGCGATGGAGCCAGAATCTCACCCCAGGACGGCAACACAGGCAGGCACTCTACTGCACTCATCAGAAAGTTAGCGGGTTTGCAACAAACATTTCCAATAGTCTTGCAGAGGGAAGACGCTATCCTAACACTGACCAACACACACCATACCTGCAGGAGTCAGCACAAACCCTCCCAGGCCTCGGGTTTACTGGCACCAGAGGAGGCTATCAGTTCCCTTGACATCTGCCTCCAGGAGAACGAACCAGAAACCAAACACGAAGGATGGCCAAAGAGCAAGGAAAGGACAAGAACTTGGTCTGCTCCAGGAACACCCAGATGTCCTGAGTGGCCCGAGCAGGAGGCGGGAGCAGCAGAGGAGATCAAGCTGGGGGGTGCCAAGGAGGGGGAGCTGGAGCTGTGGGAGCAGTGCGGACTTCATCCAAGGGTGGTGAGAAGCCACTTAAGGGTTTAAAGGAGGAGAGGGATGGAACCTGATTGTACACCTAGAGCAGTCTCTTTGACGGTATTTGGAGAATGGGCTGGAAGAGGCGAAGTGAAGGCAGGGAAACCATTAGTAGTCAAGCACCATGAGGCGAGATGCTGATGTGGACAAGGCAGGGAGAGGGCCAGCGGGTAGAGCTGGGATACAGGGGACAGACCCAGCTGACCTGCCTCATTAGATGAACGAGAGAAGGTGACTCTGTCACTAGCGCCAGGTCCTCACGTCTCCATCAATCTAGCTCTTGATCAAGACTTTGACCTACTCCACCATAGAGTCTGGCAATGCTGATCTTGACCCGAATTAACAGCCCTTGAAAAACCAGTTTCAACTGCACAGCAATCAGTTTCAGCAAGAGTGGCCTGAAATGCAAATTACCTCTGGAGACCTTCATAGACATCAGGACACAAAAATTCCTGGGTGGCACTCAGCACAGGTGTTGGTCAAGTCTCCTGGTCACATCTCCATCCAGGGAAACCCATCCTGCCTGCAGGTAAGTGTGATGCAGTACAAAGAGTCCTGGGGGACTTACATTCTCACCTGAGAGCTTCTCATTTAGCAGGGCAGGATCACGGTCAAGCTGCTTGATCTCACTGTGCCCCATAGCCCAATCTGCAAAGCATGCCCTGTCAAGTACATAATCATTGCAAAGTAAATGCTCACTGTCCAGCACTTGGATAACCAGTGCCTTGATTGTTTTCCTGAATTTACTCCCTGTGTTAGGTCTTACTCAATAATATAGGTGTCCTTAGCCACTAGATCCCTCTTACTTTACTTGCCATATGAGCCTAGGCTCTCCATAAGGCAAGAAGATAGAACTAAGTATGCAAGGCTTTGTTGTTGTTGTTGTTGTTGTTGTTGTTTCAGAAGCACAGAGAGAGAGCTTCCATGCCCTAGTTCACTCCTCAAATGTCTGGGCCAGGGCTGGAGCCAGGAGCCAAGAATGCAATCCAGGTCTCCCACATGGATGGTAGGAACCCAATTACTTAAACCATCAATGCTACTTCCCAGGATCTGCTTTGGCAAGAATCTGCAGTCAGGAGCCAGAGCTAGGAATAGAATCCAGCTGGGACTTGGATGTCTTCACCATTAGACCTTCACCCATTCACTGTGTAAGGATTTTACTGGGAGAGAGATCTACGAGAGAAAATGGGAAAGGAACCAGGTAACGCTGGGAAAGACATCAGACCACAATTCACGTCTGATCTCAAGGGAAGAAATGTTGGGTAGAGGCATCCGAGAAGGTTGATCTATCTGAAAGGATTTGGCAAGGCTGTCAGAGAGTCTCCAAGCCAAAATCAACCATCAGAGAAGTCCCATGTCTTATTATCACTTCTGCAATCAGTCACTGGCTGGCAGCCATCTTTGGCAGCCATGGTGCAAACACTGCAGTGGATTGCAGAGCCCTCTATCAATGACATTCCACATGGTCCGGAATCTGTGAGAGGCATTCTCATGTACGCCATGCTTGTAGGATCCAAAACCAAGGACCCAAGTCACTTTCTTTTTTAAGACTTTACTGGAAAAAATGAAAAGAAATAAAGCAGTAGATGATAATGATAGGGAGATACAAAATCCCAAAAAATCTTATAAAGTTCACATACTATAGACCTTACTCTTCAGGGACTGAATTCCTCTCTGCATTAAATTGTGACATCTCTCCTACCCTTTGAGGGCTGTAGGAAGAACTTTTATTCTTCTCTCCCTAAAGAACTTGATCCATAATATGGGAGTTTCCTCAAATGCTCCGTCTCTCAGAGGGCCATCTTCTTCAGCCCCTATCTTGTGCCTTCTCTCAGCATGGAGTGGAGCGTATCTCCTTGGTGATCTGGGCAGAACCTTTTGCCCACTGAGCTGCATTAGCCAGAGCTGGGAATCTGTGTGAAAAGGCAGGCCTGGATAACCACCACTCTTCTGTGATAGATGCATTATGGGGAAAGGCAGAGTCCCCCCAGGATGCAACTGATGGACCAAGAATGACTGTACAGATCAGATTCCCTGCACAGGTAGATACTAGGTTTGGTTGGGGTAAAATTAGAAAGTCAAATTTCAGTCCTGGTCTCAACAACCATCCCCAATCCAACTTCGAGTAATAAAACAAAAGTTATATCTGGGGTCCTGTGCTGTGGCTTAGCAGGTAAAGATGCCACCTGCAGCATAGCATCACATAAGGACATTGGTTCGAGTCCTGGCTGCTCTACTTCTGATCCAGCTTCCTGCTGATGTGCTTGGGAAAGCAGAGGAAAATTACCCACGTGCTTGAGCCTCTGCACCCATTTGGGAGACCCAGATGAAGCTCCTGGCTCCAGTCTGGCCCAGCACTGCCATTTGGGAAATGAACAAGCAGATGGAAGATTCTCATATTCATATTCTCTCCCTCTCCCTCTCTCTCTTTCTCTCTACATCTGCCTCTCCCTCTCTGTAAATCTTTCAAATAAATAAATTTATTTTTTAAATGATACCTGAATTCTTCTTTATCACTCATTTCTACTTCTCATCTTGATGAAAATCCACGGGAAGGAAGAGACCTCAAATCTCCAATGATGCCAGCCCCAAGATGCAGTTGACACCCTTGTTCATATGGTTGCATCCACGGATGCTTCAGAGTCTTCCTCCCTAATATCCACCCCAAGTGGTCTTCCAAAGAGGGTCCTCATTATCTGTGCTCTTGCAGCCTTTTGAACCACTCTACAGTAGCTTGCTTGCTTCAACCATCCCCTGACCTGGAACCTTAGGAATCCTAGAAGCAAAACGGTTCCAATAGATTCTTCTCTAGTTTTCAGCCACAAGCAGGCTCCTCATCCCTCACAGCTGTGCATTCATACCCAAGAACTGTAATTATTAGTTTGGGAATTCCCTACCCCAGCATGGAGATCATCAACACCCCTCAACTGACTCCATTTCTGAAAGAATTCAGCGCATGGTACTATGTACTTTCCCCTAGGCTCTCCCACCATTCTGGGTGACCAACACCTACACACAGACGGTCTACTGCATCCCTTGACCTTCGTCTTCACCTATCTCCAAATACTCCTGCTGCAGACACACATTTCTGTGGTGACACCTGGAGCCTAACTTCAGAAAGGACATTCCCACCTCTGAAATCTTCAAGTCAGACAACACGCTTTCTCCCCAAAGCCTCACACTTCAGAAAGGAGCCATGAGCAATGCACAGATCCCTTCAAAGAGAACTTGCTGCAGTGTTGGTTGGATTCCAGGCTCCACCCCAGAGCAACTGTTTGAGAATCACCAAGAGGGGTATTGAGGAGTGTGCATTTTCACAAGCTTCCTAGATCGGTCTTATGCCTGGCTGAGTTTGAGAACCATAACCTACTTGTCCTGCCCCGGCTTTGCAGTCACTATTCCTGTCCTTCCAATTCACAGAGGCCTCGAGACCTTGAGGCCTCTGCTTCCTGTCTACCAGGCTCTTCTGTCTTCACTTCTTTCCTATACAGCATCGACTCCATGGCTCACTGCTTCAACACTCTTAAAAATTTCTGTGTCCTTCCCCAGATGGGCTAGCTATGTCCAGCTAGTTCCTAGCCCTTGCACAGTCCAGCCGCCCGGTCTCACTGACTCATCTACCCTTTCAGTAAAATTGTGCTCAATGTCCAAAGTATTGCAGCCATGACCTAAAGTGATAGAATTGCTGTGGGGTTTTTGATAATTCATGATCATTTGTGTCTCAAGAGCTTGTGGCTGAGAAGAGGAGAGTACTAAGATGATGATTATGATATACTGTACTCGGTTAGGGAATAAAAGAAAGTTGGATGCACGCAGGAGGTGATCCCAAGCCGTACTGGGATAGAGCAAGATTAGGAAAACCTGCCCCGAGGAGATGTCTCCGATGAGTCTTACAGGATGATGAAAAGGAGATAGACAGACAAGGGGAGGGCCATGCATTCCAGGCAGACAGGTCAGCGTGTGTGAAGGGGAGAAGTGCGAACAGCATAGCAGGTGTGGGACATGAAAAGCAAAGTCAATGCTGCCAAAGCATGAAGCTCATAGCACGGAGGGGTGGAAATATTTTCCAAACAAAACTCAGGATATATGGCCCCAGCGAGGTGGAATGTTCCAAATCAGGAATGTCTCAGAAAATACCAGAGCTGATGTCACCAATATCTGGGTAGTGAGGGCTCAATGTGCTGTCTCTTCTACACTCTCCTGTTCCTACATGCCCTTCAACTCACTAATAAAGTACAGTGGAAAATAAACTCACTGAGCAAGAGTTTAGGAGACACTTCCCACGTCAAACATAGTATTATTTCTAACAGCAAAAAAACAAATATTAATCTAAATAGTCATCAATAGGAAAATCAACTAGGGTACATTCAAATATAGTCACCTGCCAGTATCTGTGATAAGTATATGTGATATGAGTTCCAGAACCTTCTATACCAAAATCCACTTATGCCCAAGTACCTTATACAAAATGGCACTGTGTTTGCATACAACCTATACACATCCTCCCATATTCTTTAAACTATCTCTAGCTTACTTATAATACCTAATATAATGTAAATGCTATGTAAATAGTGTTGTTTAGGGAATAACAAGGAAAAAACATGCATAGCAAGATAAATAGTTTAGTCATTTTTTTCCAGATATTATTGATCCACAATTGGTTGGATCCACTGATGTTGAAGCTGTACACTATGCCACGTCATCAGACTTCACTTAATAACACAATCAAATCATTATAACACAAAATGTTTTTCAATCATTTCAAATATTCTTATATTCAGAGTGACTGGCCATGTAGTACACTGTCATTGTGGAACACATAAATGGAAACAGAGGGTTAGGTTCTCATTTCTTTTGGTCCTACTCTCATCTCTTCTTCATGCCATAGCAGGTTGATATTTCTGAAACACAATTCCATCCTGCTTAAAACCCTTCAGACTCCTTTATCTGTCACAGAGCCCACGCCCAGTCCCATCCGGCCCCTTCCCCACGCCAGCTCCCGTCTGCCCTCCAAGCCTTTGCACATGCTGTTCCTTCCCCCTGGAGTGCCTTCCCCATTCTCCTCTCCCGCTTGACTAGCTCTGCTCATCCTACAAGATGAAACTTGGATGTCACCTACTGAAGGCGCCTCCCCTAATCACTGTCACCCTCAAACCACACCTGCTACCCCTCCTTGGAACTTCCCATAGTACCCCATACTTCCTCCATAGCACTTCTCACACATACTGGAGTTGTTGGCCGATTCATTTCTATATTCCACTAGAATTTATGCCCAAGGATGGCAGAATCCATGTTTGTCGTGTTCTTTAAAAAAACTGGGGTGGGTATTTGGCCAACAGGGATGACAAATCAAAGTGCCCAGGCTTGAGTTCCAGCTCCACTCTTCATCCAGCCTCCTACTGTTCTGTACTCCAGGAAACAGCAAATGATGGCTCAGGTCACTGGGTCCCCATCACCCTTGTGAGAGAACCAATTTGAGTTCTGAGCTTCTGGCTTCGGTCTAACCCAGCCATTATGGCATTTGGGGAGTGAACCAGCAAATGGAAATATTTGTATTTATTTGTTTCTCCCTCTTTGTCTCTTAAATATTTAAAAATCACTGTGTAATAGCTGAATAAATTACCCAACAGTTGATGGCTTACGATAGCAAACATTTATTGTCCCAAACTCTTCCTGAGAATCAGCAAAGCAAGAATGCCTGTAGTGTGTGATTCTGGCCCAGGGTCTATCATGAGGCTGCAGTGGGCTAGGGCTGTCATCACCTGCAGGCCTGGCTGCTGCCACCTCCGCGCTGGCTCACTTCCATGGCTGGTAGCACCAGGACTTTGACTTACATAGCATGCAGGTCAACATGACATGACAGCTAGCCTGCAAATGGAAAACCAACCAAGAAAGCAAGGATATAACAGAGACTCAATGTCTATCGCAATCCTTGTTTTATACACAGGAAGCACAGAGAAGCCAGGCTATGTGTCCAGGATCATACTGCTGGTTACGGTAAGAGCCAACCTCTCAACAAGCAGTCTGGCTCCAGAGCTGTAGCTCCTGACCTTACCTGTTCTCCAGGTAAATCACACAGAGCTGCTGGATCAAAGAAACCCTGTTTGCTAGGAGCCACGTATTAACATATATTTTCCTAAATCAGCTCATTATTGCTTCTTTCACGCGCCGTGCACCGTGCTCGACTCTTAGGAGTCGTTTCCGTCACACGCACATCTACAATCATATTGCCCTCGATGAAAACTCCACAATCCCAGGGCATTCATCACTCGGGAGTGGAAGGGGGACCAGAGTCCTTTGACTTGGGAAAGTTGGCTTCATGATCTAATAGCATGGGAGGAGCCAAGTTTCTCTGCTGGGGTAGGGGGTGAGCCTGCCTGAGCTAACCTCAGGGCTCTCAGGCTCACAGGCCCAGCGTCACCACTGCTGACTAAAGCGGCTGCTTGCCCCATCTGCACCTGCCTCCCAGGAAGTTAGGATGGGACCTGGGTGCGCAGGGTGATGCTGACAGCTGCGGTTTGGGAACGATGATTTCACTGGAGAGTCATTCTACAGCTGCTTTCTCTAGGCTGCAAGAAACCTTGGAGGGAGCCAACCCAGCCCTGCCCACCTGAGAGGCACCAGGTACAATGGCACTCTTGTAAGATGTAGCTGGTGATCTCATGGGTCCAGAAACAGGGACATGACTCCTGCCCCAGCCCAGCCCAGCCCCACCCAGGTGCAGCCCAGGGCAGCCTGAAATGTCCATGAGCTGATGATACTAGTCCTTCCTCTAAGCCAAGGCTTGCCATCAACTAGAAGAGACCCGTAATATTACCTGGAAATGAATTTTTCAACTCATTTCTCAGGTTTAAAGTCAGAAAAGGAGAACGTGAAGATCTTTCCACTGAAACACTTGTTCTAATTTGAATATAGGAGTTGTTTACCTTCCAGGGCACTACATTTATGAATGGGCATGACTTTATTCTTTTATAAAATATTTTTCCAACCTTATTCATAGATGATTAAGATTGAGGCCCCGGGGCTGGCGCCGTGGCTCACTTGACTAATTCTCCACCTGCGGCAATGGCATCCCATATGGGCACCGGGTTCTAGTCCCGGTTGCTCCTCTTCCAGTCCAGCTCTCTGCTGTGGCCGGGAAGGCAGTGGAGGATGGCCCAAGTGTCTAGGCCCTGCACCCACATGGGAGACCAGGAGGAAGCACCTGGCTCCTGGCTTCAGATCAGTGCAGCACCGGCCGTAGCGGCCATTTGGGTGGTGAACCAACAGAAGGAAGACCTTTCTCTCTCTCTCTCTCTCTCTCTCTGTGTGTGTGTGTGTATGTGTCTCTGTCTCTCTGTCTCTAACTCTGTCAAATAATTTTTAAAAAGTTTTAAAAAATATTGAGACCTACATAACACAGCAAGATCACATGAATTATGCTGGAGAGAACAGAGAGAAATCAAAACTAGAACACTGGGGCCAACATTGTAGAGCAGCAGATAAAGCCACTGCCTGCAACACCAGCATCCCATATGGGCGCCAGTTTGAGTCCCAGCTGCTCCACTTCCAATCCAGCTCCCTGCTAATGTGCCTGGGAAAGCAGTGAAGGATAGCCCAAGTCCTTGGGCCCCTACACCCTTGTGGGAGACCCAGAAGAAGCTCCTGGCTTTGGACCAGCCCAGCTCCAGTCATTGCAGCCATTTGGGGTTGCCTAGTCCCTGCCATGCCTAGACCCTGATCAACAGATACCATGATAACAAATGTGTGTTATTTAAAACTCCTACTTCCATGATAATGTGTTACTTAGCATAGAAAATGAAGATGCCATCTAGCTCATACAATCTAAAATATGGATGCCATAGTTTGAAGTTCCCCCAAAGTTAGTGTGGTGGAAACTTAATCCCCAATGCAACAGTATTGAGATGTAGCATCTCCAAGATGGGATTAGGGCATGAGGGCTGTGCCCTCAGGAAGGACTTTACTGTGGTTATTAGGAGTGATTTCTGCAAGAGTAGGTTTGTTGCGAAAATGTGTTTGGCCTTCTTCTCCTCCTCGTCCTCTCTCCTCTCCTCCTCCTCCTCCTCTCCCGCCCCGTCACATGCCTATGCACAAGCACACACACTGGCTCATGCCTTTCACCACGGAATGATGCAGCACGAAGATCCTCATCAGATATAAGCCCCTTGATCTTGAACTTCCCAGCCTTCACAACTGTACACATCAATCTGTTCTTTATAAAATAGTCTCAACATTCTGTTAGAGCAGCATGATTGGACTGATCCAGTGTACTTCTGACTCTTTACAGAAAAAAAGTTTACTAATCCCTGCAAACAGGAAAAAAAAAACTGACTCCATAAGGATTGTACGGAGTTGTCAGAACACCACATGGAGAGAAGCAGCGAGACTGTTTGGAGAAGCCCTACTCTGAGGAAGCAATTTCAGAGGCACTGACATGAACCTAGGGGAACATTGGATGCAGCTGAACATGGCCCATGAAGGCAACTGAGTGAATTAGACTTTTGAATGGCAAAATGAATAAACACTCAAATTTCTAAACCAATCCACCAAATCCTCATCCGCACAGTCCTCTTATTTTCCCATCACCACTCTCTACCTTTCCTCTCTCCTGCAGAAAGAGATGAGCTTTGCTTCTCCCTCTTCTTTCAACTGCTCTGGCCTCCCACCCTTTCCCCCAGCGGCAGCGGAGCCCAGCAGACTTGTTATCCCCACAACAGGCCCTGGCAAGTGGTGTTAGGAAAATAAATATCCATGATACAGATTTTGCTGTGTTCCCCTCCCTGTAAAACGGTGTATGAAATGCTATAAACATTCTTGCAACAGTTCTTTCTGCCTCAAATGGGGAGCAGTTTAAGGCTGTGGGAAGGAGGGATGGGAGAAGAGAGGAAGGGCTGTGATAAAGGGGGGTGTTCAGGGGCCCCAGCTCTTCCTGAGCCTCGACAGAGTCAGAGCCTAGCGTAATGAACGCTGAGAACTTGCCCAAGATTTATTGTTGTGCACATGTCTACAGTTCACCTGGGCATTCATGCTGCTTTCTGGGGGGCACAGTCATGTGTCTGTGGTCAGCTTTGCATAGAGCAGGCAGCTCTGCTGGTTCAAGTTGGACCTTCTCCCCTGTTGGGAATTGTCTGACTGTCTGCTGGTCTAGAATAGCTTCAGCGTGGACACATGAGCTCTCTTCCACGTGGACTCACATCCTCAAGCAGACGAGGCCAAGCTTGTCCACACAGCAGAGGCAGCTTCTAGCAAAGAGAAGCTAAGCATCAAGTCTCCTGAGGCCTGGGCTCTCTACTCTTAATTCAGCCTCACTTCCTTACTTTACATTGGCTAAAGCAAATGTATGAGTCCATTTTTCATTATTACAATTGAATGCCCAGGGCAGGCTACTTAACACAAAAAGAGATTTATGACTTTCTCAGTTTGGGAGGCTAAAAGTCCGAGAATGAATGGCCCCACTGGTGTGGCTCTGGGGCTCTGGCACAGGCTCAATGGCATCATGATGGAAACACATACGTGAATAAGACCTCACATCTCAAAACAGGAAGCCAGAGAGGGACAAACTCCCACAAAAATGCCTTTACCCTTTCTGAGGTCAGTGCCCCTAACTGACCGAAGGACCTCACACTACGCCTACCTCTTAAAGGATCCACCACCACTCTGGGAACCAGACGCCAACACAGGAACTCGGGAGAGCAACTGCCTCCAAACCACAAGGGCAACTCACAAGGGAGTCCAGATTCAAGGTGAGAAAGAGGCTCCACCTCTTGGTACAAGGAGTTGCACAGTCACTCTATAAAGGGCAGAGGCACCAAGAAGTCATTCACTGAGACCATGGAAGCCAGCAGTCAAGCAATCAGAGAGCTTCCTACGGCTCTTTGCTCTAGGCAAAGCCCACTCCTGCCAGGCCATCAGCCCATGAAGGCAGCGACTTTGCTGGGTCTGTCCTCTGCTCTCTGACACCCAGCACAGATCAGAGCTCTATTCATGAATGTGTCCATTCAGCTGTGGGGGAGAAGGCGTGTTCTCACCTCTGCAGGTGCAGAATTTGATAAAGACACAAGCTGCCTAGTCCCTCCCTTCAGACCAAGTCTCCACAAGTGCCACGCGCAAAGGGAGCTTAGCAGATGCACTGGGCAACGCTGATTTAAAAACATCCTGTAACTAACATCACCAGGTTTCCAGGATCGGAAGGAATCTTCCTCAACCCTCCAAGAGGAGAGAGTGTCTCGCCACAGGGCCCTCCTTTGTTAGTGGAAACACTTGAAGGGAGGAGGGCATAAAGATGGAGCACTTCAACCCCTCTCCATGACCTGGACTGTCTAAGAGCATGTGAAGGCCGGCGCCGTGGCTCAATAGGCTAATCCTCCGCCTTGCGGCACCGGCACACCGGGTTCTAGTTCTGGTCGGGGTGCCGGATTCTGTCCCAGTTGCCCCTCTTCCAGGCCAGCTCTCTGCTGTGGCCTGGGAGTGCAGTGGAGGATGGCCCAAGTGCTTGGGCCCTGCACCCCATGGGAGACCAGGAGAAGCACCTGGCTCCTGCCATCGGATCAGCGTGGTGCGCCGGCCACAGCGGCCATTGGAGGGTGAACCAACAGCAAAGGAAGACCTTTCTCTCTGTCTCTCTCTCTCTCACTGTCCACTCTGTCAAAAAAATAAATAAATAAAAAATAAAAGAGCATGTGACTGCTCCAGTGGGGGACTGTTGGTGAGCATGAAGCCGGGACGCCAGCCCCAAGCAGGTGCTGCTCAGCTGGGCCCCAGCATGGACTTGCTGGTGGGGCAGCAAGGGGGGCACAAGTGCACAGAGAAGAGCCACCAAGCTCCCCACCCAGCTGGAACGTGGACCAACGACAACGCCTCAAGATAGTCTCAAGTCTTGCCGAATACAAAGGTATTCACATAGGATCATACATACAAGGCTACTTCAGACATGGAATTAAAAGACAAGTTTATTTTGGTTCAAAAAAATTGAAATCCACGTATAACTTTTTTTTTTTTTTTTTGACAGGCAGAGTGGACAGTGAGAGAGAGAGACAAAGAGAAAGGTCTTACTTTTGCCGTTGGTTCACCCTCCAATGGCCGCTGCGGCTGGCGCGCTGCGGCTGGCGCACCACGCTGATCTGAAGGCAGGAGCCAGGTGCTTCTTCTGGTCTCCCATGGGGTGCAGGGCCCAAGCACTTGGGCCATCCTCCACTGCACTCCCGGGCCACAGCAGAGAGCTGGCCTGGAAGAGGGGCAACCGGGACAGAATCCGGCGCCCCGACTGGGACTAGAACCCGGTGTGCCGGCGCCACAAGGCGGAGGATTAGCCTAGTGAGCCGCGGTGCCAGCTCACGTATAACTTTTTAATAATGCAGGTTTTTCATGAATTTTTTGAGGACCACTCTCGTGCTCACAAGCACACTCATGAACATGCATATCTATGCATGGCAGGTGTGCTCACATGCACAGATACACACACCCACATACACACATGTATGTGCACACTCACACACATGTGCAACCTAAAATCAGTAAGTAGTCCGTGCCACCCAGACCATTTCCTTTTGTGCGCTGTTCCTTGAGCCCAGTTTATATTCTTCTAGCCAGGTAACACTGTAAGACTCACTAGGACTCGGCAGGAGGAACCCACTGGCCTTCATGTTAGATGCTGAGTTTCTGCATCTAGGTTTCTGGTTTTGCCCCTCCCTCCAACCCCCCTGACGACAGCTTCGGTTCGCTCCCAGGGCTTGAGGTTTCTTCCAGTTTCCTGTCCATACTCACGTCTCAAGCCCCCGACACTCCAGCTATAACCTCATCTCTGGGGCTAAGTTATATTAAGTGGCTGCCGTCCAATCTTCAGCTGTAGCCCCTAGGCCTACCACTTAGAATAAAGCGAGACCTCTCGCAGAGCCACCATTCCAGGCCGATCAGTATGGCCTTCTTGGGGGGCATTTGTGCTATAACGAGAGGACCCCCTGGGGGCTGGGGGGCGGCACTGATTGAGCTCAGGCCCCAGGACACTTTGTATGGAGATGGCAACATTCCGGATCTCAAGGATGGCGGTGGCCACACAACTATCTACATTTATCATCACTCATTGTCCTGTAGGTCCAAAAGCAGTGAATTGTACTGTGCATAAAACATACCTTGATAGACTTGACTTCAAAAATATTTTGATGTTCTTCTAACACAGAGGTCTCGGGTGCTGCTGCTTTGACTCTTCTACCTGCTAACCACATGTTATCTTACCATTTATAAAAGATAAATATATGACAATCAACTTGGGTTTCTTCTAATACATCGTTTGCTTTGCCATAAAATTAATCAACCCAACTCATTCACCACGTAATAAAGTAAACTAAAAATCATAAGGCCAGCTCAATAAACAAAGAACATTTATAAAGTCAACATCCACTTGTGATTTTTTAACAAGCTTCATAAAGCAGGCTAGGATGGAACTTTTTAAATCCTAAATGAGTATATTTTAAAAGCTACAGAAGGGTGGGCATGTTGCCTCGTGGTTAACGCCCATGGCTATAATGCAGACCTTGGCAGGCAGCCGGGATTCTGCTATCAGCATTCTAGTTAACCTTGTCCTGAGAGTCCTAGCCAGCGTAATAAGGAAAGAAAAAAAAATAAAGAGACCACACAAATTGAAAAGAAAAACAATGACCTTCTAACAGGTAACTACCTACCACCCAAAGAAAAAAAAGATTCTATTGACAAGTAATTAAGAAGAGTCTACTGGTAGGTGTACCCGTTCACTGTCTGTCTGCTCCTCAAACAAAATGGTTTTTTTTTTTTTTTTTTTTTGACAGGCAGAGTGGACAGTGAGAGAGAGAGACAGAGAGAAAGGTCTTCCTTTGCCGTTGGTTCACCCTCCAATGGCCGCCGCGGCCGGCGCATTGCGGCCGGTGCACCACGCTGATCCGATGGCAGGAGCCAGGAGCCAGGTGCTTTTCCTGGTCTCCCATGGGGTGCAGGGCCCAAGCACCTGGGCCATCCTCCACTGCACTCCCTGGCCACAGCAGAGGGCTGGCCTGGAAGAGGGGCAAGCGGGACAGAATCCGGCGCCCCGACCAGGACTAGAACCCGGTGTGGCAGCGCCGCAAGGCAGAGGATTAGCCTAGTGAGCCACGGCGCCGGCCAAACAAAATGTTTTTAAAAGAAGGGAGCTGGCAGGCGCTGCAGCTCAATAGGCTAATCCTCTGCCTGTGGCACCGGCACCCCGGGTTCTAGTCCCGGTCGGGGCACCGGATTCTGTCCTGGTCGCTCCTCTTCCAGTCCAGCTCTCTGCTATGGCCTGGAAAAGCAGTGGAGGATGGCCCAAGTCCTTGGGCCCCTGTTCCCACGTGGGAAACCTGGAAGAAGCTTCTGGCTCCTGGCTTTGAATCTGGCATAGCTCCAGCTATTGCAGCCAATTGGGGAGTGAACCAACAGATATAAGACCTCTCGCCCCCTCCCCCCACCCTCTTCCTCTCTCTCTCTGCCTCTCCTCTGTGTAACTCTGACTCTCAAATAAATAAATGAATCCTAAAAAAAAAGGTAGCTATCAGGGTTTAACAGACACAATGGCAATACATTTTTAAAACACTATTTTGGGCCGGCGCCGCGGCTCACTAGGCTAATCCTCTGCCTTGCAGCGCTGCCACACCGGGTTCTAATCCTGGTCGGGGCGCCGGATTCTGTCCCGGTTGCTCCTCTTCCAGGCCAGCTCTCTGCTGTGGCCCGGGAGTGCAGTGGAGGATGGCCCAAGTGCTTGGGCCCTGCACCCCATGGGAGACCAGGATAAGTACCTGGCTCCTGGCTTCGGATCAGCGCAGTGCGCCGGCCACAGTGCGCCGGCCGCAGCGGCCATTGGAGGGTGAACCAACGGCAAAGGAAGACCTTTCTCTCTGTCTCTCTCTCTCACTGTCCACTCTGCCTGTCAAAAAAAAAAAAAAAAAAAAAAAAAGACTTCTACATGAAAAACTGAAAAAGCAATATTGAGAGAAACTTAAAAACCTTAAAAGTATTATTGAGAAAATTTTTAAAGCCCTAACTAAAGTCATTTTCTATATTTTCATGGAGAAAAAGACAATAATTTACAGATGTCAGTACTTCCCAGAATGATCTATAGATTCAATAGAACCCCAGTGAAATTCTCAGTAGATAGAGTACGTGTGGGTGTGTACGGGAGAGAGAGAGAGAGAGAGAGATGGGGAGGGAAGATTGGCCCACTATTGCAATATTAATACACAAATGAAAAGGACCAAGAAGACCAAAATAGGGGACTGCGCTGTGGTATAGTGGGTAAAGCCTCTGCCTGCAGCACCTATATCCTGTGTGGGCGCTGGTTCATGTCCCAGCTGTTCCACTCCTGATCCAGCTCTCTGCTATGGCCTGGAAAAGCAGTAGAAGATGGCCCAAGTACTTGGGCCACTCCCCTCATGTGGGAGATCCAGAAGAAGCTTCTGGCTTCTGGCTTTGGGTCAGCGGAGCTCTGACCATTGCAGCCATCTGGGGAGAAAACCAGTGGATGGAAGACCTCTCTCTCTCTGCCTCTGCCTCTCTCTAACTTTTCCTTTCAAATAAATCTTTTAAAAAAAAGAATACCAAAATAATATTGAAGAAAAAGAGAGAACTTACACTACCAAATATTAAGACTATTATAGGGCCGGTGCTGTGGCACAGCAGGTTAACGCCCTGGCCTGTAGCGCCAGCATCCCATATGGCGCTGGTTCGAGATCCGGCTGCTCCACCTCTGATCCAGCTCTCTGCTGTGGCTTGGGAAAGCAGTACAAGATGGCCCAAGTCCTTGGGCCCCTACACCTGAGTGGGAGACCCGGAAGAAGTCCTGGCTCTGGCTTCAGATTGACGCAGCTCTGGCCGTTGCGGCCAATTGGGGAGTGAAACAGTGGATGGAAGACCTCCCTCTCTCCCTCTCTCTCTGCCTCTCCTTCTCTTTCTTTGTAACTCTAACTTTCAAATAAATAAAAAAAATTTTTAAAAAAAAGCACTGAAAGAGATCCCAATGAACAAAGGTGAAAAAAGCTTCAGCAACAAATAAATAGCGTAATAATGGATTGTACCCAAAGTATAATATAAATACACATGAATCCATACCAATATGAATGAATGAGATGAAGCAAACTTTCCTTGCTGAAGAATTCTAAATATTATGTGTAGAAATTCCCCCCTCTGTAAGGTGCCACTTAAATCTCCGTCTCTCCCACAATTTGAGGGTGGAATTTACTTAATGGTTCACCTCCAAACCACAGGGTAGGGGGGAAAGTAGAGACTTCGTAGTGAAAAACCCTGGTAAGCACTAGCTTAACCAAGTGCAGAAGATGAGCACCGTCAGTGATGTTATGTGACCTCGTGTGTTCTCTAATTACGACGTACTGGGAACAGCACTTCACTCCTCTTACATTCTCTCAAAAACACTTAACTCCATCGTAGTCATGAGAAAAACAGCAAGACAGAGCTAGATGTGGGGAGAATGCTGCAGGACGCCTTGCCAGTATTTCTCAAGACCATCAGGGTCATAAAGAAACAGGAAGACTTTGAAACCATCACAAACCAGGAGAGACTGGGGTGACATGACAACCAAATGCAGTGTGACAACCTAGAATGACCCCTGGAACAGAAAGAGACAATGCTTGAATCTCTGGAGAAATCTAAATGAAGCCTAGAGTTCATGTATAGTCAGGTACCAACGTCAGCTTCTCAGCTCTGAAAAATGCACTATGGTAATGTAAGATGTGAACAAATGAGAAACACAGCAGGAGCTACACAAGAACTCTCTGGAGGCGGCGTTGTGGAGTAGAGGGTAAAGCTGCCGCCTACTGTACCAGCATCACATATGGGCGCTGGTTCAAGTCCCAGCTGCTGCACTCTGATCCAGCTCTCTGCTATGGCCTGGGAAAGTAGTAGAAGATGGCCCAAGTGCTTAGGCCCCTGCACCTGCATGGGAAGACCTGGAGGAACCTCCTGGCTCCAGATCAGCACAGCTCAGGCCATTGTAGCAATTTGGGAGTGAACCAGTGGATGGAAGACCCGACCCCCCCCCCACTCCCCTCCCCTCCCCTTCCCTTCTTTCTCTCTCTCTCTCTCTCTTTCTCTCTCTCTCACTCTCTGACTCTCCTTCTGTGTGTAACTCTTTCAAATAAATTTATAAAAAATAAAAATAAAAACTCTCTGCACTATCTTTGTGACTTCCCTATAAATCTAAAGTTACTCCATAACAGAAGGCTTTTTAAAAATTAGACATCACTTTAACCCCCCACCCTCACCCCAAGAACAACTAAAATTAGAGCATCAGAAAGAACAACACAGATATTATCAAATACTGGCATGAATGTTGGGGCACCAGAACAATCATACTCTACACAAGTGGATACATAAGTTGATAAACCACTTTGGAAAACTCTTTGGAACTATCTACTAGATCTGAGTATATGTACATCTTAGGACTCAGTAACTTTCCTCTAGATACTCAAATGCATGCATATATTCATCTAAAATCTGCATCGCAATACTGACAGCAGCGCACTTTATGCCAGACATTGTAAACATATATCCTCCAATAGCAGGATGAATAGACAAACAGGGGTATTCGAAACTGCCAAGTTACCATTGGAACAGATGATGGACAGCTATCCAGGTACTCTCTTATTTTGCTAGACAGAACTCATATCTCTTTTTGGCAACCATCTATTAAGTGCTCACTGCATACCACTACACAGCTCATAAAAGACTACACAACGATGACATTGCAAAAATTATTGCTACACTAAACACAGATGGATTTCACAAACACAATGCCAATGCCAGTGCAAAAAGTCAAGCCCAAGACAGAAATGGGGAAAAAAAAAAAAAAAAAAAAAAAAAAAAAAAAAACAACTCTGCTTGATTTAATTGACTGAGTAGGCAAAAGTAGTCAATACTGATAGAGGTCAGAGTGGTGGTGACACTGGAGGTGGGAATGTGTGCTGATTGGAGCCAGGCCCATGGAAGGATTTTTGGGTACCAGGAAGGGTCGTCTTCTTGATCTGGTTGCTGGTGACACGAGGTGCTCACTTTGTAAAACCACGTCCCACTGTCATCTTCCTCTGTGCACTTTGCATATGTTATGTTTCAATAAAAATCTCCCTGAAAGCTAAAAAAATGATACATACATACTTGAAACCTGTTTAATTTTAACTGAAAACACATAAGTGCACGTTCATTCATCACCCTTCTGATGTGGAGCCAAGGGTTTTCTTTGAGAATGGGTCCGCTGCCTGCCACTCCTTGTCAGCCTTCTCACATAAACCACACCCATCATGCATCATCTCCAATTTCCAGCGTGAGTTTCTTTGAAGTAAAGAGAGACCTTGTAAAGCGGTCGGAGTGCAGAATCTCGCTAGAATTTTATGATTTTCCCAATCCTTTCATTGTCTCATCCACACCCAATTCCACAGCAATGTTTTTTAGCTGTTCTCTTCAGTCAGTCTTTGCAAAGCTTTCAGCTCAGCGTGTGCAAGAACTAAAAGAATTTCTTTCAGCTTTGTAAACCTTATTTTGTGGCTAATACTTGATTCAATAATTGATATCTTAGGCTGGCATAAGCAGATTTTGAACCAAACATAACTAATCTTTGACAGAGATGCAGTTCAACTGATGGGGGCCGACCTACACCTGTGTCCTAAGAACTAATCCACATTCAAAGGCCCTTCCAGGACTACCAGCACGCATTCATCAGCGTATTTTGAAGTGGAAATGAGTGTCAGTGGATCTCCTGTTTGTCAAGCGGAGGCGTCTCCCACACTGTTATGTATGCCTGTAAACTCCCAGCTGCTACCACTGGTTATTCTTGGGTCGTTTTTCCCCTAGCCCATGATGGAGGCCCCTTAATGATTTTCTGTACAGTACTCTTGTCTCCTGAAGGTATACATTATGCACCTGTTTCCTGCTGAAAACTCTTTAAATATAGACTGCTGGCATTAGTGGGTTCTCAACTAAATATGCACTAAATGAGTGAATGACAAAATAAGTAGATTAAGGGGCTGGCATTGTGAGAGTTGGTTAAGCCACCTGGCCTGCTATGATGCCAGCAACCCATCCAGGCACAAGTTCAAGACCTGGCTGCTCTACTTCCAATCCAGCTCCCTGCTGATGCACCTGAGAAAGCAGTGGAAGATGGCCCAAGTGCTTGGGTCCCTACACCCATGTGAGAGACCTGGAGGAAGCCAGGTTCCTGACTTCTGCTTGACACAGCTCTGGCTATTGTGGCCATTTGGAGAGTGAACCAGAAGATGTATAATATCTCTCTTTCTCTGCTTTTCAAATAAATGAAAATAAGTATTTTAAAATCAATGAATAGGGAGCCGGCGCTGTGGCATAGCAGGTAAAGCTGCCACCTGCAGTTGCCGGCATCCCATATGGGTGCTGGTTCAAGTCCCAGCTGCTCCACTTCTAATCCAGCTCTCTGCCATGGCCTGGGAAAGCAGTGAAAGATGGCCCAAGTGCTTGAGTCCCTGAACCCACATGAGAAGACCTGGAGGAAGCTGCTGGCTTCGGATCGGCACAGCTCCGGTCCTTGGTGGCCAATTCAGGAGTGAACCAGCGGATGGAAGAACTCTCTCTGTCTCTCCTTCTCTGTGTAACTCTGACTTTCAAATAAAATAAATCTTCAAAAAATTAATGAATGAATAAATAATGTGAGTTTTCAGGCCCTCCAAGATGAAGTTCAAGTTCTTTGTTCTGTCCTACAATACCTTCATGGTCAAATCTGCTCACCTCATCAGTGACTCCTGAGCCCCTCATGACTACCAATCATGTTCATGCCATGATACACGTTGGTCCCCTGCTTGAATTGCCCTGTGTCCAAATCCCTTCTAGGTAGGTCTAAGACTCAGCTGTTCCCTCCTCGTCAAAGCTGTCCCTGCCACATCCCAATGGAATTCTGCAGTAGCTCTGTTCTGCTTTACAAATCGTATTACCATCCTCTGTCACACGTCAGTCCCTCCCACACATGGCACAACACAAAGACTTGAGCACTGGAATTGGGTTCTTTCATTTGGCTTCACAGTCCCAATGTCTAGATCATATAATTGGTGCTCTATATATAGGTCTGAGTGAAGGCAGCAGTTAGTTGGCCTAAATTCAAATCCTGAACTTGACAGCTGTGGACTCCTGGGCAGATTTCTTCTCCAACACTCAGTTTCCTCTAAAATTGGAGCAACGATGCCCACTCACAGTGTTCCTGTGAAGACTGAATGAGATCTCCTATATAAAGAGTCTGGTGCACAAAAAAAAACACACAATCAACAGAACCTAAAAAGCCAGTATTGTGGTGCAATGGATTAAGCTGCTGCTTGCAATGCTGGCCTCCCATTATCAGAACACCAGTTCGAGTTCCAACTGCTCCACTTGCGATCCAGTTCCGTGCTAATGCACTTGGGAAAACAGCAAAAGATGACCCAAATGCTTGGGCCCCTGTCACCCGTACAGGAGACCTGGATGGAGTTCCAGGCTCTGGCTTCAGTCTGGACCAGCCCAGTTGTTGCAGCCATTTGGAGAGTAAGCCAGCAGAAGGTCAGTATCTCTGTCAATGTATATCTGTCTGTCTGTCTCTCTTACAAATAAATAAAATTTTACACCAACAAAAAAGGGGATACAGGCAAACTAATTCCACTTAAAAAAAAACTAAGCATTTAGAAGTACCCATGCTTGAGGTCTAGACAGGTAATTGTTCACCTGTGTCCACCAAGTTCAAATGGAAGTCCGGCTGTGGTGAGAACCCAACATCTGTATAGAGTTGACACCCAGGACACATTTGTTGAATGAACAGATGTTGCTCTTCTGTCCCTCTTCCCCATCCTTTGCCCTCCTCCTTTCTCTGCCCTTACCAACATTCTCCATATCCGGGCATCATCTCTGTGGGTAATTTGAAATTAAAATCCCGGAGTTATTTTTCATAAGCGAGAACAATCACTCTTGGGTCTGCTGGCACAGCATCCTGACAGGGGGCTGGCAACAGCCAGTTCACAGTGAGCCCTGCCAGGGGACTGTGCACATGCTTCTAAGAATAACTCAGTGTCCAAGAATTCCGCCTGTTCTATCACAAGCTGGGGCCAGCCCGCAGCTGGTTTGCATTAGCATCAAGGACGATGGTATTCCACTTTACTACAGTGAGGCTGATGTACCTCCCTTCCTCTGTTCCCACTCTGGGCTGCCATTGAGCAATCAGAGTCTTCGTTTACAGTCCTGAAAGCACCAGAAAGAGGTCTGGCTAGAGGTAAGCTGAAGAGTGGATGAAATCTGCCTTCTGGGTCCTTTCATCTCATGTCTGGGTCATCTATCACACTTCCATCTGGGTATCATCCTGAGTCCCAGTGATCTAAGTGCTCCAAGGCCATGCAATATCTCATCCAAACCTGCCCCTGGGATCAGTCCTGTTCTCCTCCATTCATGTATTTCTTTATTCATTCATTCATTCTTACACTGAATTAATACATACGAAAGCTAAAAGGGGACCTAGGAGATCACTTAAGGAAGCAACTTGGTCTATAGGGATTTTCAGGAAGAAAGGGATGTCTGTCCCAGGACATTTGGAAGTTACACTGCTGACATTTAATGGGAAAGAACTAAGGAGACAAAATATCCTGCAGTGTGCAAATATTCCCACAAGATACAGAATTGCCCAGCCCCCCAAAAAAAAAAAAAATCAAACAGTGAGTGTCTCGTTTGAGAGACACTGCAGGAAAGGAAGGCATGATCCTATACACACCATTTCCCCTCTTACTCCATGGCATATTGGTTCTAAGTACAGGACTCCTCTACATAGCTTTTCTTCAAGTAAAAGAACAAGATCATGGATTCAAAAGACCAGGGCAACTGTCCTGCTTCTACCACTCTAGCTATGGAAACGTGGGCAGCGTTAGGGCCTCTCAACCCCTCTGATCCCTCCTCTGTGCAATGGTACTCATACATCTACTTTACAGGATTGTTATGAGCATGGCGGTCGTATCACACAATTCCTGGAATTCAATACCATGCCCAGCAGTAAGAATTAAATGAGACTATTCACACAGAGCATTGGACGCACAGTAGGTGTTGAATATACTGTAGAAGCTACATGTGAAGTGCCTTGATTGGTGAGGTGGCATGAAGGATACTCATAAGACATGGTCCCTACACTCATAGAATTTGTAAATTGGAAGTTCTGCTAAGAACTTTACTTACCTACATGTATTTGCAGGTGAGTGTGCAGTGGGTATAGATACGTTAAACTATAAAATATTTCCAGTCTACCTCCTCTGCTCCCTACCTCCGTCTTTCCCCCTAAAGAATGACCTTTTGATCATTTGGCCCATCACTAGGTCTTTGCTGTGCTGAGAGACAGCAAACAGAATGACAGGAGAAGCCAATGTGCTCTAAAAAATGGGATAAGGCAGCAGGGGAGAGCCAGGAAGAAGCAGTCATCACATAAAATAAGAAAGAAAGAGGGAAGAAAAGTGAGAAAAAGCTTTTTGGCAAAGTGGGAGCTTGGGACAAAAGGTCCTGTACAAGTTCCTGGAAGACTTCACTCTGCAGAGACTTTTTAAAGAGGGGAGCTCCACTCCGGCTACAACTCTAGAATATTCTCCTCCAAGATCTCTGTGAAGTCTTGGTGCGGTCACTGAGCCCAGTCTCTTGCTGTCCTTTACCCATGCTTCAATTTTACATCAACCCAGCATTGGAACCCGGATCCTTAATTCCCTCAAAATGTGCCTGCTCAAACCATCTGTGAGAGGGTCAGACTTTCCCTTAAGTTCTGGGGGAAGCACAGAAAAATAACGAAGTTAAAAAAAAAAAAAACACACAAGGAACTTGACAATGAGCTTCAGACACTCCTCGTTAAGTGTTCTTCATCACAGGGCAATGGCACTTCACAGCTCGGGAACCCCTGCCAACTGATCTCACCGATTCCTCCCTCTCCTTCTCATCACCTCCTCCCCCAGGAGCCAACAACAAATAGTCAACTGAGCCAGCTTGTTTTGTTCTTCTGAACACCACAAATCCATGCCTTTTAGGTTTTCCTAGTCCCTGAATGGAAAAAGCAAGGTGTTTTTTGTCAAAGCTGTTCCCTCCCTAAAAGAATGAAGTTAGATAATGGACTTTTCACCTCATTTTTCCTATCTACAGCTTAAATAAGTCCAAATGGTTGCAAGAACAAAGCACTATGGAAATGCAGTGGGATTTCCTGAAGTTTGGCTTTCTGTAGGACCTTGAATGACAGATGGAATTCAGAGAGAATCAGAGAAGCAATCCAGTAGTATCACAACATAAATAAAAGTGTGGAGGCTGGGTTGGCAGAGAACATACAGGGAAGAGTGAAGAATTCATTCTAGTTGGAGCCAGCAATGTGTGGCCAGTAGTGGAGAATGAAAATATGAGACTCAAGGAAGGGGAGTGCGTGGATGACGCTGAATGTATCAGGTTAAAAATCTGACCAAAATCTGATTTCTTCTATGGAATAGGTAAGTCTGTTGGCGGCGAGTGAGGGGAAGGGGGTTATTTTATGAGAAAATCAGAACAAAAATTCTTTTTGATATGTGTGATGGCTAATTTTATGAGTCAATTTGATTAGGTCACAGGATACCCAGATATCTAGTTCAACATTGTTTGTGCTTGTGTCTGGAACAGGTTAGCATCTGCACTGGCAGACTGGGTGAAAAAGATCTACCTCCACCACGGCCAGGGGCACCATCTGACCCTCTGAGGTCCTGAATAGAACACAAAGGCAAGTGCACAGGCAGGGTGAATTCTCTCACTCTTGAGCTGAGTCATCCATTCTTTTCCTGCCCTTGACATCAGAGCTCTTAAGCCTTCAGACTCCAGACTGAATTACATCCTTAGCTTGCCTGGTTCTCCAGCTTCCAGACTGCAAATGGCAAGAATGCTCAGCCTCCATAATCAAGTGCGCAAATGCCAAGAATAAAAAATATATATAAATATATCCTATTGGTTCTGTTCCTCTGGAGAACCCTAACTGATACAATATGCACAAGTAAAGCAAAACATCTTGGAGAAAGACAGGAATCCAATAGATGTAAAACATCTCGTTGAGCCGAATATCTGTTTAGTTATGCTCAGAGCCTCCCAAAGTTAGGTTTCTGTGAACGCCAATGCTTTTCAGATAGAAAACTTTCTTTTCTATATGTATTTATATGTAGCTTAGTATTGGTCATTCTTTTTGAATTGGATATACGTTTCTTTAAATTGTTTGTGGGAGGATGGGATTCAAATAGACAAGTGCATAGGAGAAACTGGCAAAGGGACCCTGCTTTCCCCCTCCCAGAGGGCATGAGACAAAGAAAAGCAGCTGGATTGCATTTGGGGCAGCTCATCTTGAACCTGTTGCCAACATCCACTGTGTGCCATTCTTCAAGACTCAACAACCCACATTATGGGAAATGGACTGACATACAGACTACATGAATTAGTGATACTGGTCTATCAAAGACTAAAGGGCAAAGTCACAGCTAACAGTAGGAGGTGGGTCCTGAACGGGACAGAGACTCCTATCTCTAACCACACTGGGAAGCAAGGGCTGAGACAGGAAATGACAGCCTTAGCCTGAGATGAGGTGGGGGCAGCACGACATACTTTTCCATCTCGCCAAGCATGTGGTCACTGGGACCTGGAGCTAAGGAGGCAGAGTGCACGTCTGTTGGCAGCAGATGAGATGAATGGGCACAAGAAAGGAAGTCCCCTTCAGAGACACCCAGAGAATGAACTCTGGGCATAATCTTATCTAGTAACAAACCTAAGTGTCTCTTATCCTTATAGTCCTCTTCCATTATCTCCAAATAGCCAGTAGAACCCTGTCAAAAGACACAGCCCAACGTTCACCATTACTGTAGAGACCTGATGGAGTGTTCTGGATCCATACGTCTACACAGGAGGCACCATCCTCAAAGAGAGCTTTCCTGAGCCAGCTGAAAGGGAAACCCCTTACCAGTGGAGGCTCGTGGACAAAGCAGAAGCTAGGACGGATGCCTGTAACGGGCCAGAGTTTCCACAGGGTGCTAAGGTTATAGGGGGCAGGGGGCAGAGTGGGGAGACTTGCAAAGCTTGAGTCACTGTGACAGCTAATTCAGAGCAAGGATCATGTCCCAGGGGTGCCTTCTGAGACCCAGGCTTTCTCAGAGAAAAGGAGCTGTCACTGGGCACCTCAGTTTGCAGATTTGGGGTTCGTCAAAAACAGCTTCATTGTTCCCACAGCCAGATTCCACAGCGCTTCATGGAGTAACACTGAACTTCCAAAATGCATTCATCCTAGGTAAATCCTGCTTGAGCTCACTTTTTTATTGTATTCATTTATTTTAACACTTAAAGGCTCCTCACTAAAATTAGATTTAATAAAAGAATTCCTGAATTTACAACTATGGTTTTTCCCTACCTAGCATCCAACTGCAGTGTTCCCTGAGAAGGTAGTCCTCTACCTCTCTCTGGCACATGGTTTGGGTGGGAACATTCACCTGCCCCTGTGACACAGAGGGGCCATCCACTCCACCAATCCAAGTGAAAACCCAGTAACTTTTTTTTTTTTTTTGACAGGCAGAGTGGACAGTGAGAGAGAGAGGGAGACAGAGAGAAAGGTCTTCCTTTGCCGCTGGTTTACCCTCCAATGGCCGCCGTGGCTGGTGCACCACGCTGATCCGATGGCAGGAGCCAGGTACTTCTCCTGGTCTCCTATGGGGTGCAGGGCCCAAGCACTTGAGCCATCCTCCACTGCCCTCCCAGGCCACAGCAGAGAGCTGGCCTGGAAGAGGGGCAACTGGGAAAGAATCCGGCGCCACAACTGGGACTAGAACCCGGTGTGCTGGTGCCACAAGGCGGAGGATTAGCCTAGTGAGCCACAGCGCCGGCCCTCAGTAACTTTTAATCAGTCTCCTTATTTTGATTTTCTGCATACCACTTACAATTACCTGATTCTTAATGTAGTTCCCTTTTCTGGAATGAATTTGGATCTTATATGTCTTTTGAAAGCTGTAATCCCAGTAGCCTAAAACGTGACAGGAACACGGGAAGCAATCAATACATTTTGGTGGACTGGTTCAGCAGCGAACTCATGAAAGACTCATTAATAGAAATGTGACATGAGCATGTCCAGTGGGAATTAATCCTAGAAATGTCACCGGTGTGATCAAGAAATAGTTGTGAGGACACAAACCTAGTGCTTCCAGGGACCAACTCAAGACTAAAGCCCCATCTCCACCCCAAGAATGATTTGACACTAGGGAAGGCACAGACAGAGACAGCACGCAGCTTCCCGATAAAATCACGTGAGCATCTAGATCCAGCTATGCCAGAAGCCAACTCCTCTAGACTTTTTTACAATTGGGTATCTGTCATCAGGGCTAAGTGTCTGCTTGCTGACCTAGGAAGGATGGTCTGAATTTTTTCTCACTTTTCCTGAAAAGAGTACAGGAAAAGTTAGCACACACATTGTTTCCTGGGGGGCTGAGAAATAGACAAAAATCTCATGGAGGGGCCGGTGCTATAGCCTAGCGGGTAAAGACACTGCCTGCAGTGCTGGAATCCCTGTGGGGGCCAGTTCGAGTCGCGGAAGAAGCTCCTGGCTCCTGGCTTCAGATCGGCGCAGCTCCAGTCCTTGCAGCCATCTGGGGAGTGAACCAGCAGATGGAAAACCTCTCTCTCTCTCTCTCTCTGCCTCTGCCTCTCTGTAACTCTGCCTTTCAAATAAATAAATAACTCTTTTTTAAAAGATCACATATCTGAAAAGGGACTTGAATTCAAAAGACATTTTTAAAATTATAACTCAGCAATAGAATGACTACTTGATTTAAAAATGGGCAAAGAATTTGAAGAGGTATGGCTGGGCCAATTAGTACATGAAAGATGCTCAAAAATCATTAGTCATTAGGGAAATGCAAAACAAAATGAGTCAGCAATTCCCACACATTTAGGAGGGTTAGAATTTAAAAGGACATTAACAAATCTTGACCAAAAAAAAAAAAAAAAGTAGAGAAATCAAAACTTTCCTCTATTACTGGTGAATACACCAAATTGTTCAACCACTTTGAAAATCATTTTGGCAATTCCTCAAAAAGTTAAATGTAGAGTTATTCTGTAACCTACAACTGCTCTCCTAGCTATGTGTCTAAGAGAATTGAAAACATATCTAGGTATGTTCACAGAATTATTCATAATAGCCCAAAAGTGTGAGGAAACCAAATATCTGTCAACTGAGGATGGGTACACAAAATGTGGTATGTGCATATATCGTAATGTTACTCACCATAACAAGGAATGAAGGGCTGTTGGCCAGCCTCCTGCGGCAGCTGCTCAGAGAAAAGCTTCATTTACTTGTAACAAGTAAAGGAGACAGTGAGGAGGTAGAGTCCCAGAAAGAAACTGCTTGCCTGACAGGCAATTTGCCAGGGCTTTTACAGCAAGAGTTACGGGGCTGGTGATGTGGTACAGTGAGTTCATCTGCCACCTGCAGCACCGGCATCCCAGGTCAGAGTGCCAGCTCAAGTCCCAGCTGCTCTGCTTCTGATCCAGCTCCCTGCTAATGCTCCTGGGAAAGCAGCAGAGGTCCTGCGTCCCACGTGGGAGCAGCAAATAGTGTTCCAGACTCCTGACTTCAGCCTGGACTAGCCCAAGCCACTGCAGCCACTTAGGGAGTGAACCAGTGGATGGAAGATCTGTCTCTGTCTTTCTCTATCACTCTTTCTTTCAAATAAATACATCTTTCTTTGAATACAGAGTCAAGAGAGTGTCTAGGATTTCATGCCTTGCTTGTGTGTTCAAAACTCTGCTGTGGGCTGGCTTCTCACAATGTTCTCTGTGGCGCTCTGCCCCCTTCAGTACAATGTGGGGAGATGAGCCCCCCCCCCCCCCCCGGGACATCCTTTGGAAAACAACGGCAAGGGATCAAACTGTTTCAGAGTCTCACGGATAAACCTTGAAAACATCATGCTAAGTGAAAGAAGTCAGTCACAGAAGACCACATACTGTATGATTCCATGTACATGGAATGTTCACAACAGGTAACTCTATAGGGACATAAAATAAAGTAGTGGCTGTCTCTCTAGGAAGGAGGGAAAGAGGGGATGGAGAATGATTGTCAGTGGGCACAGGGTTTCTATTTGGGTTGATGACCTGGAATTAGACCATGGCGATACATGCCCAACTCTATGCATAGGCTAAGAACCGCTGAAGCATATACAGAGTGACCTTCATGACATGTGTGCTGCATCCAAACTGCTTTTATTTATATTCACTTACTTGAAAGTCAGAGGGACAGACAGATATCTTCCATCTACTGGTTTACTCCTCAAATGCCTATAACATCCAGGGTTGGACTGGGCCAAAACCAAGAGCCTAAAATTAATCGAGGTCTCCAATGTGGGTGGCAGAGATGCGAGTACTTGAGTTATCATCTGCTGCCTCCCAAAGTATGCATTAGCAGAAAGCTGGAATTGGAAGCAGAACCAAGACTTGAAACTAAGAACGCCAATATAGGATGCAGGCAACTCAAGCTAGCTCGCTCGCTCTCTCTCTCTCTCTCCCTGCCTCTGCCTTTAACTCTGCTTTTCAAATAAATAAGTATTTTTTTAAAAAAAGACACCCTAACATCTATCCTGATAGGGAAAATAAGTTTATTATAATAAACGAATGAATTCTCAATTTAAGTTTACAAAACACTGAAATTGAGTATAAGGGAAACCGTAAAAATTAATACAAAGATACTTCAAAAAGCTTATGGATAATGGAATTAAAAGGCAAGTCTGGGGGCCAATTTTTGGCTCAGCAGTTAACATGCCACTTACTTGGGATACCCAGCTTCCTGTAATGTGCATTCTAGGAAGCAGCAGGTGATAGTTCAAGTACTTGGGTCCCTGACACCCATGTATGTAGAAGACACAGACTGAGTTATAGGCTCATGGCTTTGGCTTGGCCCAGCCCTGCCTGTTGTAAGTATTTGGGGAGTAAACCAGTAAATGGAAGGCCTTTCTCTCTTTCTCTCTCTTTCTCTCTCTCTCTCTCTCTCTCTCTTTCCTTACCTTTCAAGGAAAGTGAAAATAAGGACTTAAAAAAAAAAAAAGATGCTTGCTTTGGTACAAAAAAATTGAAATCCATGAATATTTCGTATATAATAAGCATTTTCTGTAATTTGAAGAACCCTGAAATGTACCAGCTCGTTGGGAACACAGCTGCAGGAAATAAGAAAATATATATAATTCAGTATCTGCTAAGCTCCTTCTATATTAGGCTCTGCTTTTACCTATATAACATATTTTCACTTAAATCTCACAATATCCTCATTTTTGAAAATGAAGACCATGAAACTTGGGAAGGTTCACTGAATTGCCAAAGACTACTCACTCCTAGATAAAACAACTAGAGCTTGAGTCAAGATCTGCCACAACACAGAGCCACACGTAGGACGTCAGGTCTCTTGAGTCTTGGGTGATCAACTTCAAGGTTCCCCGTGTCTGACTGCAGCCTGCACCTGGTACCTGACACCCTAGATGTCTCTTCCCTGGACATGGGGTGGGCCATTGCAGGGACCCAACTGCACCAGTGGCCTTCAATAAAAGCAGTCCGACCCATTCCAGAACATGAGGTATCAACCCTTTTCTTCCTAACACAAGAACAGACTCGGCACTACCCCTGTACACATGGCTTATTTCTTCTCGGATATAATGGCTTCCTCTGGCATAGCTGCACGCCTTGGGTTTCCAGCCGAGACATCATGCCTTCGGATTCCCATCCCGTTGCAGTTGTGAACCAAGGGATCCTGGTAGGTGTTCAGTACACTAAGCAGTAACCAAAATACACATCCTGGGAGCCAGAACCCTCAGGTTGTCTCCCCCGCAGGAGACGGCGAGGTTTCCGTTGTCAGTGTGTGTTTCCCTTTCAAGACAAGGCGAGCTATGTGTGTGCGAGGTAGGAATGTTACACGACCCACCCCCCACCGGTGCTAAAAGGAAAATACAAGGACAGGTCGGATATGAGAGAAAAAGCGGTGCCAGAAAGAAAGAAGAGCCAAACTAAATTTGGCATTTCACCTTTCACTCCCTGCTAAATGCTGCTCAGCCGCAACCTCAACTCAGCGTCAGATGTTTCAAATGTTTGCATTGTTCCTGCCTTGTAGCCCTGCTCCAGATCCCAGAATCAATGCCATACAGATGTGTTTATCCCCTCTTGCCTGGATAAAAGACTTCTTTCAAGTAGTGTGCATATCTTCCAGGCTGAATCCTGCACGCTCAGGAATGCCACATGGCATAGGTCAGGGCTGCTCCTTGCTCTCCTTTTCATGTCAAACTCAGGCTTTTGTTCTCTGATGCTAAGGTTGACAGATGTGTTCTGGGCAGCCGCACACTGAAAACACATGGCAGACGGGAGCCCTGGGGCTCCTGGGCCAACACACAGCCAGTGGCACTGGGGAGCTGGTGCCACCATTTCCATTACCAGGGCGTCACATGGTAGAGGTAAGGTGGGGTGAGGGTGACATAGGGTAGCACCACACTCAGGAGCCAGGGAAGGCAGGAGCCACCATGGGGGCACCTCATCGGGTCTGTCTGGGGGTCCTGGGTTACATTCATTTGTAGCACGCACTTGTCACGCCTTGTATTACTCAGCTCTCTGTTTCTTGTGTGCACACGCAGGTAAACACGCCCGTCCCCACCTCCCTCCCTCCTCCTTCCTTCCATAAATTCTGCTTTCTCTCCTTCCTCATTTCCTTTCTCCCTTTTTTCTTCCTTCTTCCGCTGTGTCTTTCTTTTCTCTCCTCTCTCAAACCCCCTTTTTCTTCCTTTCTTGATACTTGCTTCTCACACCTAATTTTCCATCTTCATCTCCACTTTCCTTCCCCGCATCTGTCTCTCCCTTTTCCCCCACTGTCTTGGTCTGTTTTGTCTTGCTATCACAAAATACCTGAGATGGGAGCTTTACAAAGAAAAGTGATCGATTATCCCACAGTTCTGGAGATCCAAGCACAAGGCAAAGGCAGCAGCTTCTCATGGGGGCTACACACTGCACAGCATCCACATGGCCGGAGCAGGTGCAAAAGAGAGGACACACCAAGAGTTAGAACCAAACAACACGGTGAGAAGTCCACATTCACAATGTAACAACCTGCTTTCGTGGTAACAAACCCAGTCCTGCAAGATCTAACCTGCTCCCATGAGATGGGCATTAATCCATCCAGTGTCCTAAGTACCTCTCACTAAGCCCCACCTCTTAAAGGTTCTGCCACTCAATGTTCTTTCACTGAGGACCAAGCCTCCATCTGTGAAAGAAACCATAGCTAACCACCACACTCATCTTTCTCCCTCTCCCTCCCTCTCTCCCTCCCCCCCCTCCCTCCCTCCCTCCCTCTCCCTCTCTCCCCCTCTCCCTCCCTCTCCCTCTCTCTCTCCCCTTCCCTCCCCCTCTCTTCCTCCCTCTCCCTCTCTCCCTCTCTCCCTCCCTCCCTCTCTCTCCCTCTCTCTCCCTCTCCCTCCCTCTCCCTCCCCCTCCCTCTCTCTCCCTCGTCCTTATCAAGTCTCAGAGATTGAGACATACTGAAGACTCCACAGCTCTCTCCCTTGCTAATTCTAGGTCCAGGCTCTTATCCAGTGGTTGTCTTGCATGCTGTTTTGGTGACTGGCACTGCTCTGTCTACTGGAGTTTGGGCGCCTCACCTCCCTCTCCAGCAATGCCTTCACATTCCCAGATACGATGGGATTTTTTCCAAGGCTCTGATTTTCCCAGAAACCCTTGTCCTTTTCTCCAGCTCCATCTCACCTCTCCTCGTGGCCACAGTCTTGGGAAATGTGGTCCCTCTGCCTACACGGGCAGTCACAGCTCTATTCCACATGACCTGTCCCCATCTGACAGAGGCCCTGGTGCTCCCCTCACCCAGCTGCTGCCCTGTGCCTGCCGATTTGTCTGAGTCTAGAACTTGCCAGATGCCACCCTTGTGACCAGAACTGCTCAGGACATTTTATGAAGAACCGGAACGAAGTGTAGTCTAAACTTGCAAGGCTGTGGAAAGAGTTCAGATGGAGAGGGAAGCCATGGCACCTGGATTGTCCAGCGATGCAGCCACGTCACCCTGTGTGGCAGAGCCTGCTGGTCATCCCCATGAGGAATTCTCCTTTTACTCCTCGAGAACAGAACTCTGGATACCGGCTGGGCTCACAGCCACCAGGATAAACACTACACTCCCAAGTTCCTTGCAGCTGGATACACACGTAGGACTATGCTTGACCAATGGGATGTAAATGCTTGCATAATCCTTAGGTGTATAAATCCTCATGGATGTATGCTACAGCTTGTCTAACTCCCACGATGTAGCCATTCTCTACTTTTCCTCCTTCCTGTGAGTTGGACTGGAGTTGTGACGACTGGAGCTGGAGCAGCCATCCCGGCCCACAAAGTGCAAGTCATTTATTGAGGATGACAGAGAAACAATGTTATGAATGCATTTGTAGAGCTCAGACTTCTGAGAACAGCTTCAAATTTATAGTGTAAGTTAGAAACACTGGCATGGTGCAGAGGAAATCCATGGCTCCCATTCCTTTCCTCCTCATCACTCTGCTTAATGGCCAAGAAGCCCAGTGACAGGCAGAGCTGAGCCAAAAGGAAAGCTTAGAACAGTTACCATTTACACGGAGCCCTTGCCTTCTGCCCAGCCTCATTCAACCCTCACCACAGGCCTGGGAGGCAGGAACTCTCATGACCTCCTGTTACAGTTGAAGTAACTGAGAGAAAGTCTGAACCAGGCAGGATCCAATCATGATGTGCCTGACATCAGAGCTGGCTACCTCCCAGGACGGCATGTCAGCACGGAGAATCCCCAGAACACTCACAGGAACAGCCATTGTCCACGTCTGTATGTGGCAGGTGGAATGGGCAGGAGCAAAGGGGCCACTCGATATGAGGCCGAAGAAGGAACCCAGTCCATTGCAGATCCCTCCACACCCAGAGGAGCCATGTGCCCTGTGCCTCTGCTTGACCACGATCCAGCTGTTCCAGTGGGAGACGGCAGTGTCCCCAGGGGGCATCTTCTCAGCTGGGGCAAAACCCAGGCTACAGGGAGGTGTTGGCGCTGGGAGATGTGCCCCTGCCACCTCAAACAAAGACAGATGCATCCTGAGTACCCAGGAAAAATCAGCCTTGCCTTTTTCTCCCCCTTAAAGCCCGTTTAACCCCAACTCGGGCCCACGCCTCGCAGAAAACAAATAAGGCACAATGCAGTCCTCAAGAAGGCCACACCTATGGGCTCAGCCTTGACCTCGACGTGCTCACGGGTCCTGCGTGAGCTTTATTACCTTATGCCTACAAACCAGGAAACTGAGGGCTCAGATAAAGTCACTTGCTGAAAACTCATAACAGAGCCAGGATCTGAACTCTTACCCAATAAATTCAAAGCCCAGACAAACCCATGATGAACATCGGCATCCTAACTGCGACGAGAGGCCTCATCTCGAAGCCGCAGATCAAGGTTCTTACAAGGAAAGATAATAATTTCTTCCAGCTCTTCATCAACTTCGCTCTGGAATCGCCTGACCGTCACATAGAGAAGGTCCCTGGAGAATGTAGAGACCAACAGTGTCGACTCATAGTGGCAGAATTCAATGCAGAGAGACGGAACCCTGACCGAAGGCCCCACAGGTTTCTACAGCAGAGCCCCCCTCCAACCCTGGGCTCTGCCTTCTGTGTGCACCAACCTGCTCTTTCTGTCTTGAGAGGAGGCCACACAAAGCCGCGGTTCAGCCTATGAATTCAATCTCGCCACACTACAGCTACACTGTAAGACATCACCCGGTTTGTTTGTTTTTTTTTTTTTTTTGGCTTCCTAAGCACGCTTCTCATACATATTTCCTCCATCTTACTTCTCTCTGTGCACGCTGGGCATAACCATAAACCCTGTCACAGCAAGTAAAGGAGGTTTTTGTGCTTTGTCCCCTACCACAGCCCATGTTGACATTTGTCTGCCAAACTAGTAGTATGGGTTGGGGGGCCCAATAACAGGGGCTCATGGTTTCCTTTAGAGCTTGGATGAGTTCTCCCAGCTCTGCACGAGGTCTCCGGAGAAGAAGATGTTGTTAGGTGGATCAGCCCCGCCTTGTCCCGCCATGTCTTCTGCACACACCGCCTGCCCTTCTGTCTTTCCTGTAAGAACCAGCGTAGCACGTGGTCCTCACAGATGCCAAGCGGATGCTGGCACCATGCCCTGGAACCTCCAAGGCCATGAGTCAAATAAACCTCTTTCCTTTATAAATTACCTCGGGCATTCTGTGAGAGCAACAGCAAACAGAATAAGGCAGAGGCGATACACAAAAGCTGTCGGCATAGTGCCTGGCACATGGAAACTCCCCAGACCCACAGTTGCTGTACTGATAACCAAGCACGAGCCACTCACCTCTCAGTCAGCAGGTGCTCAGCACTGGGGACCAGGACATCCGGGAAGAGACATGAAATCAAATCAGCACATCAAGCGCAGGCAGTTTTCGATGAATAGGAGCTGGGGCTCACACCGTCTCTCGGAGAAAGAATTCTGAACAAGGAGACATAGCGCCCGGAGCACTGGAGTCTCCGGCCTGGGCAGCTCACCTTCACGTCTGCCAACACGTCATCCAGCCTGTGCCAGCACACATCCCCAGGAGGGTAAGAACCAGCTTCCTGTCCTCACTCCAGCGTGAGGAATTCCTCATCCCACTAGTGAGTTTCCAATGATTAACAACGTCCCTCGAAATGGAGAGACAGGTCCCATTCATTCCCCCACTCGGGCCCCTTCTCCCTCTCCCAGGGCTTCAATCGCCCCCGCCCATCCCCGCACACCTGCCCTGCCCTGAGCATTCTCCAGCAGCTAAGTCGCGGGCAGCTCACTGCATGGGGAGAGGCAAAGGCTAGCACAGGTCCCATGGACGGTGCTCACCCCTAAGCCCCAAAGCATCCTCAGCCCAGGATGCTTTTGAGACCCAGATCACTGGCAAGAGAGAGAGAGAGAGAGAGAGAGAGAGAGAGAGAGAGAGATACCCACTTTGCTTCTGTGTTCCCAGAGCTTAGGAAGAGAAGTGTGAGGTGGTAGACAAGCTCAGATGCTGAGTGTGGCTCAGTGTGGCTCCGAGTTGCAGGCAGGCTCCCCCGTCGGTGGGAAGGAGGCTTTAGGTAACCTGCAGGACTCCTGATCTACCCAACAACCAGTCTGCCTTTCTCTCAAGGAAGCCGACTTGTGTCAATGACCAAGCTCTCCTTTATAAAGTGACTGCTAGAGGGGCTGGCATTGTGGCACAGCAGGTAAAGCTGCTGCCTGCAACACCAGCATCCCATCTGGGCGCCAGTTCGTGTCATAGCTGCTCCACTTCCAATCCAGCTCCCTGTTAATGACCTTGGAAAAGCAACAGGAGATGGCCCAAGGGATTAGGTCCCTGTCCCCACTTGGGAGATTCAAATGAAGATCCTGGCTCCTGTCTTTGGCCTGGCCCAGCCCTGACTGTTGTGACCATTTGGGGAGTGAACTACAGAATGGAAGATCACTTTCTCTCTTTCTGTCTCTCCCTTAGTGTAACTCTTTAAAATACATAAATTAATCTTCAAAAAAGAAATGACTGCTAGAAAGTGCATGCCTCGGAAGTAAGAGGAGGTCACTGTCATCAGGTTGGTCCTCTCCGCCTTTTGCGGGCACCACTGGAGCCTACATTACTGTTTTGTTTCATTTTGTTCTTTCTTAACACCATGTTAAGTATTTTAGATGTACTCCTAAGCCTGTAAAGCCCTTCTGAACTAGATAAAGATAAGTCAACACCACAACGCAATGCCTGCTGGGCTGTTTTTGGAAATATCAATACAGTATAAGTAGATGTCCCATCACCAGTACCAACATCAACACCATCATTGCAGCTACCAACCACAACATCACCACCACCCACACAACCACCTCAGCTACCACTACCAGTGTCACCACCCCTGTCACCATCACTCTGACCTTGCCCCACTCCCCACTTGATGCCTATGATATTAAAGTTCAGCCTTGAAATACAAATAAAGTAAAAGTAGGACTTTAGGTAAAGCAGAGGAAGAAGACACAGTAACTCTCTTACTTAACATCAGGATAAGTGCTCTCAATGCCTGGCACATGAACACGTATCTGAACATCTAAAGGCAAGGGGGGAAGGACAGAGAAGAGTGTCCTAAGGACAAAGATATTCCCATTGCCTCGTCTCCATGAGAAGGGAGTCCACCAGACAGGCGAGAGAAAGGGATCCATATACATGAGAAACGGGCGGATGGGTTAAAAGGAGAGGCAAGCCACTCCCGAATCTTCCCACGCCACACAGATTCTGTGAGTGCGGAAGAGGCTGCCCCAACTGAAAATAAAAGATTCTATGGTACATTGCTGTGGATTCTCTGAGTACACCTGGCTGACTAACAGTGAGAGATTTTAATAACAAACTCTGCCAGATCTACCCTCCATCAACAGAGCTGTAGAACTGGAGTTGTATCTGGGGGTCTGCCTAGGGGAAACGCTTGTTTTGATCTTGTAAGTGAAGTATTTTCTAGAGAAAGGAAACTTTTCACACCGCCGAGATGGACCTGTTCTATGGCCTGGGATTGAGTCTCTTCCCCAAAGAGGCCCTTTATTTTGTCCTGGTTTCTGAAGGGGGCAGCAAAGAGGGAGAAAATCCCCTGCCCACACTGGCAGATCCTCGCTAACTAGAGCTCGCAGATTCACAAGATGCCACACTGGAACAGCTAAGTACAGAGCGTTTACCTTAGGGAACGCTCTGTCACACAGGTGCTGGATGCATGACCTTGACTGAGCAACTAAACCTTGCTCAGATCCCTGAGCAACCATAAAACGGGAGAATTGGCCTAAGTCATCAGGAAAGCCCTCCCTAACCCTGTTCTTCCCAAACGCTTCCTTCTGTACACTTGCTCTCACCTCCTGCTGTTGTCAACTCACCTGGGCAAGTCACTTCATCACTCTCGGCTCAGCTTTCTCATTTCAAGTTAGAAGCACATTCTGGGATCCTGTCAGATGCCAACCGCTGGGAGACACAGAGGTTAATGTGGTAGATTGCATTGGGTCCAAATTCATCTCCTCTCCACGAAGCCCCATGCTTTGCACTTCTTTCCACTCAAGGGACAGGACAGATTTTCCTATTCATTAAATTTGGGCTTGGCCACGTGACTTGTTTTGACCCATGGAATACAGGCAAAGGGATGGAGTGCTAGTTGCAGGCCTGGGCCTTGCCTTTTTCTATTTTCCCCCTATCCCTTTTCCCATTGCTGTAAGAAGAGCATCATAAGGCAATTCTTCAGGTTCAAGGAGAAGGGTCAGAGACACACACATCACAGTAGGATCCTATCAGGGAGCTCAGGCTCCACCAGCAATCCTTGGCCACCATCCAGTTATGATCAAGCTAAATAAGAGTTCATTGTGGTATGCCACTGAGGCTGTACACTCACTTATTATGTGGCATGTTTGTAGCAACAACTAACTAGTCTAGTGAATGAGGGATAGTCCCTTGCATTCAGTCAGCTCACACTCAAGAAAAGACAGACAAAACAGGAGGCAAAAAGATGCACTCAAGTATCATGGGAGGTAGCCGCTGACAGAAATGTTCCGAATGTTCTAGAAACACAGCAAAAGAGTCTATAATTCTTCTCCTAATGCATCAAGAATGCTTCCCCACAGGCAAATGATGGAAGCAGCTGTCTTACTCTTCTCCAGATCGCTGGTGCTTAGCAGAAGACCTCAGGAAGGACGAGCACTCGAGCTGGTTATTCTACCTTCACTCCACACCCCAGACCCATTCTCTTTCTTGATCTTTGCTGCAGAAGACCAAGTCCTGTGGACCTCCTCCCTAGCGCTCCCTAAACTGCTGGGTTAGAGTCACAGCAATACCAGAGAGGAAGGGAAGAGAACCTGGTCATTCTTTTCTCTCTCTTTCCCTACTTCAGTACGGCAGGTTTCTCAAAAGTTGCTTCATTCCAACCATCTGAGGGTAGTTCTGTTTCTTGCTACCATCCCAACTGGTACAACAAGTAAAAATATTTGTTAAATGATTCATCAACTAACATTAAATAAATATATACCAAGTCTCGAGGGTTTTTCTAGGCACTTTTTAAAAAAAAATTTTTTTAATTTTTTGCCAGGCAGAGTTAGACAGTGAGAGAGAGAGAGAGTTATAGACAGTGAGAGAGGGAGAGAAAGGTCTTCCTTCTGTTGGTTCACTCCCCCAATGGCCACCACGGCCAGCGCGCTGCGCCGATCTGAAGCCAGGAGCCAGGTGCTTCATCCCGGTCTCCCATGCAGGTGCAGGGCCCAAGCACTAGGGCCAACCTCCGCTGCCCTCCCAGGCCACAGCAGAGAGCTGGCCTGGAAGAGGCGCAACCGGGACTAGAACTCAGGGTGCCGGCACCGCAGGTGGAGGATTAGCCAAGTGAGCCACGGTGCCGGCCCTTTCTAGGCACTTTTGATACGACCGTGGACCATGCTGATGATATCTTGCCTTCTAGAAGTATAAGTTCTATTAAAAACACAGTTAGCACAAATACATCAAATAATCCATGTATAGATGAGTGTATGAAAAACAAAGGAGAAGTGAAATACCAGAGAATTACCAGGGGAGAGGAGGCAGTTTAGACAGAGAGAGAAGGTAACTGTGTGATGACAGCATTTGAGGCAAGGCTTGAATGACGTGACACAGATCATGGCATCACAGATCTCATCAGGGACAAGCTCTTTGACCTTGGCAAGGACTTTGGATCTGACCTTAAGAGCAACTTACCATCTAAAAAGGATCCCATTAAAGAAAAGTTGTCCTGACAATCGTTAAAATGGTAAGGGGGATTTTACTCCAAGACCCTTACAGTAGAGAGATCATTGCAATTATGAAGTAAGATTGAACTCAACTCTGAATATGCAGGGACAAGAAGGGGTTTTTAGCCATAAGGCAGAGCGAAGGGCTTAGTGGATGGGAAGTTAAGAGGAGGTACCCAGGGTAGGGAGATTCCTTTGAAATTGGCCCAACTGGATTCTGCTAAAAGCAGACCACAAACTTAAACATCAAAGATGGGGGCCAGTGTTGTGGCACAGTGGGTTAAAGCCCTGGCCTGAAGCTCTGGCATCCCGTATGGGCGCCGGTTCTAGTCCCTGCTGCTCCTCTTCCAATCCAGCTCTCTGCTATAGCCTGGGAAAGCAATAGAAGATGGCCCAAGTGCTTGGGCCCCTGCACCCTCGTGGGAGTCCTGGAAGAAGCTCCTGGCTCCTGGCTTTGTATCGGCACAGCTCCGGCCGCTGCAGCCATTTGGGGAGTGAACCAGTAGATGGAAGACCTCTCTCTGCCTCTGCCTCTCCTTCTCTCTCTGTGTAACTCTTTCAAATAAATAAATCTTTAAAAAAAAATCAAGGATGGAGAAAAAGGAATTTATCTGATATCAAAGGCTGGGGTGGGGATGACTAGTGCTGGCACAGTGAGATTATTCACTAAAACTGGGCTCAGCAGGTAGAAGGTGTAGCAGCAGCCTGAGGTCTTGGCCTAGTTCAGAGGAGAACTCCAAGGAACCTACAGTTTGCTCTAGAGGAGAATCTTTGTCCATCCCTTAGGCCACAGAGGACAGGAGAGGAAGTGGGGGGCCGGTTAAGAGGCTGTTGCAGGTAGGCGCCGTGGCTCACTAGGCTAATCCTCCACCTAGCGGTGCCGGCACACCGGGTTCTAGTCCTAGTCGGGGCACCGGATTCTGTCCCGGTTGCCCCTCTTCCAGGCCAGCTCTCTGCTGTGGCCCGGGAGTGCAGTGGAGGATGGCCCAGGTGCTTGGGCCCTGCACCCCACGGGAGACCAGGAGAAGCACCTGGCTCCTGCCATCGGATCAGCGCGGTGCGCCGGCCGCAGTGCACCGGCCGTGGCGGCCACTGGAGGGTGAACCAACGGCAAAGGAAGACCTTTCTCTCTGTCTCTCTCTCTCACTGTCCACTCTGCCTGTCAAAACAAAACAACAAAAAAAGAGGCTGTTGCAGGCCGTGAGGACGCCCCAGCAGGAGATGGTGGTGCCACAGTGAAGGCGATGCGTTAGGGAACCACAGGACATTTGAACTGAGTCTGGAAAGTCAAGTACGCCTGAGACAAGGAGGCATTATGGACAGACAGAATGGAGTGAGCTAAGGCAGAAGGTCAAAGAGCAAGGTCAGGCTGAGGAAGGACCACAGCCCCAAGATGAGTCCAGAGACTGCCCGGGACGGCGGGGACCAGAACTTGAGAGAACCATGACGGGCACTTCCAGCTACACCATTCCCCGTGCTGAGACTGTGCTGGCTGCGTTCAGCGTGAGGCCCTGGCGTGGAGCTTCGTGCACGTCCACCACCAAAAGCCTTTCGGTCTGCTCCGCTTGTCGGAAGGAAGCTCTGCTGCTTGTCCGGGGGCCTTGCTGCCGGGGCCAAGCCCCATGCAGGGGACTGTGTGGCTCCCTCCTCCTCCGTAGAGTTCCACGCTGGCCAGCTGGACCCCTCCCGGGGCAGGTGCCGCAGTTCATCCAGGCTCCAGGTTAGGATAACAAAATATCCCAGACTGGGCGGCTTCCAAACAGCAGAAATTAAGTCCAAGATCAAGGTGCCAGCGGATTCGGGGCCTGCTGAAGCCTGCTTCCTGGCTCAGAGAAGCCGGTGCTGTAACAGCCCACGGCAGAAGCAAGGGAGGGCTCTGGAGCCTGTGTGTGTGCGTGTGTGTGTGTGTGTGTGTGTGTCAGAGAGATGTATTTATTTATTTGAGAGGCAGAGTTAGAGAGAGAGAGAGAGGGACAGACAGACAGAAAGGTCTTCCATCCACTGGTTCATTCCTCAAATGGCCACAACCGCTAGAGCTGGGTTGATCCAAAGCCAGGAGCTTCTTCCAGGTCTCCCATGTGGGTACAGAGACCCAAGCACTGTGTCGCTCCCCCTTTTCATGGAGGAACGACACTAAACCCTGCCTAGGCTTCATATCCGAGTCACGGCACCATTATGTCGCTCCCCGTCTTCGTGGAGGAACGACACAGGACCCTGCGTTGTTCTTTCGTCTGCTCGGCCCTCCCCGGGTTTGCTGCTGGTTCTTCCCGGGTTGGCTACCGTCCCTTCCACCTCCGTGGAAGGGCGGTTCCCCCTAGCCACTTTCCCCACTTCCGCGGGGGAGCGGCACACCGCCGGCCGGCTCTCTCGGGGGCTGCTCAGGTGTTCCTCTTAGATAGATGTTCCCCTTAGATGTTCCTGGTGCATGTTGTCTCTCTCCTCCTTTATAGTCCTCTTCCACCAATCCCAACTCTGCTACCCACAACACCGAGTACGCTGCTCTCCTCCAATCAGGAGCAGGATCAGCTCCTGGAGGTCATCACTCAAGTTGGCAAGAGGCAGCTGCGTAGAAGCTGTTTCCTCCTCTCCCAGCGCCATATTGTGGGAGAGCAGATGCATAGAATAAGTCTTAATTCCAGTAACTTAGTCTAGTCCGAGTTGCTCCCCACACACTGAGGCCATCTTCCACTGCTATCCCAAGCCAATAGCAGGGAGCTGGATCAGAAGAGGAGCAGCCAGGACACAACCCAGCGCCCATATGGGATACTGGCACCACAGGCGGAGGTTTAGCCTACTACACCACAGCGCCGGCCCCTGGTGTCTCTTTTACCGGGGGGAGGCAACCTTCGTGATCTAATCACTTCTCCAAAGCACCACCTCCAAATACCATCTCATCATGTGTCAGGCGTGAATGCATGCGCTTGGGTTTGGGACACAACCCGTTGCTAACAGACAGGCCTGGCGCGTGGCGGATACAGAATCCCACATGGAGATTCGGTCACTTCAGCAACCAGCAACAATTCAGAGTTGCTCTCCTCAGGGCAGGACAGATCCTGGAGTCAAACAGCCTGAGGCTCAGCTACTTAGAATCTGTGAAGACTTGGGCAAGTGACTGACCCTCTGTGAGCCTATTTCCTCATCTATAAATGGAGACAATAATGGTCTCATAAAGATTCAATAATTCAGACTCAGACCTTGTTCCCTTCTCGGAGCTGTTCACTCTTTATCTATCTATCTATCTATCTATCTATCTATCTACCTACCTACCTACCTACCTTTCTATCTACCTACCTACCTACCTACCTATATATCTAAAATCACCCAAAACATCTTTATTGATCGACTCCATGCAGGTACTGCACTGGGCGCTGGGAACTTCGGACCTAGTCCTAGCACTCAAAAGTCACACAAACTGCGAAAGAGGTGGCACCACCAAGTGGGATGCAAGCAGAGATGGGGAGCACAGGGCTTCTGGGGACTCTGGGGAAGAACCCGCTTACAGACTGAGCTCACGGAAGACACCACCCCTCTGAAATACAAACCTGTCCTTGCTCCCGCTGCTTCATATTCCTTGGTGGCTCCCAGCTGCCCTCAGGTTCATCCAAACTCCTCGAACTGGTGTCAACAGCCCTGTATGACTGGGCCGCCCCCCCACCCCGCCCTGGGCCTCAGATGGCTGGGGTCCCCACTTCTGAACTCTGCTTTCACCTCTCGGAGCAGGTCCCACCAGGTCCCACTTCCGGGTGTTTGCACAGGCGCCCGGGCTGTCTCATTTGTTGTCCGGAGCGCATTCTCCACCCCACCCCCACCTCACAGGTCTCTGCAGGTGTTCGGAACGCACAGATTCCTTCCTTGTGGCCAGTCCTTCCCCGTTTCATAATTGCCAATTTACTGGCTTATTTTCCCCAGTAACCTTCAGCCCCTGGACCGCAGGAATCACATCCAGCTCACCCTCTCCTGTAGTCAAAGCCCCTAGAACATGCCAAGCCTGCACTGCAGCAGAACCCCACTGGCATCTGTAGAAATGAACTTGGTGGGCCGGCGCCGTGGCTCAATAGGCTAATCCTCTGCCTGCGGCACCAGCACACGGGGTTCTAGTCCCTGTCGGGGTGCTGGATTCTGTCCCAGTTGCTCCTCTTCCAGGCCAGCTCTCTGCTGTGGCCCGGGAGTGCAGTGGAGGATGGCCCAAGTGCTTGGGCCCTGCACCCCATGGGAGATCAGGAAAAGCACCTGGCTCCTGCCTTCGGATCAGCGCAGCGCACCGGCCACGGCGGCCATTGGAGGGTGAACCAACGGCAAAGGAAGACCTTTCTCTCTGTCTCTCTCACTGTCCACTCTGCCTGTCAAAAAAAAAAAAAAAAAAAAAAAAAGAAAGAAAAGAAAAGAAAAAAGAAATGAACTTGGTGGGCCCAAAGCTCCCATGGAAAACAGCTTCTGACCCAGGCCTGGGTTTTCAACATTGTCTTCCCTGCTCCTTAAATAGACTAAATTTTTATTTCCTTTCTTAAAGATCAAAAATAATAATAATACAACCCAGAATACAGTGTGACAGTATGGGTTCTTATGTGGCAGAAACAGTCTTTCCAGAGAAATCCGTGTGAGCCAGTTGATCCTGTAATGTCCTGAGATGTCACTTGTCATGTTTGCAGCTGGAACATGGAAGAGCCGAGAACAGCCCACGTCACCGGTGCAAACCATGGCCCAGAATTCGGACTCCCTACGCCCCTGTCTGGGGCAAATGGTCATGCCCACAAGGTACCCTCGCCTGGTGGAGGGAGATCTCGGGGAGAAACCCCTCCTTGTCTGGCCTTTTCAAACAGTCTTGAGACCGCTGCCTTCCAGAGTTTCTACAAAGAAGGGAGAAGCACACAGCAGACGGGAGAGTGGCGGGGGCTCTAAGAGTCAAATTTCTGCCATTCCTGCTTTGGGGTCTGTGAAATCCCTGACGACCGGGAGCGGAGCCCATGCATTCCAGAGAGTGTGTAATGAAAACAGCCTGGTCTTTCTGTGCGGGTCTGCGACAGTGCAGGGCTCCCCTCGCGAGTCCAGAGCCCTGTTATTTCTCAGCCCCTCGAAGAAAGTCCCATCAGGCCGTCTCCGGAAAAAGTGTGGGGCCACCACGGAGGGCGCCCTTCCTTTGGGCCAGATTCCCATCCCACGGAACTCGATGTGAGATGCCCTTGGGAATCACTCATTGTTTGGAATTTAAACATCTCATACTTTTCCTAGACGCAGAGAAAGTATTTTTTAGGTATGCCAAGAATTAACCAGCGTGGGCATCCACTTAATTGTGTTAGAAACAGAAGCTAACGCTGTTAGCACACCAGCCATGTCTGCAGAGAGTATGAGAAGAGCCCTTGTTGGGGTGGGGGTGGGGGGTCGGTTATAAAAATATGGGAGAAGAGAAGCCACTTGCTCGGAGCAGACCTACCTGGGGGACAGAACTGCTGAAATGGGCATTGTTAGACGGTATTCATCTTTTGCTAATAGGCAAGAACCCTAACTTTGTCTACATTCATTGTGTTGTTGAGACATCTTTGATCTCCCAAACCAGCAAGAATCCCAAAGGGAAGCTGGCAGTGTTTTTGATTATTATCTTTAAAGTCTAAAATTCCTTAGGTGAAATTCAGTATGAAACGCATCCATGCGATGGGGAAGGCAAGCGGCTGTGTCAACATCTGGGCCTTATTAAGGACCAGCTATTTTCACTAGGCAGTGAACTGGAGAAACCAAATTCCTTGATAAAGCTAGAAATTTCCAGGAACTGCATTGTAAAAGGCGTTTCTCCTGTCTGGTTATTTTGCATAACACACAGCGCTGGGAGCGCCTGCTCAGCCAAGCCAGGGGATAAAAGGCATTATCTGTTTGTCGAATTGTCTCTGAAGCTCTATTGCTCCGGTTCACTGTTTGGCTTTGACCTTTGTAGCACACTGTGCAATTCACAACACCTTCCCACATACCTCCCGCCTTCTGGTCTCCATGGCAGTCCTGAGGGGGGACAGATGCAGACGGCTTCTTCATTTTACCATCAGAGAAACTGAGGCCACAAAGAATCCGTGATTTGCCCAAAGTTGCTAAGATGGGGCTTCTCAACCTTCAAGGAGCAGGCACATCATCTAGGGATCTGGTCCAATACGGCCAGCGTGGAGCAGTTTCCTACAGTGTCTGCATCTCCAACTGTTCCATGGTGATGCTGATGCCGCTGGTCCATGGACCACTCGCCAAGTACCGAGGAGATCAGAGACAGATTAAGGATTCACATTTGTGTCTTGGGTTTCCAAGTCCAAGGCTAGGGTACTGAATTGTGTTGTTTCTGTAAAGGGAATCTGCTCTGTGGACACTGACTCTGGTTCAAGCCCCACCTCTGGCACTTGTTAACCTCACACCACACTATTGTCTTGATGTCTCCAGGCCTCATTTTATGTTATCTGCACAATGGGAACAAAATGACAACAACCCTCAGGACTTTGAGAATTAAAGACAATAATCCATTAAAACAGGACAGTATTTGACACGGGATTACAATGTTCCTCCCAGAGCCTCAGGCTGCTCATCTGCAGTATCAGAACAATAAAACTACTCCTAGCTTCCTCAGAAAACTAACAATAGAAGTATCACATCTAGGCTGGCACTGTGACAAAGAGGGTAAAGTCGCTGCCTGCAGTGCTGGCATCCTTTATGAGCGCTGGTTCGAGTCCCGGCTGCTCCACTTCCAATCCAGCTCTCTGCTGTGGCCTAGGAAAGCAGTAAAACTTGGCCCAAGTCCTTGGGCCCCTGCACCCACGTGGGAGACCTGGAAGAAGACCCTGGCTCCTGGCTTTGGATCGGCTAAGCTCCAGCCATTCAACCAACTGGGGAGTGAACCAGCAGATTGTGTGTGTGTGTGTGTGTGTGTGTAACTCTGACTTTCAAATAAATAAATAAATCTTTAAAAAAGAAGTAGCACATCATGTACCACTGGTACATTCCAAAGGAACTGAAATCAGTACATAGAAGAGCTACCTGCATTCACATGTCCACTGCAGCACTAGCCAAGACAGCTAAGATAGAGAAGCAACCTGGGTCCATCAAGGAGCAATGGAGGCTGGCGCCGCGGCTCACTAGGCTAATCCTCCGCCTAGCGGTGCCGGCACACCGGGTTCTAGTCCCGGTCGGGGCGCCGGATTCTGTCCCGGTTGCCCCTCTTCCAGTCCAGCTCTCTGCTGTGGCCAGGGAGTGCAGTGGAGGATGGCCCAGGTGCTTGGGCCCTGCACCCCATGGGAGACCAGGAAAAGCACCTGGCTCCTGGCTCCTGCCATCGGATCAGCGCGGTGCACCGGCCGCAGCGCGCCGGCCACGGCAGCCATTGGAGGGTGAACCAACAGCAAAGGAAGACCTTTCTCTCTGTCTCTCTCTCTCTCACTGTCCACTCTGCCTGTCAAAAAAAAAAAAAAAAAAAAAAAAAAAAAGAGAAAGAAAAAAAAAGGAGCAATGGAGAAAGAAAACATGTAGTATATTCACAACGGCATACTACTCAGTCAAAATCAACCAGGAAATTCTGTCATTAGCAACAACACGGATGAACTAACTCAAAGGACATTACGCTATATGAAATAAGCCAGACACAGAAAGCAAAATATGGATTGATGTCACTTACATGTTGAACCTAAAAAAGTTGAACTCCCAAAAGTAGAGGGCGCAGTGCTGGCTACCCGAGGCTGAGGGAGCAGAGGATGAACAAGAAAATGGCTCACTGTTGGTCCAAGGGTACGAAATTTCAGTTAGACAAGAGGAGTGCTAGGGATACACTGCACAAAACGGTGACCATCATGACTAACACAGTAAATATTTCAGAATTACTAGGAGTAGATTTTAAATGTTTTCAGCACAAAAAAAGTAAGTATATGTAGTGCTGGATTTGTTAAATTGCTTAATTTAATCTTTCACAATGTAAACATATAAGGGTTTATGGAAAAATTGAATTAAAAAGTAAGTTTATTTTGGTGTAAAAAAGTTTTAAATCCATGTGTATGTTTTTCATAATATGCACTTTCCATGAACTTTTTTGGAATTCTCTCTATATCAAAGCCTCATAGTGTAACCCATAAATATATACTATACACAATCATGATGTCAATTAAAAATAAAAGTTTAAAAATGAATTCTCAAGCCTACTGTAAAGAACAAAAGATACAATGAATACAGAGTTGTTAACAATGAGCTATCACACACACACACACACACACACACTTTGTGGTTGAGCCAGCTCAGGCTCTTGCAGCCCAGGGAACCCCTGGGGCAGGCTGGTGACGTTCATGGACCTTGCTGCTAACTGTACCCGACTGCTTGCTCCCTGAAGACCTGCAGTTCTGTGAGGACCTCTGCCTCTGTGCAAGCCTCATACTTCGTATAATCCCCGGTGCACAGAAAGTGCTCAATAAAAGTGTTTTGATTGACAGATTTGAAATAGCTGCCCAAATTGCAGTTTGCAAAACTATAATAGGGCCTGAAGGACAAAGGAACTTCCAGCCAATCCTCTTTATGACAAAATGGCTTTAAGGCTCTACTTTTCTAGAGCTAAACGTCTTTTGAAATCTTGCGAAGCAAGGCTATGACACTATAGACACTTTCTCCAGACAAAATGGGAAAGGGGTCTTCCATTAGCCTTGGTGGGTTCACTCTCTCGTCCTTCATCAGAACTTCGTAACTCGAAGGAAGGAAACACCCTAATGACTTCATGTTTTCTCCGAACTGAAATCTCAAAAATTTAATAAAAAAAAAAAAATGAGGGATAGGAATAGCAATGGAACAGGCACCTAAAAAATCCTGTAATAATCAGGATTCCTCTCCAGATGAGCCCCTCGTAAAATGGGGATAGTCACTAAACAGATATAAATATGTGGAATCTTCCTTCTGAGACGGGCGTTACAAGCCTGCATGTATTCAGGACTTGGCAACAAACGAGATCCTGCTATCTATGTGTGATGCAGCCTTAATCATTTGCTGCATCAGAAGGTCTGGGGATCCACTCATTTGGAAATTATTACGTGAGCACTGTGCCGGATGAAAGAGACAGATTTGTTGTCTGGACTTCCAGCACTTACAGCCTATAGGAGATACAGGCATATAATCATACAATTACAATAATATACTGTGTATTGTTTAACTATGTCTATGCCACAACACTAATCTTGTATATTTTTAATAAAATAACCTCAAATCATAGAGGTCAAAAATTGACAGAACTTTTTAGAGAAATTGACAAAACCATGGTCTCAATAATTCTTTGGCCAAGTTAATTAAAAAGTTAAAATGCAAAAGATCTGAACAACCCATTGGCAAGCTTGATTTAAGGGCATACTTAGAATTCTACTTCCAGCAATTAGAAAATGTGTGTCTCAAACACATATGGAATATTTAAAGTTACCATGCAATATGTTATCATACTGTATTTCGAAGGATGAGTGTGATGCAGTAGATATTCTCTAATTAAAATGCAATTGTGGTGCACATCAACAACTAAAAGAAATTTTTAAAAACGCAGGGAATATTTTAAATACATTTGTAAACTACTTGTGGTAAAATTAGAAACCAAAATGAAATTTTAAAAGACACAGAACTCAATCATGGTAATTGTAAGGAAAAGAGGGCAGAATGGTACCACCTCATACAGCCCCAAATGTAAGAAAGAACTCACAGCCAGACCAAACTGACTCAGAGAAAATAAACTCACAGAGGTGGACCAACTGCCGTCAGGCTCAGAGACCACGCACGGGCAGAACATGGGCCCCAGCAGGCTGGGCCCTTTTGTATCTCACATGGGGTAGGGCTGAGGGTGGGGGGCAGTAGGCAGAGGTGAGCTTCCTCATACAGGTTCTTCAGGTTTGACCCACCAGCTTCCAAACCTGGGGAAGAATGCAGGGGTGGGGTAGGGGACAACAGCGTGTGAGACTGAACCGGTCTCTTGGAAGAAGGCAGGGGTACCAAGAACCTAAAATGGCTGAGGCTTATGTCCTTGTTCCATCAGTACAACATACCAAAACTTGTGGGGTACAATAACAGCAATACTTCAAGGAAAGCGTAAACCTTTAAACACTTGTACTAGGAAAGAAGGCTTAAAATTTATGAGTTGATCAACCAGCCAAAAAGTTTATAAAGAGGAGGGTAATATCAACATTGTATAAAATTAAAAGAAAAAAGGTCAACAAAGCTGAAAATTTGATTCTTGGGAAGACTGAAGACATAGATAAGCAATCGCGACACTGAGGGAAAAAAAGCACACACACAACACACAACATACAATACACACACACATAGCAATTACTAGGAATGAAAGGGAGATAGAAAACCACGCAGAGACTGGAATTAATAAGTCAGTGTTTAATATTAACAACCTTAACTTTACATCGGGTTTAGAATTAATGTTAACAATTTGAAAATACAGATTAAAATATATAAGTACCCAGGAAAAGGTATATAACCAAACCAACTCAAGGAGAAATTGAAACCCTGTATAATCTTAAAACCATTAAGGAAATTTAACCAGCAACATAAATCCTTCTGAAAAGAAACACAAGGCCCAAATGATTTTATGGGCGCATTTTACAAACTTCCAAAGAACAGACCATTCAACTCTTCAAATTCAAATACTCTTTCCTGGGAATAGAAAAGAGAATACTCCACAACTCATTTTATGAGGCTAATATACCACTAACACCACAAGTAGACAGAGACAGTTTTAGAAAGAAAAGTTATACACCAATCTTACCCGTGAACACAGATGTGAAATTTCCAGTAATTTCCAAACCAAATAGTAGTAAATTGTTTCCAGCAGTGTGTTTTTTGGTTGTTTTAATTTTTTAAGTCACACTTTGTGGCCAGGCAGATCTACCCAAGGAAATACAAGGGTAATTTAACATTAGAAACTTTATGAATGTAATTCAACACATTAATAGACTAGAGGAGGGAAACCCATACTCTAAACCCAAGTGCCCCGGAAACCAAGGCTACAGTGTGAGCACTGGGATACGTAGGGCAGCAGTGAGGGCCAAGAAGCAAGGGGAGCCAGAACGGAGGGAAAACCAGCAGAAGCCGAGCTACTGAGCTGGCTGCCCCAGGGGGACCCAATACTACAGGGCCAAATCCGTTTTCTCCACGAATGAATTCTGGAGAGTGCCGAGTGGTTCCCATAGTCTCTCCCACTGTGGCATCAACAGAGGAGGGACATGCAGTGGGACCAGGGGTCAATGACTGTCAAAGCGCCACCTGTGTGAGGCCGATCAGAGCTCATGTCCAAGTGGCCACTGCAGTAATGGCTGGGATAACCAATGTTCAGAGTGAGTGGCTCTCAAGTGAACAGAAGTGTCCAAAGCATTTCAGAACAAACGAAAAGGGCCTTTACTCAAACTCAACAAACATTCAAACAACAAAGCTCTTGGCAAAGCAGGATAACAACTAAACAGTCTCATATCCGCATATAGGATACTTATTGCACCTCTAACAAGCATCATTCTTCACGTACAATACTAGAATTCATTATCTCATTAAAATCAGGGGAAAATGGGACCTGATATTGTGGCACAGCAAGTCAAGCTGCCTCTCCATAACAGAGAGCCTGGTTCAACTTCTGATGCAGCTTCCAGCTAATACACGTGGTAGGCAGCAGAGGATGGCCCGAGTACTCGGGTCCCTGCCACCCACACTGGGAGGTCTGGATGGAGTTCTTGGCTCCTGGCTTCAGCCTGGCCCAGCATTGGCTTTTGCAGCCATTTGGGGAATGAACCAGCAGATGGAAGATCTCTGTCTTTCCCTCTCTCCCTGTACTCTGGACTTTCAAAAAATAAGTCTTTAAAAATATATATAAATAAAATCAGGAAAAATGTGAGGATATCACTACCACCACCTACCTTCCACACAAAACTGGGAGGACACTGCGTGGTCCTCCAGAAAGATAAATAAAGGCACAAATTGTAGAAACAAACAAAAGTATATTTGCTGATGACATGATTGTCAGTGTAAAGACCCAATTAAATCTATAGATAAATCATTATAATGAATAAGAAAGATCTGTACATTTACTAGATCTTAGGTCAATTTTCAAAAACCATTAATATGCCTACAAACTAGCAACCAACAGTAAGAAAATGCTAATTCAAAGACAAGTTCTCCTGGGGCCAGCACCGAGACATGGTAGGCCAAGGCTCCGCCTGCATTACCAGCATCCTATGGGTACTGGTTCAAGTCCCAGCTGCTCCACTTCCAACCCAGCTCCCTGCTAATGGCCTGGGAAATCAGTAGAAAAGGGCCCAAGAGCTAGGACCCCTGCACCCACGTGGGAGACCCAGAAGAGGCTCCTGGCTTTGGACTGGCCCAGCTCTGGCCATGGAGGCTATTTGGGGAGTGAACCGGTGGATAGAAGACTCCTCTGTATCTGTGCCTCACAAATAAATATTTTTTAAAAATATATGTGTTCCATCTGCAGCTGAAACAATATCATGTTTGGGTTTTCTTTTTTAAAAAAATCCTGACGTGGAGGGGAAGAGGAGGTAAGGTTGTAGATGAATAATAGAGTGATCATGTATCCATAATTACTAATGCTGAATGACAGGTGCCTAGAATTTATTTTACTACTTATCTACTTTTGCTTATTTGTAAATTCCATAATAGAGTCCTAAAAATGTATATACCATATGCTTACATATATACAGCATATAGTATATACATTTATATACACAGTTGTGTATATGCACATGTATATAAATTATATTCATATATACTTGTTCACTCACTATTGCAAGAAAAACCTGAAGTATAAGGTAAATCTAACAATTATGCATAGGTGTACTGAAAGAAAAAAATTTTAACTTTGTTTATAATAGGCCTAAATGTATGGGAGAGGTAAATACATTTATGGAATAAAGACTCATGTTCTTTAAATGTCAATTTATTACAAACCTAAATATTTTAATCCTAACCAAAACCCGTAAAAGTGTTTTTAAAACCTTTGATATGCTAATTCAAAATATTTACATGGAAGAGCAGTGAACCAAGAATAGATTAGAAAAATAAGGTGGGAAAGTTTTCTAAACTAGTTTCACTATTTATTTAGTTATCTAATCTCACATCATATCTAACACTGTAGTGATTAGAATACTGGCACAAAATAAGCACATTGACCACCAGGACACTGCGGAGGGCCCAGAAGCAGACACGCACCCACATGGAAGACAGGTGGCATTGCAGAGAAAGGGGCAGGAGCGTCCCATTCAAACAGTTCTGTGGACTGAAGACTCACATGCAAAAGGGAAGACTGAAATTTTCATCAAAACAAAATTTTACCAAAACAAACATATTGATGTTAGACCCTCGGAGTGAGGATGCTAACACGTCGAGAGGCACACCGCAGAGACTCAGACTCCAGACCAGCTGATGCAAAAGCAAGAGGATTTATTCGGAGTCTGTGCAGATGGGCCTCCTGAACTTGGGAGTCCAGAGAGCACCCCCAGCACAGAGCCACACGGTTTATATACCCGCAGCGACCAATCAAAAGCACTATAGAGTCCATGCACACAGCAGTCCAGTCCGCGAGCTGATTATGTGAAAGGCATGCGTCTTCTATCCAATCAGCTACGGGATCACATGGGAGGCAGGCACCTCATCGCCATTTTGTTGTTTACTTCTTTAGTAGTTCCTTTCCCTGCCAGCGCCATCTTGTTCACCCTGAGGGGGGACGACTTTTCACTCCCTTTGTTCCCCTGGCGGGAGAGCGGCGTCCGCTTCCCACACCATTATTTGAGTATTAGGAGGCATACAAACTGGGTTAGGTCTTAGCACAGCCAGGCACAAGTGTCGCAGCTAGCTAAGCATAGGGTCCCTTATTTTATAGCTGCACCTAATTTTAGCTTTGGGGGGAAAAGTTCAGGGCTGTAATTTTAAACTTTAATTTTTATTTGGGGCAAAGGTGACTTCTTGTTTTTAATGGTATTGGCTTAGGTCACTCCCTCTTGGTTTGATTTTTAAGGTTCTTCATTGATATTTGACTATTTTTCTTACCAGAATTAGGGAAGGACATCCAAAACATCATGTGAGAGATCTTCAGGAAACTCACAGAAAACGGGTAACAGTGAACTGGCACTGTGGCAGCACAGGCTAAGCTGCAGCCTGGGAAGTCAGCACTCGGGAGGATGAACCAGCAGACGAACGGGTCTTCTCTTCCTCTCTCGTCCATCATTCCGCTTCTCAAGTAGGTACAAGTAAATAAACATCTTTAAGTATTTATTTACTTACTTGAAAATCAGGGTGACAAAGAAGGAAGAAGGAGAGAGAGAAATCTTTCATCCTCTGGTTCATTCCCCCAAATGCCCGCAACAGCCAGGTTAGAGCCAACCCAAAGCCAGGAGCCAAGCACTTCATCCTGGTCTCCCACATGGGTGGCAGCAACCAAGTACTCGGACCATCCTCTGCTGCCTTCCCAGGCACACTGACAGGGAGTTGGCTGGGAAGCAAAGCAGCCAGGACTCAGGCACACACTCTGATAGAGGACGCTGGCATCGTAAGTGACAGCTTAACCTATTAACCTAGATTAATTAGCTGTGCTGCTAGCTGTCCCCAATAAACAGTTTAATTAACCATTACAAAAACCTTTCTCATCTTAGTAAATGACATCTGCATTCTACCAGTTGCTATGACTATCCATCAACAGAACGACAGCTCAATGAATTACAGAATAGTCACTCCATAGAATATTTACAAAACAGCCTATAGCTTCCTTCATCACCTGGTATGCCTCAGCAGGTGATGCATAATGCCAACAAGACTAAACAACGAATCATTTGGGTGTATATTTAATAAAAGTATAAATATAAGCAAGGCTGTGATTAAAAAAATAATTTCTGGATCCTGTGTATCTCCAGTAAGCAAGCAGGGAGCTGTGCTTACAGCATGCGTGTAGCTTCAGTAGAATCAGTTAGGAGTTGAATAATGGACCCACAGGAGACCATCTGATCCTGTCACACCATCACTTACAGTGTAGAGGTGATAAGGTTCACCAAACTATTCCGTTGTGCTCCTAGGACGGCTCACCGAACTACATTTCCCAGCCATTTGATGGTGTTCTGGCCAATAGCATGTGAGCCAACCTTCACATCTTTCTTCCCCTTCTCCTGTAATCTTCCAGGGCATGTATTCAAGAAAGCTGCAATGAAGGTGGAAGGAGTCTGGGTCCCTGAATGGCTGCCTGGGGTCTAGATCCTTCCAAGCTTGCTCCTGGCTCATCACATTTGTCTGGACATGAGACAGCAATATATCCTGCCTGTTAAGATGCTGGTATCTGAGAGCTTACACGTCACTGCGGCATAGCCAAACTTAGCCAACAGTGAACTCAGAAATAAGTTACTATTCATATGTTCTTTTGTGAATATGTAATAATACACATGCGATTATTTTTAAGAATCAATGAGAGGTAAGAAAATGAAGGTAGCAAGTAAAGACCCCTTGAAAGAAACAGTTTTACAAAAGCGAACAGAAGAGGTCAAGGTCAAAAGGAGTCTTCATATTTTATTTTCATAAACATTTATTTACTTATTTGAAAGGCAGAGTGACAGAGAGAGGGGGAGAGACAGAGATCTTCCATTTACTGGTTCAGTCCCCAAATGGCACTGATGGCCAGGATTGGACCAGGCCAAAGCTAGGTGCCCAGAACTCCATTTGAATCTCCCACATGGGTGGAGGGGACCAAGCACTTCAGCCATCTTCCACTGTTTTCCCAGGCACACCAGCAGGGAGTCAATCAGAAGCTGAGCAGCCAGGACTCGAACCATCTCTCTAATATGGACTGCTGGAGGCTCAAACAACAGCCGACTCACTGTACCACAATCCCAGCCCCCAGCAGTGTCTCTTTAAAGCCAGGAGACAGTAGAGCACGGTGGGTCCTGAGAAGAGTGATGAGAGAAAAACAGAGACTGAATGAAAACGCAGGAAAGAACAAACCTGCAGAATGAAGACTGTTGGGAGCCAGAGTGGAAGTAACCTGGGGATGGAACTGCCTCGTCTCTGAGCACACCTGGAATACACCAAGCCCTGTGCTAGGCAATTTCTGTGCCCTCTGCCCTCAGAGCAACCTTGCAGGAGGGGAGATGGAGCTGCAGTGGGGAAAGAGCCGTCTGTGCCTCTTGGAAGCACAATGCTATTATCTGCACCCACTGTGAGGTGCACCTGCTCAGGCCTTTGATGCTTTCCAGTTTCAGGCTCAAGTTCAGTGCAAGGATTTCTTTACACCAGAACACCACTGAGGCTGAGCCGACACAGGCCATTCTTGGAAACTGTGGATCATAACCCTGCCCACTTGCTTAACTGGGACATCCGCCTGCCTCCCCTGGCTGTGGCAGATAACCAAGGTGTTAGCTGATAACTACCTTGCTCTCGGATAAGATGTAAGCCAGGAAAGGATGACCCTAGATCAGACAGGGAAAGGAAGAGAAGGCAACTGGAGCTCAAGGCAGCCTGATCCGACCCTGCCCCCCACAACAGCCCACTTAACTGTTTTATTATTAATGGAGACAAAGCTACTATCATGTAATGCAATCAATGATCTAACACACATCACATGTCCTACAAATGTTCATCCCTTCCCTCTTGCTTGGCTTTCTTCTAACACAAGGGGACTTCAAAAGTTTGTAGAAAATGAAATAAAAAATATGTTTATTATGCTGCAAAAACTCCTTTTCATGATCCATGGAAAGCATGTTAAAAAAAAAACCTATAAATGGATTTCAAAATTGTTTGGCAGCAAAATAAACTTAAAAAAAAATTATTTGATTTGAAAGGCAGAGATATAAGGAGAGGCAGAAAGAGGTCTTCCATCTTCTGGTTTACTCCCCAAATGCCCACAACAACCAGGCCGAGGCCAGGAGCAGGTTCTTCATCTGGGTCTCCCACATGAGTGACAAGAGTCCAAGCACTTGGACCATCATCCACCGCTTTCCCAGGCACATTAGCAGGGAGCTGGATCAGAACTGGAGCAGCCAGAACTCAAACCAGCACCCACATGGGCTGCCAATGTACCAGGCAGCAGGTTAACCAACAGCACTATGACACTGGCCTGAACTCAGACTTTTTAATTCCATTTTTCCATAAATCTTCCGAAGCTCCCTGTAGGACTACTTCAGAAAGTCTCAAGGACACAACGGAATAAACAAAGACAGACACCGGGAAGCTGGAATGCGGACAGGGAGCAGGGCTATTTGAGAGCCGTGGATTTATCACACGGTGCCACTTGGAAAATCCGCACTTCCTGCCTCCACCCAAAACTGACTTTAAGAGCAGGAATAAGAGGGAGACAATGAGATGAAGTTTCTTCCCATGCATCTCTCAGCACTCTGCGTATGAATGGCAGGGGGCCCAGGCAGGCTCTGTGTCAGATTCCTGAGGGTGTTAGAACCGTAACAACCATCAGGTAGCAACTATTAATTAGAAGGCAGGCACTGGACTGCATTTAACATGTGTTTATTCCATGTAACTCTCACAACAGCCTCCATAAGGTAAGCATTATTATTAACCCTCTTAAGCTTAAGTAAATTGACAAAATCATCCAGCTACGAAGCGATGGAATCAAACAGATCCCATCCCCCGACATGGGGGTGCTCCCCACATCCCCATGCTAAAGTCATTTGTAATCCATAACACAGCAAACCTTCCCTGAAGTGACTGCTACCAATTTTATTAAGTCCTTCCGTGGTCTGAAATATCCAAATATCTCTGCTGTAGGAATCCTAGACCATGACCTAAATAGCATGAACTCGAGTGACAAAAAAGTGCAGCTGACTGCCTTCTAGATGTCTCCATTTGTCTCCCTCAGATTCAATGTACCTCACCTAACCTGCTTTTGTCTCCTTCTATTTCTCACCTCCATCCACTTGCAGCCCTCAATCCAAGCCCCAAGAACAACTTTCCAATTCCCATCACCTCGCCCTCCTGCCTCTGGTCCTAGGCATGTTGCTCCTGCAGCCTCAAACATTCATCCAATCTCCGTGTCCCAGTTCTTCCAAGAAGCCCTCCAAGATGCCAGTCACACCCCAGACTCATTAAGAGCCCCTCTTCTCTGCTCCCAGAGGGCCCTGGACTTTCTCAGCTCATTTATCTCACCATATGCTGGTCTCTGCCCTTGCAAGATGGGCTAGTCAGGAATGGCATCTGCCTGGATCACCAGCTCTGTATTCAACCTTCAAGCCTCAGCCGAAGGTTTCCAACCAGTAGGCAGACCTTCCTGAAGGCCCCTCCACTCCAACCCCCCAGGGTCAGGCACAGCAGCACCACTACCACCCTCACGGAAAATCACCATCACCTCCACCCAGCATAACCGACATCACCACCATCATACCATCACCACCCTATCACAGTCATTGCTACCCCCACCACTATCACACTGTGACCACCACTAGTACCACTTCTATTATATCATTACACAAAACATTAGTACCACCGTCACCATCACAGCCAAATCACTACAACCAGGCTGACCACAATCCTCACTACTGACATCCTGACTACAGTTGTTACAGCCATCACCACCACTGGCAGCAACACAGCCACTGCCACCATCTTCACAGTAAATCATTACCACCACCACCACCACCACCACCGTGATCACCAAGATCGTCAACCTCACTGCCATCGCCTTCCCCACTGCCAAGTCATTACCACACCCTTTCTGCAGTCACTACTGCCACTACCATTATCCCCATCACACGGTCACCATCAACAGCACCTTCATCATCATGACCGCTATCCTTACATGCAAACCACTGCCAACATGACCATCATCATCGCCATCGTTGGTACCATCCTGAATGGGCTTGTACTGTCACCACCATCACCACTAGCATTAGGTGTTCCTCCACTGTGCTCCCAAAGCCTGTCACATGCACTTTTCATACTGTTGTTACAGCAACTTATCGTGACTCCCTCAAGAGCAGGGGTCAGGACTCATTCCTTCCATGTATCTCCCAAGGCCCACACAGCACCTGGCACACAGAAAACACTAACTCAGTAGCAGTTGGGTGAGTGAATGAATGCTACTATACGCTACAGTTAAGAATCATGTACATTATGTCATCTAAGCCTCACTCTAATCCTGTGAGGTGCGTATTACTACCATGATTTGAAAGGTAAAGAACCGGAGGGGAACAGCATTGTGGCACAGTGGGTTAAGCTTCCACCTGCAATGCCAGTATTTCATATGAGTGCTGATTTGAGACCTGCTGGCTCCGCTTCTGATCCGGCTCCCTGCTAATGCACCCGGGAAAGCCACAGAAGATGACTCAAGTAAACTTGGATCCCTGCCAGCCATGTAACAGACCCAGACAGAGCTCCAGGCTCCTGCTTCAACCTGGCCCAGCTCTGCCATTTGGGGAGTTAACCAGAAGAAAGAAGATTCACTCTCTCACTCACACTCACACACTCTCACTCACACTCACACCTCCTCCCCCCACCTTTGACTTTCAAATAAATAAATACATATTTTTTAAAAATGATTAGGAACCCAAGCTGAAGGAACGTACCCGGGGTCACATGATCAGTAAGTGGATGAGCCAGCCCACAAGCCTGTGTGTGTGTGTGGAGCCACTGTAGCTCATTCCCTCTCTACCTTGCCCCAGCTTTTGCTGGTTTTCCTGGCTGGGAGAGGGCATCCCAGAGGGAAAGCACACATCTCCCAGGCACCTTAAAATTCTAGGAATGTGAACTGCCCAGGGCCCACTTGGTAGCTTAGCTACTAGAAGCTGGGCTGCGCCTCTGGACAGCCCTGCTTACAAAGTGCAGTTCTCAGGGGACATTTAAAACTCGGGCTTAAAGGTTAATCGTGCTTGTTTCTAATGAGCTTCCTGTCTTAGAAGGGGAAAACAAAGTCTATCTAATAAACACAGCCGATCTGCAGGGCCTGAAATACTCCACACTCTAAGAGAGGAAAGCCAAGTGTGAGGGTGTGTAAACTCACAAGGGGCAGGATAATTGAAGGAAGCGCTCAAGGAGTCGGAACACTTCAGAGAAATGCATCATCCGATGTCGCAAGGCTGGGCTCCCTGGCAGTGGCCTTGGTGGAGCAGCTGGAGGGACACCACCCCAGGACAGCACGTAACAGTCAGTGGTCATACGCTCAGCATTCAAAACATCCGTTCACCTTCCAGGCACTGCTGGGGGATGGGGCGGTATCTACAAAAAACACCTGCTTTAATAAGACCTCTCTATTCCCTCAAGACAAGAAATGTCACCAAAGCTTCCCCATGGCCTGGATTGGCAACCCAGCTTCGCTTCCTGAGCAGAACTCCTAGGGGACCATGCTCGTGCGTGCCTTCCTTACTCAGACTGGACGGCGGCTCAGCAGGCTGTAGACGCCACAGCCACCAGCAGCAGCTTTATTTATTAGCATTTATTGTTTATTATGTGAAATGCACAATGCCAAGCATCTCTCTGAATTGTCGCCAATGATCCTCATGACAAGCCAATTGACCGGGTTGTGTTTCTACCCCTTCCTGCAGACAAAGTGACTAAGGCTAGAAAATTCTGACTCCCCAGGGGTCACAGGTCATTGGTGAGAAAGCCCAGATTTCAACATAGGACTTCAGACTCCAACCGCTGTGGTCTTTTTTTAAAGATTCATTTATTTGAAAGTCAAAGTTACACAGATAGAGGAGAGGCAGAGAGAGAGAGTGTGTGTGTGTGTGTGAGAGAGAGAGGTCTTCCATCCGCTGGTTCACTCCCCAGTTGGCCGCAACAGCCAGAGCTGTGCCAATCCAAAGCCAGGAGCCAGGAGCTTCCTCTGGGTCTCCCATGTGGGTGCAGGGGCCCAAGGACTTGGGCCATCTTCTACTGCTTTCCCAGGCCATAGCAGGGAGCTAGATCGGAAGTGGAGCAGCTGGGTCTCCAACCAGCGCCCACGTGGGATCCGGAGCTTCAGGGCAGGGCGTTAACCTGCTGCGCCACAGCACCAGCCCCATGTGTGGGGCCTCCCTAAAGATTATAGGGCCCCTCAAAGGGGAGCTCCAAGGGCACGTGAAAGTGGAAGAAACTTTTGGAGGCATCGGCTGTTCTGATCTGGGCAAGAAAGCAGGTACTCAGTAAAGGGAGGTGCAGACTTTCCAACGGCTCCAACGCCAGTGGTGAAAGGCTGCTGTGTGCCTGGTATTTCTAGGCAGGAATTGAATGCGACCTGTTGTGCGTCTCCTCTACCAGACCAAGCGCTTGGTGCAGGGCGGCGGGCTGGAATTGTGTTTTTAAAGTGAGGCTCACAGCTAGAAAGAAATAACGCCCCACCCTGATTCTAGGTCTTTCCAACCTGCTGCCCACAGTCCTCCTTCAAGCATTCTACGCTCCAGCCACACTGACGCACTCCCGGTTTCATATCCCGGTGCTTTTGCCCATCATGTGACCTGCCCTTTGGACACTGTCGCTTGTTCACCAATGCTTCCACAAGGTCATCTCAAATGCCATTCTCTTTTTAATATTTTTTTAAATTTACTTGACAGGTAGAGTTATAGACAGTGAGAGAGAGAGACAGAGAGAAAGGTCTTCCTTCCATTGGTTCACTCCCCAAATGGCCGCTATGGCCAGCGCTGCGCAAATCCGAAGCCAGGAGCCAGGTGCTTCCTCCTGGTCTCCCATGCGGGTGCATCCTCCACTGCCCTCCCAGGCCACAGCAGAGAGCTGGACTGGAAGAGGAGCAGCCAGGACTAGAACCGGCTCCCATATGGGATGCCGGTGCCACAGGTGGAGGACTAACCAAGTGAGCCACGGTGCCAGCCCATCAAATGCCATTCTCAGTGAGACCTCCTCGGGTCCCTTCCTCACTCTGAATCCCCACAGTTCCTGCCCCCATCCTCTCACCTCCATCTCGGAGGCACTGCAACACTGAAGCAAGGTAATGTTCAAGAAAGCACTTTGTGAACCAGGAGGTGCTAGCTGAACACGAGGGGTTAGGAGGGCTTACGGTTCATCTACAAAAACTTAGGTTGGCCGGCGCCGCGGCTCACTAGGCTAATCCTCCGCCTGCGGCGTCGGCACCCCGAGTTCTAGTCCTGGTTGGGGCACCGGTTCTGTCCCGGTTGCCCCTCTTCCAGGCCAGCTCTCTGCTGTGGCCCAGGAAGGCAGTGGAGGATGGCCCAAGTGCTTGGGCCCTGTACCCGTATGGGAGACCAGGAAGAAGCACCTGGCTCCTGGCTTCGGATCAGTGCAGCGCGCTGGCCATGGCGGCCATCTGGGAGGTGAACCAACAGAAGGAAGACCTCTCTCTCTAACTATGCCTGTCAAAAAAAAAAAAAAAAAAAAAAAACACAAGGTCAGCGGCAGCGACAGGTCCTTTGCTGCTCAGTACAGCACGTCCCACAGCACGGACAGCAGGCGCTACCACCCGGGCTGGAGACTTCTCTTCCCGTTTCCTTAAAGTCTGATTTATGCTCACTCAGATCAAGCTGAGGTGACCTTCATCGGGTCGAAGTAAAGTTCTATTAGGAATGGCCTGGAAAACCATGGCAAAGAAGAAAATGGGAATGTCCCCCGAGCACCTCCCAAGGGTTATCACAATGGTTCTCAACCCTATCACATTAAACGTCCCCTCTACCATCCTCAATGAAATTCGTAGACAAATGTACATGATGGCGACTACCCAACTGCTTGTCAAACCCGGGTCCTCCTCTTCCTGGGTGCGCCAAACGGGATTTCCCAGCCTCCCTTGCAGTGAAAGATTGCCAATGAACGGGAGCCTAACTTACAGGCCAGGGCCTGTGAAAATCCTACTGTAACAGATCTAGCGCTGTCCAGATGACCTTGGAAGTTGGTTTTAAATAGGACAGGGGAGCTGCTGGTTGGCACGGCAGTTAGGCAGCAGTTTGGAATGCCCGCATCCCACGTCAAAGCACCTGGGTTCGAGTCCTGGCTCTGCTCCCAATCCCAGCTTCCTGCTAACGCACACCCTGGAGGGCAGCAGGCGATGGCCCAAGCAGTTGTGTCCCTGCCATTCGGGTGGGAGACCTGCACCGAGTTCTCAGCTTCCAGTTTCTATCTGGTTCAGCCCAGGTAATGGTGGGCATCTGGGGAACGAACCAGCAAACTAGAGCTCATGCTCACTCTCTTCTATGTATATGTACATATACACACACATATACACCTGTATATACACATAGATTTGTATTAACTCTCTCTAAGGCAAACAGGACAGAATCTGGATTCCAGCTGTTGAAAGGATTTTACATAAGGGACAGATCAATGTCTACTTCATAAGCCAGCAAAATATAGCAACTCATTTTCTACCGTCACTAGCACTGCCCTGACTAAAATAATAGAACAGACCCCATGTATCCATGGTTCTGATTCTACACGGACATTGCACTTTAACAACAGTGAGGACTATGTGAGTGGAAGGAGGGCCAGGTCCAGAATCCAGAGGCCTGGGCTCTGGGAGCTGAGCGATATGAGTTCAGTTCATTTTCTCTCTCTTTGGGGCTCAGTCCCTAAGACCCTCAAGTAAAGGGTTGAAGAGATGATCTTTAAGATCTCGTCTGGCTCCAGTGTTCAGGGACTCCACGATTAGCTCCATGGGGACAGAGGCCAGGTCTGCCCCATACTCTGGAGTCTTGTGGAAGTGGGGTGTGTGTGTGTGTGTGTGTGTGTGTACGCGCGTGCTGGTTGAAGAGGTGAATGCTGAACAAGAAGAGGCAGAGGGAGGTGGGTGGTATAAAGGCCAGCAGGCTACCATCACTGTCCCTTGTCATACATTACACATTTTTTGATAGTTCTTAGGCCTTGTTAATATGCAGCAATTGTAAATGAGCACGCTATGAAGTCATGCGTTTCATGGACTACAGTATTATTCTCTCACTCAAGAAGTGCCATACAGGTGCTCACAAGACACTTCTTGAATCGAAGGAAGAGGAGGAACCCAGTTTGGTGAGGAGTCAATCACTCCCTTCTCTCCACCTCTCCCTAAATAGCATCTCCCTCCTACATGTCTGTGTGTGCACGCACAGGCACATACACACACACCTCTCACTAAAGAGACCCCAAGCTCCAGGGCCTTCCACAAACTTCTCCAGCCCCACTATACTATTTCTCTCCCCAAGTACTAAAACGCTAAGCATTTATTTTATGATGGAAGAAAATTACAGCCTGCAATTAGCACATTTTCCAACATATTCCTTAAGCCATTAGTATGCAATGGAGCCAAGAACAAGCACTAGTGAAATGAACACTACTTATTCAACAGAAAAAGCAGAGACATCCAGGGCTGAGCTGATGAGGTAACCACATGGAAGGCCCACCCCTTCCTGAAGCTGCTCTGTCAATCATCTCCCCAGAATGAACGGCATTGCCTTCTACAAATCAAATCCGTATCACAAACCAAGAGTTAGGAAAGACAGCTGGTTTCCTAACCCAGCTCTAAGATCTAGGAGCTGTGTGGCCTGGAGCGAGTCAGATAACCTTTCTAGAAGCCGACTATACTTCACAGAGCTGGTAGGATCACAGTCACACACACGTAAGATCTGATGTGCTAATACACCTCAAAGCGCTTTCTAAATCAGAAAAAAATTCAGGTTGTTATTTGACATTTTTCCCTCTCCATACTTTGTCCTTTTTTTTCTTTCTCTTTCTCCCTTCTCTCTTTGCTTGTCTTCGTTTACCCTGTGGAAGACGCTGCCCTGTCCTTGTCCCTGGGAGTCAATAGGCAAATAGGACCTGGATCTTCTCTCACACCGCCCAGCACCCAGCTGTGCAGACGATGTGAGGTGTCCTGTGCACAGCGCTCCACGGAGGGGAAGGTACCTGAGGCACAGATCTCACCAAGTTGTTGGTGCAGGACCCTGTCGGTCAAGCAGGAGGGCCACCCTTCTCTCATCTGAACAAAGTGACCTATGGGTGGGCCAGTGGCATACTGGTCCTTGGCTAGGATCCACAAAGAGCACCAAGAACTCAGGAAACACTAACATCACCCGAGGCGCGTGAGAGAATCCTCTCACAAAAGGTGCGTTTGCATTGCCTTTGGGAGAAGCTATTTGTCAGGCAGAGAAGATGGGACAAGACTTCCCAGAAAAGCAAAATGGGAAAACATCACTGTGACAGCTAACGGCCTGTGTGGGCGATGCTAAGTTGGTTCTTCCGGCTGATGCCCCAGAAAGGTTGAACAATGCTGAGTGCTAGAGGTTATGAGATGTGTCGTCATTCATTCCACGGATATCTCTGAACACCTACCACGTGCCAGGCCCTGGGTGCTAGACCCTAAAGAGTGGGGCAAAAGTTGTTGAGAGATTCCCCAGGAAGAAGGTCAACTTCCTTCTCACTGTGCACTTGCAAGAATCTTCCTTCTCAATGCAGCATCCAGTCCCGCCCACTGAGTCCGGGATGCAGGCTGTGGCATGAGGCCAGCAATGAGGTTCCCCCAAACAAGAGAGAGGTCAGATTTTTCTCCGAGATTTCAACCTGTGCAACTTACATACACAATGGATGTGGCAGCCAGTAACTGTATATGGGAAAAAGTCAGGAATATGCTTCAACACAGGTAGGCTGAGTATAACCTTAGGAAGGCAGACAGAAACAGCTGAACACAAGGAAACTGACTATAATATGTTGTACCCAGTCAGAGAAAGACACTTCAAAGAGCAGAGGAAGATCAGATCAGAACAGAGCATATTTTAGGGGAGCCAAAGGTTGGCATGGCTATCCAAGAACCACTCATTGGAAAAAAGAGTTCTCTGAGCCTTGTCACTCCAACACCTTGGGTTTCACAAGGGAGCTGGTTAGAAGAGCAGCATTTCAGGCTATTCCCCTGAAACTACATGAGTATCTGCCTTTTAGGAAGATTCCTGGAAGATCTGTATCTTTCTGACATTTTTTTAAAGATGTATTTATTTATTTGAAAGGCGGAGTTATAGAGAAGCAGAGGCAGAGATAGAGAGAGGTCTTCTGTCCGCTGGTTCACTTCCCAGATGGCCTTAACAGCTGGAGCTAGGTCAATCCAAAGCCAGAAGCCAGGAGCTTCTTCTAGGTCTTCCACGTGGGTGCAGGGGCCCAAGGACTTGGGCCACTTCCTCTGCTTTCCCAGGCACATTAGCAGGGAGCCGGATCAGAAGTGGAGCAGCCAGGACTCGAACTGGCGCCCATATGGGATGCTGGCACTACAGGCGGCAGCTTTACCTACTACGCCACAGCGCTGGCCCCTGTGCCTGACATTTTAGGAATCATCACACTAGGCTTTTTTCTGGAAAGGGTCAGAGAGTAAATAGCTTCGCTGAGCAGGCCTGATGGCATCTCTCCCACCTGCTCCATAGGCTGCTGGAACAAGAAAAAAGCCCTCAACAAACTGTAAATGAATGGGTGTGGCTGTGATGTGGGCAACAAATATATTAATTTCCAATCCAGGTTCTTGCCTGCCGCTGAGGTAACAGTGAGGGAATAAACATATGTTCATACATGAGTGTGGAAATGTACATCACGAGTGGCCAAAGAGTTGCCCGCAAATGAAAAGAAAAACTGAAAATTGTACCATTCAGCAAAAGTGGGAGAGGTCCCTCCGAGACCAGTCCTCAGACAAAGAACTCCCTAATCAGAGACGGACCTGGGATGGGATCTGAGCACACATCCTGGTCCAGTGTATCCTGGGAAGGTGAGCATATAAAACCAACAATTAAAGAGACAGCATTACATTGCAGGGGTACAAGAATTCCAGTTTGCCTAAACTTTAATTGTCTAGCTATCAATGTCAGCTGTGTTTGAAAAAAAAAAAAACTTTACACATGAGGGTGGCATTGTGGTGTAGCAGGTCAAGCTGCCGCCTGCAACACTGGCATCCCTTATGGGTACCACTTCATGTCCCAGCTGCTCCGCTTTCAATCCAGGTCCCAGATGATGGCCTGGAAAAAGCAGCAGATGACCCAGGGGCTTGGGCCCCTACCACACATGCAGGAGACCCAGATGAAGCTCTTGGCCAGCCATCTGGGGAGCAAACCAGCAGATGGAAGACCTTTCTCTCTTCCTGTCTCTCTGTAACTCTGAAATAAACAAATCTTTTTTTATTTAGTAAATATAAATTTCCAAAGATCAGTTTATGGATTACAATGGCTTCCCACCCCCCATAATTTCCCTACCACTCGCACCCCTCCCATCTCCCACTCCCTCTCCCATTCCATTCACATCAAGATTCATTTTCAATTATCTTTATAAACAGAAGATCGATTTAGTATATATTAAGTAAAGATTTCATCAGTTTGCACCCACACAGAAACCCAAAGTGTAAAATACTGTTTCAGTACTAGTTATAGCATTACTTCACATTGGACAACACACTAAGGACAGATCCCACATGAGAAGTAAGTACACCGTGACTCCTGTTGTTGACTTAACAATTTGACACTCTTGTTTATGGCGTCAATAATCTCCCTAGGCTCTAGTCATGAGTTGCCAAGGCTATGGAAGCCTTTTGGGTTCGCTGACTTTGATCTTATTCCGACAGGGTCATAGTCAAAGTGGAAGTTCTCTCCTCCCTTCAGAGAAAGGTACCTCCTTCTTTGATGGCCCCGTTCTTCCCACTGGGATCTCACTCGCAGAGATCTTTCATTTAGGTCTTCTTTTTTTTTTCCCCCAGAGTGTCTTGGCTTTCCATGCCTGAAATACTCTCATGGGCTCTTCAGCCATATCTGAATGCCTTAAGGGCTGATTCTGAGGCCAGAGTGCTATTTAGGACATCTGCCATTCTATGAGTCTGCTGTGTATCCCGCTTCCCATGATGAATCGTTCTCTCCCTTTTTAATTCTATCAGTTAGTATTAGCAGACACTAGTCTTGTTTGTGTGATCCCTTTGACTCTTAGTCCTGTCATTATGATCAATTGTGAACTGAAATTGATCACTTGGACTAGTGAGATGGCATTGGTACATGCCACCTTGATGGGATTGAATTGGAATCCTCTGGCACATTTCTAACTCCACCATTTGGGGCAAGTCCGATTGAGCAAGTCCCAAATTGTACATTTCCTCCCTCTCTTATTCCCACTCTTATATTTAACAGGGATTACTTTTCAGTTAAAATTTAAACACCTAAGAATAATTGTGTGCTAATTACAGAGTTCAACCAATAGTACTAGAACAAAACAAAATACTAAAATGGATAAAGTATTACATTGTACATCAACAGTCAGGACAAGAGCTGATCAAGTCACTGTTTCTCATAGTGTCCAAAAAAAAAAAAAAACTTTAAGGGCCACTGTTGTGGCATAGCAGATAAGCCACCATCTGTCATGCCAATATTCCATATGGACATCGGTTCATGTCCCAGCTACTCCATTTCCTATCCTACTCCCTTATAATGGCCTAGGAAAAATAGCAGAAGATGTCCCAAGTGCTTAGGCCCCTGCCACCTACATGGGAGACCCAATGAAACTCCAGGCTTTGGCTTGGCCATGTGACCATCTGTAGAGTGACCAGCAGATGGAAGATCTCTCTCCCTCTCTGCCTATAACTGCCTTTCAAATACAGAAATAAATTTTTAAAAAAGAAAAAACCCTCTACCTATGGACACTGAAATTTGAGTTCCTTATCATTTTTAGCTTTCAAAAAATAGTATTTTTTCACTCATTTAAAAATACATAAACCATTCTTATCTCATACGCCATATTTATCCAACAGTTTCTCATTTACCAACTCCTGTTCTCAACCAGACTTGAGTTGTTCCATCAAGTCAGTTTCCCAAGCAACTTCTCCAGCTCCGATGCCCTTCTAGGTCTCTCTGTGCAACTCCTTAAACCTAACGCCACGTCGTACATCCGTCTCCTCAGCACAGTTAATGTAAGTCAACCCTTGAAAGTCACACCTGCTGTGTTGCTAAATCAGGTCTGCGAACTCGTACAGCTGAAGACCAGGTAGAAGGACGTGCTGACTCCCCACAGGCAATGGCCTCCCTAGAAATCCTGCAAGCAGAGACATAGCTGCCTCTCTGGCAAAGCCCTTCACGTCCAAACACCTGGTGTTGAAGTAGACAAGGACACCTGAGCTGCCTCACATGTCAACTCCCTCCAAAGCGGAAATTATGAGTGTTCTTTCCTGATATCCAAATAAGTGATAAAAACAAAAGAAGCAGCTTTTAGCCAAAATTTATCCTTAAAAATAGTAGTTTTGTGACTGCTTTTTGTTCATATTGCTATTCTTTATAAATTACTTGGGGGAAAACTGGTTTAGCTATCCATATGAAAAAGCACCAGAAACCTCTGCTGTTGGATAATCCACCTCAGTCACTTCAGATCTTGTCTTCAAGTACTATGACGCTACCAGCTCGATAAAACCCTGTTCCTAGGTGACTGTGACCCTCTCTGGGGCCCTCTTCTTCCCTTTAGCCAAGCATATCACAGAACAAGCAGCACTCCAGGGCAATGGTTTTATAAGCTAATAAGTCAGCTTGTCGCTCTTTTCATGAATAGCACCACAAAGGACAAGGATCTTCGGTCCAAGGCACAGGAGGTTAGGACTCAGGCTAGCAAGCAGCGCCAGCAGCAGTGTGCTTGTATCAGGTCCCCTGGGCCCCAAGTTCCCTGGTGGCAGCCCAGATGGAGCCTTCTCATACAGCAAGTCTGCACCACGGCTGAGGAGCACCGAGCACAGGGAATCTACCCCTTTTATAGCAAACAGTAAGCCAGCCTGCTCTCGGTCCTGGAGAGAGCCATTACTTCCTCCCTCAGACTGCTCACCATAAACACAAGGCTGCGATTTGGCCTAGTAAGGAGAGGTCAAGGCCTTGTATCCTTACTGTGGGGAGCAACCCGGACTAGACTAAGTTACTGGAATTAAGACTTATTCTCTGCATCTGCTCTCCCACAATATGGCGCTGAGAAGGGAGAAACAGCTTCTACGTAGCTGCCTCTTGCCAACTTGAGTGATGACCTCCAGGAGCTGATCTTGGCTCCTGATTGGAGGAGAGCAGCGTACTCGGCGTGTGGGCAGCCGAGTTGGGATTGGCGGAAGAGGACTATAAAGGAGGAGAGAGACAACATGCACCAGGAACATCTATCTGAAGGAACACCTGTGCAGCCCCCGAGAGAGCCGGCCGGCGGTGTGCCGCTCCCCTGCGGAAGTGGGGAAAGTGGCAGGGGGAACCGCCCTTCCACGGAGGTGGAAGGGACGGTAGCCAACCCGGGAAGAACCAGCAGCAAACCCGGGAAGGGCCGAGCAGACAAAAGAACAGCGCAGGGTCCTGTGTCGTTCTCCCACGAAGAGGGGGAGCGACACTTACCATACCCAAAAGGCACGAGGAGTGCGGTGATTTCGAGATTCATTTTTTTCCCAGAGAAACAAACAGCATGGAGTCTAGAAGACACATGAAAGGCAGCTCTTCTGATGCAGAACTCGACCTCTCCTGGACACCACCCCAGACCTCCCAACCTGGTTAGAGTCTGCCTTCTCAGAGAACAGAACACTTTGCCTCTGTCCCACATTTTAGCCACTACACTGTAACAGTCACTTTACTCACCCCTTGAATGTGGGGCCATGGCTTTGAATCTACTGCTTCAGAGAGCCTAACACAGTACCTGGGCTACACCACGTGCACAGTGACTGTTGGAGGAATTAGAGATTTCGTGTATATTACGGGACCAGGAGTTTGTGAACCTAGGCAAACCTTACTCCCTTGGTGACATCAGAGTTTGTCAATCCCCTCCGGTACCCCCTGCATCTCTGTAAAGACACCAGAGCTGGAAAGACCCAGCAAGTATTGGGAGAACGCCTGGGGGCTTCCTCACCCTCTCCCAAAAGTCACCCATTGATCAAGAGCACACCACTGGCCAGTGCACACCACCTGTTCTGCTGATCTCTGCTAGTTAGAAAGGAAATGGGAAACAGAGAGGCCTCCTGTGTGGGAAAAGAAACCCATTACCGAACGCTTGTCGGCAACCCTGGCCATTTTCAAGAGACCTGGGAGTTTCAGGAAAACTTACTTGGAGTATCTGCTTCTTTATGCCTAAAAAAAGAATATCTGGGTTATCTTTCCAGAAAAATCAGGGGGGTTGGGGGGAAGCAAAGGACCTCATTCCCAGCAGCAGTCTTTTTCGTGGAACTGCACTTCACCCTTGAGACGCTGTCGTAGGAAACGCCCCCACCCCCCACCCCCGTGTCACATTGCAGACAAAGATGGTGTAAAGGCAGCCCTCGGAGCCGTTCTCCCAGGACCCAGGACGTCACCCAGCGCCCTTGTTCCCTGCAGCGGTATCTGGCCCCCTAATCACACTAGGAAATCCGGGCCAGCTGGTGAATGCAAGCTCCTTTATCTACCGTGATAACGAGTATCCCAGCATGCCACGGGGCCTGATTCTGCCAGCTCCCAGGTTGTAATGCCAAGTGGAACAATGAAGAGTTGCCACGAGGGGCAGTCCCAACGCTCACGGAAAGGAAGAGCAAACACAATGGCTTGCAAACAACACTCACGCGCCCCAACTTGACATTCCTCATTCCCAGGCCAGGCTCCCTGTCGCACACAATTCCCACTCATTTCAAGAAAGGTGACGTTAGGTGAATGGTCTTTCAGGCCAGGCCCTTAATTGTTTCTTTGAAGCCAGTATTTTATTTTTATAAATCTCATCAATCTAGTGTCGACTCATTGTGATAGAAGGGGACCTACTCACTACAGAAGAAAAAGCATGGACTATTTTTTTTTAACTACAAAGATATGAATTTTAAAATTTTTATTTATTTGTATTTTATCTGAAAGGCAATGAGACAGAGATCTTCCATCCACTGGCTCACTCCCCTTAACACCTGCAACAGCTAGCGCTGGGCCAGGCCAAAACCAGAATCCTGGAATTCCATCCTGGTCTCCCATGTGGGTGGCAAGGACCTAAGTACTTGGGCCATCACCAGCTGTCTCCTAGGAAGCTGGATCAGAAGCAGAGGAGCCAGGACTCCAACCTGGCACTCCAATACGAATGCAGGCATCCCGAGCAGCATCTCAGCCACTGAGCCAAACGCCTGCCCTAAGGCCATGACTTTCAACCTCCTTTTCCATTCTTACCAGTCAGGAGACTGCCCAGAGTGCCCTAAATGTCTGTGAGCCTCAGTTTTATCACTGTCGAACTGTACTGACCATGTGTGCATAGATGTGCTGTGGGGATCAAAGTGAATAGCTTACACAGGTACTTCACAAATTTTTGTTCCTTTTTCTAACATTCCATGACATGGCAATGGCCAATGTTCCAATGACCTATAAAGGTCAGTAACAGAGCTGAATTAGGGGAGTGAAAAGACAGCCCACAGCATGGGAGACAAAATTTGCAAATCACAGTGAGGGATTAATATCCGGAATATATAAGCCATGCTTGTAACAATAGGAGCACAACCCAATTTTAAAAATGGGCAAGGTCATGAGAGTATTTCAGGCATGGAAAGCCAAGACACTCTGGCAAAAAGATCTCTGTGAGTGAGATCCCAGTGGAAAGAACAGGTCTTCAAAGAGGGAGGTGCCTTTCTCTGAAGGGAGGAGAGAACCTCCACTTTGACTATGACCGTGTCTAAACAAGATAAGAGTCGGAGAACTCGAGGGGCTTCCATAGCCTTGGAAACTCATAACTGGTGCATAGGGAGATTACTGATGCCATAAACAGGAGTGTCAATTGGTAAAGTCAACAACAGGAGTCACTGTGCACTTACTCCTCATGTAGGATCTCGGTCCTTAACGTGCTGTACACTGAGGCTTAATGCTATAACGAGTACTCAAACAGTATATTTCACTTTGTGTTTCTATGGGGGTGCAAACGACTGAAATCTTTACTTAATGTACACTAAACTGATCTTCTGTAAAAAAAAAAAAAAAAAAAAAAAGAAGAAGAAAGAAATTTTCAATTCCCAACTTGACTCTCACTGGGATTAAACATGACAATAGGTCTGATCTGATTTCATCATCATTTTAAAAAAATCATCTATTATTTTTCACTTTATGTTTCTGTGTGGGAGCAAACTGTTGAAATCCTTACTTAAGGTATACTAAGCTGATCTTCTGTATATTAAGATAATCGAAAATGAATCTTGATGTGAATGGAAGGGGAGAGGGAGTGGGAAAGGGGAGGGTTGTTGGTGGGAGGGACGGTATGGGGGGGGAAGCCATTGTAACCCATGAGTCGTACTTTGGAAATTTATATTCATTAAATAAAAGATTAAAAAAAAAAAAAATGGGCAAGGAACACAAAAAGACATTTCTCCAAAGATATGTATATGGTAAATAAGCACATGAAAAAATGTTCAACATCATTATTCATCAGGGAAATACAAATCAAAAAATTGAGACACCACTATACAATCACTAAGAAGTAATAACCAAAAACATGACATGGGGACCAGCATTGTGGTGCAATGGGTGAAGCCAGCGCCTGAAACACCAGCATCCCCCAGTTCCAGCCCCAGCTGCTCCACTACCAGTCCAGATCCCTGCTAATGTGCCTAACGGGAAAGCAGCAGCAGTTGTCCCATATCCCTGGGTCCCTGCATCCATGTGTGTGGGGAGCAATCCGGACTGGACTAAGTTACTGGAATTAAGACTTATTCTATGCATCTGCTCTCCCACAATATGGCGCTGGGAGAGGAGAAAACAGCTTCTACACAGCTGCCTCTAGTTCAGCCAATAAACTGTAGGACTTGCTCCTGATTGGAGGAGAGCAGCGTACTCGGCGTGTGGGCAGCCGAGTTGGGATTGGTGGAAGAGGACTATAAAGGAGGAGAGAGACGGCATGCACCAGGAACATCTAAGGGGAACATCTAAGGGGAACACCTGTGCAGCCCCCGAGAGAGCCGGCCAGCGGTGTGCCGCTCCCCTGCGGAAGTGGGGAATGTGGCAGGGGGAACCGCCCTTCCACGGAGGTGGAAGGGACAGTAGCCAACCCGGGAAGAACCAGCAGCAAACCCGGGGAGGGCCGAGCAGACAGAAGAACAGCGCAGGGTCCAGTGTCGTTCCTCCACGAAGAGGGGGAGCGACAATGTGGGAGACCCAGATGGAGTTTCTGGCTCCTGATTTCAGTCTGGCCCAGCCACAGCCACTGCAGCCATTTGGGGAGTGAACCAGTGGATGGGAAATCAATCAATCAACCAATCAATCCATCAATCTCTCTGCCTTTCAAGTAAAATAAGTAAATCTTTAAAAAAAGATAACAAGTATTGGTAAGGATATACAGGGACTGGAACCTTCACATATTGCTGGTGGGAGTGGAAAATGGTGTAGCTGCCATTTTGCTGGCAATGTCACTTCTAGTTTTATGGACTATCCATTCATTCAGAAACATGTTCACCAGTGATGACAGCAGCACAATTCACAATAACCACAAGTATAAGTAACCCAGATTCCACCAACTGATGGGATAATAAAATGTGGTATATCCCCCAGAAAGGACTATTATTCAGTCATAAAAAGGGAAAAGATTCTGGCACTTGCTATACCATGAATGAATCTTGAGAACTCGGTGCAGAAGTGAAAGGAGCCAGACACCAAGGCACCAAGGACCACATATTGCATGATTCCATTTCTATGAAATGTCCACAAGGGGCAAAGCTAGAGAGACACAAAACAGAATAGTAGTTGCCCAGGGCTGGGGGGGGGGGGGGGGGGGCAGAAGAATGGACAGTGCTCTCCAATGGCTAAAGGATTTTTTTAGGGGGGAGGGGGTGATAAAAATGTTCAAAAACTAGATAGTCATGATGGATGTCTAACTCTGAATACACTAAATAAAAATCACTGAAATGTATAATTTAAATAAATCAGTTTTATGAAATATAAGTTATATCTCAATAAAGTTTCTTGAAAAAAAAAGAACTCACTCAATGGAGCCAGGCCTGCTTCTCCACACCAAGAGACCAGATACATTGTCCAGAAAAAGATTTGCCGTTCCTGAAACCTGGGGAGGTAACCTTAGCTCTCTGACTCAGACCCCAGAGGACAGACAGGTCCTGGACCCAAACCCACAATCAGGAAACGAGAGAGGGGTCTACAAACTGTAGATGTGGAGGAAGGGACAGGTGTTATGCAGTGGCTGCCTGCGAGGGTAGATCCCCACACTCCTGAGCAGCTCATGGCCAAGGTGGGGGCAGAACCCCTAACGGGGATCCTCAGTCACCTAGTGGTTATAGGGAAACAAGAGCATACCTTAATCTTAACTTCTTATCTTTTCATTTTGGACAGTATCTGTCAAAGCAAGGAGAAAGAAGCTATTTTGGGGGTGGTGCGGTGGCATAGTGGGTAAAGCTGCAACCTGCAATGCCACCATCCCATACAGGCACCAGTTCGAGTCCTGGCTGCTCCACTTCCATTTCAGCTTCCTGCTAATGCACCTGCACTCACGTGGGAGACCCTTGAAGAAGCTTCTGGCTCCTGGCTTTGGTCTGGCCCAGTCTTGTGGCAATTTGAGTAATGAACCAGCAGATGGAAGATAATTCATTCTCTCTCTCTCTTTCTCTCTCTCTTTCTCTCTCTCTTTCTCTCTCTCTCTTTCTCTTTTTCTCTCTCTTTCTCTCTCTTTCTCTCTCTCTTTCTCTTTCTCTCTTTCTCTCTTTAACTCTGCTTTTCAAATAAATAAAATAAACCCTTAAAATAATTTTTTTAAAAAAAGAAGCTATTTTATTTAAAAGCCTGTTAACTTTAAACTTTTAAATGTTTGCATACTTGTCCTGATTTCTCAAAGCATTAGGGCAGACCTGCCCACGATGCAAACTGGTGGCTGAGCTGACCTCTAATTCAGGGGATGTGAATCCCAGGCCAGTACATCTGTCCCCACACCATGTGAGCCACCGTCCTACATCAAGTCACCTAGGTCTGGCACCTCCATTTCAGCCATGACCTCCCAATTACTCTATTTCCTCTTTATCTGTCTTCAGTCTCTTCTGCCCCAGCACTGGAAGGGATCCTTTTAAAATCAGATAGGACTCCAAGCAGGGTCCTTGCTGTGTGTCCAGCCTCCCAGGAGCACCCCAGCAGCACCCCCCAACCTGCTCATCACAAGCACCACCTTGGTCTTCCTGGCTGTCCTTAACACCTGGGAATGCTCTACCTCATGACCTTGGCACTTGCCGCTCCCCCTGGTATCTGCAGGAGCACACCTGCTCACTGAGTCCAAGTCTACAAAACACCTTCTGTGTGAGAACTCCCCTGATCATCTACTTAGAATCAAAGCCACTCCCAGCACTAGCCCCACTTCCACCCCACTTCTCACCATCTGTCCCCCTGTGTGTTTTCCAGGTTTATTCTGTTGACTCGCTGTCTCCCCAATCTTTTCTTTTTCTTAAGGTTTATTTATTTATTTGAAAGACACAGTTTACGTTCACTCCCCAAGTGGATAGTGCTGTGCTGGTCCGAAGCCAGGAGCCAACAGCTTCTTCCAGATCGCCCATGTGGGTGCCGGGACCCAAGGACTCGGGCCATCTTCCACTGCTTTACCAGGCTGTAGCAGAGAGTTGGAGCGAAAGCGGAGCAGCAAGGACTCGAACTGGCGCCAATATGGGATGCCAGCATCGCAGGCAGTGGCTTTACCCACTGCACTACAATGCCAGCCCCCTCCCTGGCTTTTACAATGGAAATTCCACCAGGACAGGCAGTTTTCTCTGGTCCCCATCTAGACATGCACCTGGTAGATCAAACGTGATCAGTAATCTTTGCTACATGAACAAATGATGCTTGGCCTCAAAGACAGTAGCTGTATCACTGACAGGCTGGGCTGAGGTTAAAGAGCCAGACCACTTGAGAAGATTCATTTCAGAGGCAAACCAGGGGACATCCTGGAAGGCAAGGGGAGCAGGGGGCATGCCCTCCTGTTTCAAATGCCGCAGAGGAGGGGAGCAAGACAAAGATGGAAAAGTGAAGACTAAAGAGATAGACAGAGGCAGCTTGTGGGGGCGGGGGAGGATTTCCTTATGAAAACATGCTGAAAAATAGTAAGTGATATTTTGAATAACCACACTGTTATTCTCTTTTCCGAGAGGTGATCTGAGCACCCTTACAGCAGCAATGGCAATGGGGATCTCCCCACCTCCTGATGAGGACTTGCAGAGAGAGCAGCTGAGTGAAGCAGCTCAGATCCCGGGATGCACAGGTGCGCGCACACACATGAGGACGCCCAGGATGCTGCTGGCCCTTCCTGGCCCTCTCCCCTCCCTGCTGCAATGCGGACGTCCTGTCTTGGCTTCCCCAGGGCCTGCTGGTGGAGTCCAGCTAATCTGCTAATGTGATAATGGAAATGCATGTGTTTCTCCCTACCCAAGATAACATATTTGTATTTTCTTTTCACTCAGACACAGACAAGCAGGGAGACTGAAGAAACAGGGCCAAGGCTTTTCGATAGCATCAAAGTCACTACAGTTCAGCCTTCTTGTTATTGTTTGTGTTGTACAAAAAGCAAAGAACAAGCCAACCCACCAACAAAGCAGAAACAGCCTTGCAGACTGAGGTCCAACATATGGCTCATGATGGCTCTCTTTTTTCTTTTTTCCTGGCTGGGCTGTTACATAGCCAAGGCCTTTTCCAGTTTGTATGTTGTATATCATGTGTTTGGGGATGTCTGCCTAAATAAGAAATACGAGTTAAAAATATTGCCCGTACCTACTGCCAACAATGCAGGTAAGAACCCATTTCTCCCCATCTCCTTTTCTGCAGTTGGAACCTTCCTCAGGGATGGCATTAAGACAGGGGAGAGACAAGAATCACAGTTCCCCCTCTCAGCCCCCGGCCCATCCTTGTTAGGACTCCAGATCTGCCTGGGCGAAAGCTAAGTGTGGCCAAGCAAGTTGTTTTTAGCCAGAATGTTAGCTCCTGTCCTTTAGTTTCCTTCTGACCAGATGGTTGGGGTGTGAGTCTGGCTTATTTACCCAGAGCCACTCATGCCCTGTCTTCTACCTCCTCCTCTCTTTGTCTTTTAAGATGTGGGATGCCCCTGGCCGGGATGTTTGTCCCATTTCCTCAGTTAGGAGAGAGCAAAGAGAAGAGAGCCCATCATCCCACATCTCTACTTCGACCTCCCACGAGGAGCTACACCACCCAGTTCTGCGGCCCCAATGTTGAGTACCATGGGCTTGATCTCTGTGACAATTCTTCCTCTTAATGGGCAGGCTTGGTTTTCCCCTACAGATGGTCAGAAACAAAGGGAACACTCCATAAGCCTACTGTCCAGGTCCGTGGCAGACATCACTAATCAACCATGATTTTTCCACTGAGCCTGGTCAAGGCTACACCCCTGCAGGCATGGTCAGTCTATTGAAGCTGTAGTGGAGAGCAAATACATCCATTAGCATCACAGTGATGCTTCTGTCTTCCACACAGGAGGGTGCAAGATAGTGGCAGTTCAGCTGTCTTCTACTGGAATCAACCAATGAGCTTTAAGAAAGGAAGATATGGAAGCTGGGGAGGTAGGATTTAAGAAAAAAAAAAAAAAACACACCTGCTTTCTAATGCTGATTTAGCTTTAAAGTCGAAAGCCCTACCTGGTTCACCTGCTTCGAACATGAATGTGAAATCTCCATCCTGAATAGCAAACAAAAAATTGCAAGAAACCAAAGCAGCCACCCTTCATGTGGCAGCTGACAGGCTCTGGCAGGAATGCATAATGCACCACGGTGATTTGGGGAGCCAGAGGACCTTGATGGAGGGGGAGCAGTGTCAGAGGCAGGGACAGGCAGGCTGGGCTGCAGGCTGCAGGCACCCAGACCACCCCACCCCCACCCCCGGCGGCCCTGGTCCTAGGGTAAGTCTGCAGAACACACAGACTCTCCTTGTCTGCCGCTGGTGTTTAGACACTGCTGGAATGTCCTGGCAAGACTGTCTTCCAAATCCATTCAAAATTGATTTTTGTGTCTTCGATGGGGAATTTTGGCCAGGATCCTCACGGCCCCTGATAGAGTTAGACATTCTTGTCTGCCTTCTCTCGCTTCTTCGCTGCCTCTCTGTGGGAGTCTGGACCTCCGTGTTCCCTCCTGAGCCAGTCTGAATGCTCTGAGGCCCTGGGAATGCTCGAGGTGGACCGGCACGGTGCATCTGAAATGGCCGGACGCGATGACTTCAAGCAGTCGCTTCTCAGCAGGGTTGATAACAGCCCAAGGTGCAAGAATTGGATTCTGGGCCAGGATCTCCCCCACTTTGCCAGGAAATGGGTGGGAATGTCCAGACCAGAGCAGAGGGAGAGAAGAAGCCAAGCAGGGGCTGAATTCTTGTAGGTTTACTGAGAGCCCAGCTCCTCTACTCCAAGTGCCTGCCTGGAGCGAAGCCCTCTCTCCCGACCTTGCTATGCACACAGGCAGCAGCCGGGGAGCACCTGTATCGTAGGGAAGACAACCGAATCTTGTCTGCCGGGGCCTCCAACCGGGAGGGAAGGATGCCAAGCACGACTCTCACCAACATGAAGAGGTAGATGATGAAGCAAACAGCTGCTACAAGTTCAGAAAGGTTCCCGTGCAGTGGACACGGTCTTCCCGTGCAGTCTGGAGCATTAGGCTCCGAGTAGGTTAGTGAACGTGCGTGTGCTTCTGTGCCTGCTGTGTGTCTCTGTGTTGATAGAGTTCTCTCCAACCTCTAGACCAGTGGCTCTCATTTTCAATCTTGTCTTCCTGTCTTCTACTGGAATCAACCAATGAGCTTTAAGAAATCCTTATGCCAGGCTCTGCCTCCAGGGCTGAGATGGGATCAGGGTTCGGAGTCCAGGGAGGGAATCCATTAGGGCAGGGCCAGCTCCAGCTGTGTGCTGACTGACAAGGTTCTGGTGCTTGTCCGCTTGGATTGATGACTTGGGGAGATGGTGGCAGTGCTAGGGTCGGGAGCAGTGGCTGTGAGTCAGGTGGGAACTACCGCCCTCTGCTTTCTCTGGGAGACAGGGAGGAGAGTGGTCTTCGAGTTGTTTGCACAGAACATGGACCCTCAAGAGACACAGCTTCACAGAGCAAAGAAACACTGCCTTCTTTTCCTTTAACACCAGTAAGCGCATATATTCTCCCAAGACCTGATTCATTTATTCTCTTCCGTGCATAAGATTCGGCTGTGTGATGCTTGTAGCTTGCTGTATAATAATCCTTTGGGTGGAAAGCCATACTCAGTTGATCCATTCTGTAACTGATTGACACTTGGATTTTTCCAGGGTTTTTTTTTGTGTGTGTGAACATTGTTGCTGTGAACATTTTTATGTCTGTCTGTAGTTCATAGGCATCAAATTTCTAGGTACTAGATTATACAAACTTCAACTTTAAACATACACCTGTACTATGATGCAGCTGTTCTTTTTCCTGAATATTTATCCGAGATATATACAATTATCATATATACCACACAATAGTTCGCACACAAATTTTCATAGCAGTTTTATTTGTAACAGACCAAAATTAACAACAACTCAGCCATCCATTAGCAGGCCAATGGATAAACAAATTGTGGTACAGTTCCACAGTGGAATACTACCGAGCAATAAAACAGAGTGGATTACTGTTACACAAATAACATGGACAAACCTTTAAGTAATTATGCTAGATGGAAGAGGCCAAAATAAAAGATACATAAACTGTTTTCTAAAATGATTACATCAGTTTATTCTTTCTTCTGAGTGGAGTTTCCTTTGTATCTTTTCCAGAACTTGATGGTGTCAGATTATTCATTTCTGCCCATCCAGCGGTACACTGTGGCATCCTGCATATTCTGATTATATAAGCGATCGAGTACCGTTCTCAGGTTTCCTGGTCATTCACAATCTTTTCTATTTAATAGTTTACCCACTTGTCTATTTGGCTGATTGCCTTACTTATTGATTTACAATTTTTTACAATATATTCGGGAAGCCAATTCTTTGTCAGTCTCATGTGTTGGAGAGAACATAGGCCAGCATCCCAACTAAGTCCAGTTTTCCTCTGTCCCTCCCAAGGCACCAGACACTGGGGGGAGTCTCTTTGGGTGTCCAGTCTAGCAGATCCCCTTTCTGACATCACAAGAGCCACCCAGCTTCTGTGACTTTTACATTTCATGGGGCGCTAGTCAACAAGATACTGGGATTCTGAGAGCTCACTGTGGGACTGCTGACCGTGTTAGAAACTTTATATCATTTTCTCTTAATCTCTTTTGTGTTCCTATCAGATCAGTGCTGTTATTACAGGGCTTACAGAAGGAAAAAATTTAAACACACACACACACACACATCCAAGGCCACATGGCTGCTAACTACAAGACTTAAAAACCCAGGTTGCGGGGTTGGCGCCGTGACTCACTTGGTTAATCCTCTGCCTGTGGCACCGGCATCCCATATGGGTGCCAGGTTCTAGTCCCGGTTTCTCCTCTTCCAGTCCAGCTTTCTGCCTCTTCCATGGCCCAGGAGTGCAGTGGAGGATGGCCCAGGTGCTTGGGCCCCCTGCACCTGCATGGGAGACCAGGAAAAAGCACCTGGCTCCTGGCTTCGGATCAGCGCAGCGCTGGCCGTAGCAACCATTTGGGGAGTGAACCAACGGAAGGAAGACCTTTCTATGTCTCTCTCTGTCTATAACTCACCTGTCAAATTTAAAAAAAAAAAAAAAAAACAGGCTGCGTGACTTTAGGGCCTGAGCTCTCATCAGGACCTGGGTGTCACAGTATCTCCTCACCATCTCATCCCCAGGATTCCGTCCTCTAGTCTGTCAATCAGAGGCTGCTAGATGAGGGCCTGAGGCTCAGGAGCTTCCCAAGAACACCCTGGCGATTTTCCAGACTCTAAATACTGACATTAGACTCCCAGAGTATAGTGTGCAGTCGGTTCTCCATATTCAAGTTCCACATCTGTGGATTCAACCAATGGCAAACAGAACAGATTTTTCTTTTTTAACTGAATCTGTACTGAACATTCACATTTTTGTCCTTGTCATCATTCTCTAAACAAGACAGCATAACAAGTACTTACTAGCATTTACCCTCTATTGGGTCTTAGAAGTAATCAAGGAATGACATAAAGCATGCAGGAGGACGTGTGTGGTTTAAATGCCAATTCCGTGCCATTGTGTATCGAGGACTTGAACATCTGCAGTTATCTGGCATCTGTGGAATCAATTCCCCAAAATATCTCACAGCGTTCCCTAGCATTCCCTGTGGTACTTGGCCATCACAACAGCTCCATATTTGCAGGGCACCATCCTAAGACGGCGTGCAGGCATGTGCATCCTGGCGTCTCGGCTTGCGTCCCGGCATCGCTGCGATGCTGAAGATGAGAACAGTTGCGTCGGGATGATAAAACTCATCGCTGTTCTTCCTTCAGGACGGCTCGGCTCCCCTTGAGATCCTCTGAACGCAGGGGTGGACAGGGGACAATGGATGCCGGGCCAGGTGAAGAAAGAACCAAACTGGCCAGGGCTCTCGACAGGTCAAGTGCAGACACGGCAGGCAGGTGGCACCTCTGTCTCCACCCATCAAGGGCCAGCCACAGCAGCCCTGCTCCCCAGCGTGTCCAGGCCACAGCCCTGTGGCGGACAGGAACCACTTACAGGGAACTTGTTGGGAAAATTCTCTTCACCAGGAATACAATAATTTCTTGCACACACTGCCCCCCACGCCCAAGGGGAATGTGACACAGAGAGGTTCCACTGGAAGACTGCCATGGGCAGCTGCAGCTCCCACCAGGGGCACGTGGGCTTAGACTCCAGGGAGTTCTTATGGGATGGGACCTTTACAGAGGATTTTGAAGAGTTGGCAGAACTTTATTTCCATAAGGTATTCCCCACCTTATGAAAAAAAAAAAACCCATAGCTTCTGTATTTAGAAACTTAATACCAAAAACATTTTTTAAAAGGCCTTCATATGCCAAAGACAGCAAAACCCAGGAAGCCAACCTCAGGGGCCACCTCAGCCTCTGGTTAGCCAGCGGGCAGGGGTCAGGGACCTTGACTTTCTGTACTGCACTGAACAAAGCACATACACAAGGCTTGAAGGCTCAGCCCCTCAGGACAACAGCAGGCCCCCTTCGTCACCAGACAGGCAGTGGGTCCCCAACATAATCAAGGCATTGTGCTTTTCTAACGGGGAAAGAAGTTCTGTTAGACAAGGATCTTATTTTCAGGAATGTACATAACTCTAGGAAGTGGAAGGATGTGGAAGCAAGTTGTAAGAGAAGTTTGGAGGGGGCCAGCGCTGTGGCATAGCGGGTAAAGCTGCCGCCTGCAGTGCTGGCATCCCATACGGGCGCCGGTTCAAGACCCGACTGCTCCACTGCTGATCTAGCTCTCTGCTATGCCCTGGGAAAGCATTAGAAGATGGCCCAAGACCTCAGGCCCCTGTACCCACATGGGAGACCCGGAAGAAGCCCCTAGCTCTGGATCAGCGCAGCTCCAGGCATTGTTGTCAATTGGGGAGTGAACCATCGGATGGAAGACCTCTCCCTCTCTCTCTGCCTCTCCTTTCTCTGTGTAACTCTTTCAAGTGAAATAAAAAAATATATTTAAAGGGGGGGGGGAACCTGGAAAAATCGCAAGGGACTCAGGAAGGGGACGAATGCATATCTAGTTAAGGCAGCCCGAAACAGACACCAAGGAAGACATGCAGTTGAGTTAGGTATGGAAGACGTGGCTCCTGGGAGGAGGTTTCTGTGTGAAATGAGGCAATACAGGTGAGGCGCTGAGTTGCGTGGGCTCTGGAGCTACGAAGCCTGGGTTGCAACACAGGGTCTACACATGCTAAGTGTGTGAGACCCTTAAACAAGTCTGCTGATATTTTTGAGCCTCAGTTTTACTCATCTGTGAATTGGAGCCCATAATATCCACCTCTTGGGGATGGCTGGAAAGGTGACACGCAGTCATGGATGCAGAATTCTTGGCAAAATGCCTGGCCGAAAGAAGGCACTCAAGAAATACGATTCCAGCGTCGGAGTCATGATGGTTTCGAAGATGAGGGTTTGTGGAGCTGCGGAGGAAGGCAGGACAGGAAGACCTGACGGGCGGAGGGAGGGGGAAGAGCGGAGGAACGCCAAGGCAGAGGGGCGGCCTGCTGCCGAAGCAGGAGGTGGAAACAGCTGAGAACTACCGTCTCACCAAGTCAAAGTCAAGGGGAAGCACGAGGGGCCTCTCCCAGGGCAAGCGTAAGGGTCAACTGGCCCATATCTCACTGTCATAACAGGTCTGTTTGAGTTTTTTACATTGCTACCCACTGAGTCTACACTGGCACACAGAGCCACTGCTACCCAAGGTGAACTTCCACAGACATGTAATTCCACTGAGGCTTGGCCGTCTCCTCCTTAATACATCAGCTGCCTCAACATAAGGAAATGGCCCAGGCTCCCCGTGATCTGAGGCCCCAAAGGCAGGTTTAGGCGGACGGAGGTCTCAGATCAAACGTGAGAAGTCAAACAGGGAACATTCTGGGATTTTTAGATGGCTTGTGGAGCTCATGCCGCACTCTGCTGATACCACCATGCGTAACTGGAGTCTAATGCTGCCTTTTCACTGTTAACCTGCCAGTGTCTGAGGACTTTTCCATCCTTGCCACGTCACTGTGAGGCCAGTGTTAACGCTGAGTTCCACTTTACAGGTGAGGAGACCAAGGACAGAAAAACTACGTCACTTGTCCAAGGCCACAGAGTTAACAGAGGAGGTAGCAGAACCTCTGTCTGTCTGAATATGCGTCTGCGCAAGTGGCTTTAGGCCAAGAAGGGACGCAACTAGGCCTCCTGCACTTTAAAGACCGAGCCAGGGCTGCTCCCAGCCTGTGCTTGCTAACTTCTCAGTGACACACGCGTCTGGTCACTTCTGCCCTTGGATTTTGCAGCTTAAAAAAGAAAAATTTGAACCCTCCGGTTCTGGCCACATGGATTCTATTCCCAGCTCCTAAAGCCCAAAAACATTCCCTCTGTGTCCTAACCACCATCCCCACCAAGCTCCCTTTGCAAATCCTACTCCATAAGCTGGGAGAGCCGAGCCGGAATCCCACTCTCCCATAACCAGCAGCCAGTCTTGATCCAAGCAGATCTGACCCAGCCTTCTTTAGGTCTGCCCGTCTCGGTTGGCCCAGTTGCTTCCTTTACCCAAGGACAAGGCACAGAAGAAGGCACAGAATGCACTAAGACAACAAGGGATCTCATTGTCTGAAGTCAGAAATTCAGCGAGCGGAACAGAGCCTGGCCCCCACCCTGGAGCTACAAAGTCCTTAAGTCCATCGAGAGCACCTGGAGGAGGCAGGCAGTGGAGAATCACGGAGGAAGAGTAAGCAAATGTCGACCATCTACTTAGCATGCATTCTATTTCGTATGCTTATGATCTTATTTAAAATAAACAAGATAATATCTTCATAAAAAGGGGGGCCTTGCACATGGGCTAATGATGAAAACATGTCATGCACAAAGCTTAGCATGAAACTGGCCCGCTCTCCTGGGTCAGATCAGCACAGATCCCCACCGGGCAGAAGTTCTCCCTGGATGAGTGAGTCCTCATAAGGCCAGTTGTTCTTTGGTTGTGACTGCAACACAAGCAGGCGTGAGTGTTCCGTGTGGTGTTACGTTCTTTCTCTTCCTCTGGGTACAAGTTACTTGGGTATGTTCCTTCATGAACACTCAGTGCATGATGATATTCTCATTTGCTTATATGTATTCACTTTTTTTAAAAAGAATAGAATATTTGAAATTTTTTTAAATTGTTCTACGTGGTCCAGATCTGTATCTAGGAGCAGCAGGTGTCCCTGAACGAGACTGGGCACGCACCCCACAATATCATGTTCTGGTGAATTCCTTCAGGGAATGGGAAGTGTGTGTGCCATGCTGAGTCATAATGGGGCTAAAGGCAAATGGAAAAATTGGCAACACTGGGGCCAGCGCTATCATGTAGTAGGCTAAGCCTCCACCTGTGGCGCTGGCATCCCATATGGGCACCGGGTTCATGTCCCAGCTGCTCCTCCTCCAATCCAGCTCTCTGCCATGGCCCAGGAAAACAACAGAAGATGGCCCAAGTCCTTGGGCTTCTGTACCATGTGGGAGACCCAGAAGCAACTCCTGGCTTCAGATCAGCCCAGCTCAGGCCCTTGCAGCCATTTAGGGAGCGAACCAGTGGGTGGAAGACCTCCCTCTCCCTCTCCCTCTCTCCCCTTTTCCCTCTCTCTCGTTTTACCTTTCAAATAAATAAATCTTTTTTTAACAAAATTACCAACACTGACCTTTTTGACAATGTGTTCATTATGGATTTTTTTGCCATTAATTTTGATGCTTAAAAAAACACTGCATTAAATTATTTCTCTTAATTAGTCAGATTTTTGGTGCCACCTTAAATGTTGCACCACCCTGGCCCTGCTGGTAGCCAGCAACAGGTCATCATTGTCAACTGACTCATAAAAACCCAAATCCCTTCCTCCCCACGGAAATGTCTAGGCTACCAAGGGTCCAAAGGATGACCCCAATAATGGGCCCCTGGAGCTTCTTGGTGACAGCCCAGGCCCGCCCACTGACTCAGAGTCTATAAAATGCGTTCACATGATCCCGTGCATCCTCACAGAGTGCTTGTGTGAAGACACAGTAGTCGTCCAGCTCTGCAGGTAAAATATGAAACTTGGCTTTGGAAGGACGCTGAGCTTTCCAAAAACGTTTTGAGCAGGGACCATGGATAATTAATCTCTCTGGGACAGACGGTGCCTAGCCTAACTACTTGCAGTTCAAGAGTCAATGTGCACACCTTCCAATCCGGGATCCACCACTTCCTGGCTGGCTGTGTGACCCTGGGCAGATTACTGAATTCCTCTAAGCCTTTGTTTTCTCATCTGCCAAACAGAGATAAGAGTAATTGATTCATCTTGAGGATTAAATAAGGTTGTCTGCATAAAGCACTTTGCAGGGTGTCTGGCATGGATCAGGTGCTTAATAAATATTAGCTCTGATTACCGTCGATAGTGCAGACTGGAAAATATTCACAGAAAGGCATGGGATCTTATCACAGGCGGTCAGGATCCATCTGGGTTACGAGGCCTTTGCAGCTGCCATCACATCTTCGTAAGAAGGGATTCAAAAGAATCTATATTTGGGGAAAAATTATCTGAAGCCTGGAAACAGGGGAAAGGGATTACTGCCTGTTTTTCCATCACAGCGCTCCTGGACTTGACTTTCTATTTCCTGGGTTATTTTACAGCTCTACGGAGGTAGAGGGTGACTCATAGAATTTTTCCAGTAGAGATGCAAACAATTTCCATTTAGATGATCAAATTCCCCACAGATTGCAATATATGGCTCTACTGGACTTTAACCTAATTTAGTAGATTTACGTATAAATTATTTCTATCTATGCATACATGTCTGTGTCTGTGTACCCCCAGCCTCTCAAACGCTCCGTGGACTGCTTTTGCAAGGTGTTACCGTGAATGCACGAATAACTTGAGTAAGGTCTTTCACGTGTCCCTTCTGTACTGGCATGAGTCTCTTCTTGTTTTGTTTTTAGAGCCGTGTTGTTTTAACCTTATGAAAATGATACTTTCACACCACGCACAGAAACAAGGCTTTCTCTAGGGGCCCAGAAAAGGCCTTTAAGGAAGCCACGTGATTTCGGGCTGAACAAAAACATCCTGGCAACACCTTGCACTCGAGTGGGCCACCGAGCAGCCCCGGACCTGGCTGGCGCCCTGCCTCTGGCACAGTGCTGGAGCTTTGGGGGCTCCTTCCCACGTGGGGCTGTGGGGTGACTCCGGCCCTCTTCTTCCCGACGCCAAATGCGCATCCAAGCCAGAGAGGAAGCTGGACCAGCTCCCTGAAGTTTACCAATCATTTGGAAAAGCTCCGAGATAGCATTCTGTGCAAGCTTCCTCACATTGTTCTGTGTGGCTCTAGGTGTTTTGCCAGATGGCAGTAGCTTAGAGTAAGGGTAGAAAAGGACCGACTACCTGGGTCTCTCCGCGTTCAAATCCCCAGCCTGCCCACCGCTCTCTGCCCTGGGCGGGATGCAGACAGGCTCCTTCCTCCACTTTCCAGTAAGAGCTAGAATTAGGAAGTCGTTTACCCCCTTCAGAAGCCCTTTGGGAATCCTCAGAGTGAAGCCTTAGCGTTGCACAGGAGAGTCTGTGCTCAGGGGCCGCTGCCCAGTGACGCCCAGTGCTGAGTGCCCAGGGGGCCACGCGCCGCCATCCTCTCCCTCAGCCCAGCCCCCAATCTGCCTCCAGCCAGAATTTCCTCATTTGCTTCTCTTGATTCTACCCACCCTCGCCCCAAACCCTTCGAGCTAAAAGAGAGAGCATTTGATCAGCCAAGGACGGAGTAAGAGTGTTACTTGAGGACCCTGGTGCTCTTAGAATTATTACCCTAGTGGGCAAGGAGAGACCTAACAAAGAACTAAGTAACAATCCCAGATGACGGTAGGTGCTAGCAGCTACGTAATAGAGCAGCCTAGCATCTCCTGTAGATGTGGTTGTGTGCGAAGGGTTCTCTGTGAAGGAGACGGTGAGCCGAGTTGTGGAGGGGAATGGTGGAGAGAGGACCAAGACTTGCAACTGCAGTGGTGCTGGGATAGGAAATGCCCGGTGTGTCTGAAGAGTATTTGGATGTAGGCAGGCCCCCAGATGGCTTCCAATGCTTTCACCTCTTGACCCATTTATGTAATCCGTTCCCACGTGGTGTAGTGCTGCTCCATCCCAAAAGATATTGCAACAGTGAAGGAATAGGACGGCCAGGCCTAAATCCTGGTAGGCAACAGGTCACAGCTCAAGTGATCCCCGCCACCCACACGAGAGGTCCAGATGGAGCTGTGGCTCCTGGCTTCCACCTGGCCCAACCCTGGCTGTTGTGGGCATTTAGGGGGTGAACCAAAGGATGGAAGATCTGGAGATTCCTCAGAAACCTGAATATAACCCTACCATACAACCCAGCCATCCCACTCCTTGGATTTTACCCAAAGGAAATTAAATTGGCAAATAAAAGAGTTGTCTGCACCTCAATGTTTATTGCAGCTCAATTCATAATAGCTAAGACCTGGAAGCAACCTAAATGCCCATCAACAGTAGACTGGATAAAGAAATTATGGGACATGTACTCCATAGAATACTATACAGCAGTAAAAAAAAATGAAATCCTGTCATTTGCAACAAAAGGGAGGAATCTGGAACACATCATGCTGAGTGAAATAAGCCAGTCCCAGAGGGACAAATATCATATGTTCTCCCTGATCGGTAACAACTAACCAAGCACCAAAAAGGAAACCTGTTGAAGTGAAATGGACACTATGAGAAACGGTGACTTGATCGGCCCTTGCCCTGACTGTTGATGTACAATTTAATACTTTATCCCTTTTAGTAATTTTTTTTGTTCTAGTTAATACTATTGGTTGAATTCTGTAATTAACACACATTTATTCCTAGGTATTGAAATTTAACTGAAAAGTGATCCCTGTTAAATATAAGAGTGGGAATAAGAGAGGGAGGAGATGTACAATTTGGGACATGCTCAATCGGACTTACCCCTAATGGTAGAGTTAGAAATGTGCCATGGGATTCCAATTCAATCCCATCAAGGTGGCATGTACCAATGCCATCTCACTAGTCCAAGTGATCAATTTCTGTTCACAATTGATCATAATGACAGGACTAAGAGTCAAAGGGATCACACAAACAAGAATAGTGTCTGTTAATACTAACTGATAGAATAAAAAAGGGAGAGAACAATCCATCATGGGAAGCAAGATACACAACAGACTCATAGAATGGCAGATGTCCTAAATAGAACTCCGGCCTCAGAATCAGCCCTTAAGGCACTCAGATCCAGCTGAAGAGCCCATGAGAGTATTTCAGGCATGGAAAGCCAAGACACTCTGGAAAAAAAAAAAAAAAAAAAAAAAAAAAAAAAAAAAAAAAAAAAAAAAAACCTAAATGAAAGATCTCTACGAGTGAGATCCCAGTGGAAAGAACAGGTCCTCAAAGGGGAGGAACCTTTCTCTGAAGGGAGGAGAGAACTTCCACTTTGACTATGACCTTGTCTAAATATGATCAGAGTCGGCGAACTCAAAAAGGCCTCCATAGCCTTGGCAACTTATGACAAGAGCCTAGGGTGATTACTGACACCATAAACAAGAGTGTCGATTTGTTAAGTCAACAACAGGAGTCACTGTGCACTTACTCCTCATGTAGGATCTCTGTCCTAAATGTGCTGTACATTGTGATTTAATGCTATAACTAGTACTCAAACAGTATTTTACACTTTGTGTTTCTGTGTGGGTGCAAACTGATGAAAACTTTACTTAATATACGCTAAACTGATCTTCTGTACATAAAGATAATTGAAAATGAATCTTGATGCGAATGGAAGGGGAGAGGGAGCGGGAGAGGGGAGGGTTGTGGGTGGGAGGGAAGTTATGGGGGGGAAAAAGCCATTGTAATCCATAAGCTGTACTTTGGAAATTTATATTCATTAAATAAAAGTTATAAATAAATAAAAAATAAAAAGAAAGATCTGCTTCTTCCTGACTTAAAAATTAAAATAAGTAAACAATTTTTCAAAGTCATGGTCTTATATCTTACTCCTGGTTGTATTCACGTCTTCAGAGAGTATAACAAAACTCTTAGCTTTAATTGATTTCTTTTGCCATTGCTGCTGTTTGGGTTTCTATTTGTTTGCAGTAAAGATTGAATTGTTAAAAATGTAGTGTCACGATCTTAACTCCAGAGAAGCATCCTGTGCTCTGTGTAACAGATGGAGGAGAGCAAGCAGACAGACAGAGCAATTGGTGAGAGGCAGTGTTTGGTGAGACTAAATTACCTGAACAACTGAAGTAATTTTGTTCATCTTAATGAGAGTTAGTGGTTGCTTTTTGTTTGTTTGTCTTTGGTTTTAGGGTGGAATTTTCTTGTTTGTTTTTTAGCTGAATTAGGGTCAATTTGAAGCCCTGAGGGGCAGTGATTTCTCATTGAAAGTACCTGTGTGTTTCAACTTAGAAGGACTTGCCCTATTATGAAGGATTTTCAGAACAGAATTGCTCTTGTGGACTAGAGAAGTGGATGGCTGTCCCAGGATCTCCACACAGGCAGCCTGCCTGGCCAAGTCCCCAGGGGCCTTTCCTAACCTGTGGCAGGGCTGGAAACAGCTGCTGTCCCCATTTCATATTAAAGATGACAAGAAAAATCCCAAAGTATCAAGCCACATGACAGCCGTGCCTTGTTAGCCATAACGTCCACTCTGTCTCTAGACTCTAAGCTCCCCAGAGCTTACGATGGCAAGAAATGGCCTGTTTTAATGGACTTTTCAAGGCACTTAGCACTGTGTCCATAAACGTCAATTGTCAGCTTTCAAAAGAAAGAGAGGAAAGTTACACGGATAGGTGCAAATGTAGATACGGATGACCCAGCTGTTTATGGTTGGAAAAATAAGGTCTAAAAAATATGTCAAAACAGTGGCAAAGGTTATCTCTGGGTAGTAGGACAGCATGTGATTTTTGTATTTTTAGCTTTTCAATATTTTCTACAATGCGCATTCATTCAACAAATATTTTTCACATGCTTGCCACCAATTAGACATTGTGCTGGGCCCTGGGGATATTAAAGATGGACCAGAAGCAGCCCCAGCCCCAGGGCTGACATCCCTTGTGCAACACAGGCAAGGCAAGCTGTGAAAGGCCATCGTCAGCTTCAGCTAGATCACAGACAGACATTCAGTGTAACAGTTTTCCTGCAGATACAAGTATAGCGTCTCAAAAGAGAGATGCCGTTTTAAAATTCACACAAATCCACCAAAGCCAGCAACATTTGCTTCGACCAATTACAGTCAATATAAATGCCTTCACAGAAACGAGAGACACCACAGGAGCTCGTGGCAGGGTAGCTTAGGGAAGAAGAGGGAGGACTTCCCCAGGAAGCAACAGGTAAAGCAACTGGAAAGGCAAAAATCACAAATGCAATTCTACTAAAAGTAAACCAGTGGTTTAAGAACTCGTATTGGCTGCTACTGGATGATAAGCTCTTGAGTATTGAATGTAAATGAATGAATGAATGAATGAATGAAAGATTTTTAAAAGTCAGAAAGTTAGAGTAATTCGTCCCTTCTCCCTCCAACTGAGGGAAGAACGCCAAGTAGAAGAACAGCTGTCCAACTCCCAGTCCTGCGCTGTGCCTTCAGGCCCCCTGCTACCCAAAGTGTGGTCCATGGACAACAGCAGCAGCAGACAGAACTTATCAGAAACGCATCATCTCAGGCCCCCTGCAGACCCACCGAATCAGACCCAGCATTTTAACACAGACACGTGGGTGCACCTGCAAGTTTGAGAAGTGCCAGTCTGTGATGCACAATCTGAGCTGCAAACTCGAATCACTGGGGACTTCGTCTGGTTCCCTGGTGTACTTAGTGACTGAAAGCACAGGGCCTGGGAGACAGGCATTGGTGGAGTAGTTAGGATACCACTTGGGATGCTCATACCCCATGCTGAAGTGCCTGGGTTCGATTCCTGGCTCTGGCTGTCAATCCCCGCCTCCTGCAAGTGCATACCCGAGGAACCAGCAGGTAATGGCTTAAGTGCATGTGTCCCTGCCACTCATGGGGGAGACCTGGATTGAGTTCCCAGCTCCTGGCTTTAGCCTGGCCCAGCCCTGGCTGATGAAGGCATTCAGGGAGTAAACCAGTGGACAAGAATGCTCTCTGTGTGTATGTGTCTATCAGTCTCCCTCTTTCTTGAATAATAAACAATTAAAAAGCACAGGTCTTGCATTTAATTTCCAGGTTCCTCAATTTATTAACTGGGACCTTGGGCCAAGTCCGTGACCTTTCAGTGGCTCGGTCTCTTCCGCTATGTGCTAGGCCAGCTCCTGCCGTGGTCCCCAATGGCTCCTACCTCCGGCTACTCGTACCCCGGTGCATCACCTCCTCTTGAGTGTGGCCTGGACCTCATGACTCACTGCTAGTGAACAGAAAACAGCCATACAATGCTGTATTACTGATCAATTTGTGCTCAACAGTGAAATAGCGCATACTGGGTAATTTATAAATATTTCTCGCAGTCCCAAAGGCTGGAGAGCCCTAGATCAGGGTATGGGCAGGTTTGGTGGCTGTGACGGCTGCTCTTTCTGCCTCCAAGATGGCGTCTTGCTGCTGCGGCCTCCAGAGGAAAAGACGGTTAAGTCCTCACTCGGTGGCAGGGACAGGAGGACGACAGGGGACTTCCTTCACGCATCAGCCCTTTTATAAGGACACCAATCCCATCCACGAGGGCTCCCCCACGACTTAGTCACCTCCCAAAGACAACACCTCTTTAACAAGTTTAAGATCCGTTTATTTCTATTTTTTTAAAAAAATGTATTTATCCAAAATTCAGAGGTACCAAGAAGAGACAGAGGCAGAGAGAGAAATAATTCTTCCATTTGCCAATTCATTCCCCAAATGGCCACCATAGCCAGGGCTGGGCCAGGCCGAAGCCAGGAGCTTTATCCAGGTCTCCCACATGGATGCAGGGGCCCAAGGACTATGGCCATCTTCTGCTGCTTTCCCAGGTACCTTAGCAGGGAGCTGGATTGAAAGTAGAGCAGCCAGGATTTGAACCAACCTCCGTATGGGATCTCGAGGCTGCAGACAGCGGCTTCATCCACTATGCCACTGGCCACTGGCACCAGCCCTTATGTATTTATTTTAAAGACAGGATCAGAGAGAGGGAGATAGAGAGAGAGAGAGAGAGAGAATCATCCATTGGTTCACTCCTCAAATGGCTCCAATGGCTAGGGTTTGGGCTGGGCCAGGCAGAAGCCAAGAGGCCTCTGAGTCTCCCCCATGGATAAATACTTGAGCCATCCTCTGCTGCTTTCCCAGGTGCATTAGCAGGGAGCTGGATCAGAAGTGGAGCATCTGGGACACAAACTGGTGCCCACATGGATACTGGCATTGCAGGCAGCAGCTTTAACCCACCAGGCCACAACACTGGCCCCAAAGACCACATGTCTTAACACTATTGCATTGGGGATTAAATTTCAATAAGAATTTTGTAAGGGAAACCATCATTCAAGCCATAGGAGACATTGTTTCTAAGACTGCAATTTGAAAGGCTGTACCTAGGGTGCGCATTTGGCCCAGCAGTTCACATGCCAGTGGGGACGCACCATCCCCTATCAGTATGCCTGGGTTTGAGCCAAGCTCCATCCCCAATTCCAGTTTTCTACTGCTGTGCACCCTGGGAGGCCGGGGATGACGTCTCAAATGACTGAGCGCCTGTCACCCACTCGGGAGACCTGAATGGAGCTCCTCTGGCTTCAGCCTTACTCAGCTCTAGCCATTGCACACATCTGGGGATCTGGGAAGTGGGATCTCTCTCGCACTCTCCGGCTTCTTCTCAAATAAAAACAAATAAATAATTTTTAAAAAGAAATACCGTGACTGGCCAGCGCCGTGGCTCACTAGGCTAATCCTCCGCCTTGTGGCGCCAGCACACCGGGTTCTAGTCCCGGTCGGGGCGCCGGATTCTGTCCCAGTTGCCCCTCTTCCAGGCCAGCTCTCTGCTGTGGCCCGGGAGTGCAGTGGAGGATGGCCCAGGTGCTTGGGCCCTGCACCCCATGGGAGACCAGGAGAAGCACCTGGCTCCTGCCTTCAGATCAGCACAGTGCGCCGGCCGGAACGCGCTGGCCGCGATGGCCATTGGAGGGTGAACCAACGGCAAAGGAAGACCTTTCTCTCTGTCTCTCTCTCTCACTGTCCACTCTGCCTGTCAAAAAATAAAAATAATAAAAAAAAAAAAGAAATACCGTGACTTCCATCTTGCTCCTTGTCTGACTCTTCGCACTTGCCAGCTGTGACGAAGCAAGCTGCCATGCTGTTAGCTGGCCAGCAGAGATGAGCATGCAGCAAGGAACTCCAGCCAACAGCCAGCAGGGAGCTGAGGTCCCGAGTCTACCAGCCACAAGGCATGGGCTCCTGCCACCAGCCAAGCAACCTAACCTGGAAATGAGTCCTCTCTCAGTGTCACCTTGAGATGAGTGCAGCCCTGGCTGATGACCAGACTGTTGACTTACTAGTGACCCTACAACCAAGGACCAATTACGTCTCACCTGGATGCTTGACCCACAAAACCCGGGAGGAAATAAGTATTTGTTGTTTTAGGACACTGAGCTTCAGCTATGTGGTATCAGATAACTAAGACAATCTATAAAATGGTGTTGACAGTAGCATTCACTGTGCTGAGTTATTGCACAATTAAATAATTCATGGGAAGTGTTGAGGACAGAACTTGGTACATAAGAGGCATTATGTACGTTTCTGCTACTGGAGATTGTAAGAAAGCATTATGCCCACACTAGCTACTGAAGAATTTAAGTGCTGATCACTGAATGGCCCCAGCTTCCTCTGTCTCCTCAAAGCTTCCTTCTCTATCTCCCTTATCCATTCTCTGTCACTCCTAGTTGGTATCACTGGGTCTGATTCTGGCTGTTTCTTTTCACCCTGAGAAAACAGCAAAAAATACTCAATTTCTAATCTGCTAAAGACTGGAAACTTGATATAAGAAACTAGGTATGATTGTGACTATACTAAAAGCAAACAGGCTCTGATTCGGAATCTCAAGAACTGTGCTATGAATACAATTAAACTCACTTTATTTAAACACAAAATGTTTATTACCACCCTTTTTTTATGCTCAGAGGCCTTGGTTTCCAGTTTCTCAGCTGTGTTCTGATCAGTTGAGATCACCAAATGTACGGGACATCTGAATGTCTACCTTCCTCAGAAGCTACTGCTAAGTACATCAGCTGTGTAATCCACTGCGTCTGATTCTGGTCACCCCTAAATTCAAATCATCTTGGTCCTACCCAGACTTTGTTTTAGCAAAAATATGCTCTTGGTTTTTAGCATCTGTTTGATCAAATTTAACTCTGTTTGATCAAGACTCCCTATCAAGAGTCTTAACCCACACAGAGATCAAGGGGACATCCTTGAAGATTAAATCGAGATCGCCAAGTGGAGTTCGTGTCTTAGTCTGTCTTCTGCTGCTAACAACACAATGAGTAAGCCATGAAGCAAAGACGTTTATTGCATCTCACAGCTCTGATCCAAGGTCCAGGGGCTGCATCTGATGATGGCAGAGTCCTGAGGCAGCGCAAGGCATCCCACGGCAGGAGTCATGGACTGAGTGTGTGAGGAGGAGTCCTCTGGTCTCTCTTCTCATAAAGCCACCAGGATCCACTCGTGGGAGCTCCACCCTGATGGCCTTATCTAACTCAAATAACCTCCCAAACCTCACCTCTAAGCATCATTTTTGGATTAAGTTTTGCCTGTTATGACTTCACCATGGGGATTAAACTCCAAGGTGAGTTTCACAGGGACAAACCATATTCAAACCACAGTGGTTGGCTATGAAAATGTGCAAGAGAGGGTACTGGAAAACAGTCTAAGACAGAAGGAACAACTGGCGTGGATTCCCAGAGGTTGGAGGGAGCAAAGCAAGGGGGAGGAACAGAGGCCAAGTCAATGTGGTATGGCTGGGCTACAGCAGCTGGGGGGAGGGAAACTGTGCCCTAGTTATAGCAAGGACAAATGCATGCTGGCCTCACCCACTGCTTAGCAGTTTGGGTGTCAATCTTAGAGCACAGGCACAAGACTAAGGGACTGTAAGCCAGGAGTTGGCATACTACAGACCTTGTGCCAAGTCTGACCCTCGGCCTATGTTGGTAAACAACCTTGTACTGGAACATAGGCACATCCCTTCATTTGCCAGTTGCCAATGGCTTCTTGCATGCTACAGTGGCAGACTTGCAGCGGAGGGTCACATAGCCTGCAGAGCCTAAAATATTTACTATCTGTTCCTTCACAGAAAAAAAGTTACCAACTCTGCTGTAAGCTGCTGGGGTCCATGATCAGACCGCAGTGTACACAGAAGGAGAACTGGCTGACGTGGGGGTGGATCTGCTGCCACCTGCTCCTTCCTTGACTCGCCAGCCGGGCTAGAGCCCTGTGAACTGTCCTCGTGTAAGAGGGAGCAGAACAAAGGTGGAGGACAGTGACTTGGATCATTTCCAGGCAGGCAGATCTGATCCTAAGGGAACCGGTTACATTTTTAGGAAAAAAAAAAAAAGGCAACTTGGAAAATAAAAGATGACCGACAGACACTTTTTTTTTTTCTTTTCATGAGTTATCAGAAAATGTGGTAGTGAAAGAAAAAAAAAACTTGCCTAGGTCAACAGGTGAAAGAGAGTTGGGAGGGAGAACCTAGCAAGCCATCCCTGCAGGTGTGCCATCCACGTGTGGGGTGACCCTCTCCCAGTGAGGATCCAGAGAGTGAGTGCCATTCTTATATGCTCAAAGGGAACAAAGTCAGAAAAAGTACAAAAAGGCAACACTAGTCCCAAAAACGCACTGTTGCGTAGGTCCTTCTTGAGTTTACGTAGGAGCAATATTTGTTTAAAAAAAAAAAAATCCTCTAACTCTGGGTGGGGGCAGGGAGGTTGATATGGGAAGCACGAAGCCAAGGGAAGTTGCTTCTGCAAGACAGCTGGCTGAGACCCAAGGTACAAAGTCGTCTACACACTCCTGAATCCGAGTGAGACTTGAAAGAGAACTCTGTGCTCCCAACACGGGCCGGGCCGCTCTGCCAGAGCAGGATTGAAACCATGCCTCCACCTCAGGCAGACATCACCCACTGGGAAGATGTTCCCAACCCCAGCCTCCGGCACAGCGCATCTGCAACCCCACCCTCGCTCCCACTCTTTCACTCCCAAACCAGAGGAACTTAATAAAAACAGAAGGAATGCATCTCCCCAGGGCCTCTCTGAGCTGGAAGGAGGAGGAACTGAAGTACACAGAAGATGAGTGAGAGCCCCTGCTCCCCCGTGGTCAGCTTCCGGGGGGCTCTGCCACTGTGGCCCTTTTAATCCGGGCCACACCGTGTGTGATCTGAAGTCCACAGGTGCTCGGGGAGACCCCACAGCGGCAGGAGACCCCCCATCTCACCGCTGTTGACTTGAGCTACTCTTCCGTGTTCCTAGCCAAGGAATTCCAGGTTGATTTATGAAACCCTGACCTTGATCCAGAGAAACTCCCAAATTAACCCAGAGGGAACACACATAACGACAGCCAGGAGAGTGGTGCTTACTCTGAAAACCAAGGATGAGTCACAGCCACAGAAGGAGACAAAGGAGGTTTTTGTTCTGGGACGCATTTCACTGTTTCCACTGGGAGGTCCTGAACGTGGTATTCGGGCCCTCCAGATTTCCATGGAACCCTCCCAGCCTTCTCCCTTGTCACTCCCTTCGCAGACACTGGCAGACGGGTCTCGTCCCCTGCTTACACCATAGATACTCCAGTCCCCATCTCTGCCCCCACTAGCACCTACTCACTCCACCTCCACCCAGTCCCCCACATCTGGGAAAACACTTCAGCAAAAAAAAAGCAGAAGCAATTTAAATGTGCATCGATTTTTTTTAATTTTTGCACCAAAATAGACTATATTTTCATTCCACTTCCCACTAACTTTTTCAAGTATCCTTATATATACACCTGTAAAGGGAAGGGTCCTTCCACAAAGCTAGAACCAGTTTCTACACCTGATCCTAGCCAACAGGCCGAGAAGCGATTAGAACCAGTTTCTGACCCACCAGGCAGCCAGGCATTTCATTTCGGAAACCCAGTGGGGTAGTTTTCATGGGAGCATTTTTGCCCCATGTGCTATCTCAAAAAGAACATAGTAAGTCTTTTTCCCAAGTCCACAATGTATATATTTATTTTCTTCCTAGTAATAGCGTTCTGCTACAAAGTTGCCAAAATGAGGAGGTTGTTTCTAAAATATAGCTATGAAGTCAAAATTCAGGACTATATTTTGGTTTGATCCAGAAGAGAAGGACAAATTGACTTCGCTACACAAATACTGAATCTTAGCTCTGTGACTAGTTTTTGGGTTCATCAAAAAGGAAAACATCTCTGTTAACTATATACAAAGGTACTTGCAAAAGTTCATGGGAAAATGGAATTAAAAGATAAGTGTATTTGGGTGGGAAAATTTGAAACCCATGCATACAGAGGTTCTTCAAAAATTTCATGGAAAATAAGTATTATGAAAAAAAATGCATGGGTTTCAAACTTTTTACACCAAAGCAAGCATTCTTTCATTCCATTTTTCCATGAAATTTTTGAAGTACCCTTGAATGCATTTATTTGACTGAACTTTCTGTAAAGCTAACATTCTACTTAAGAGTTTAATCAAGATGTGAATGGGAGGGGAGAGGGAGTGGGAGAGGGGAGTGTTGTGGGTGGGAGGGAAGTTATGGGGGGGGGGAGCTATTGTAATCCATAAGCTGTACTTTGAAAATTTATGTTCATTAAATAAAATATTTTAAAAAAAAGAGTTTAATCAAGAAAAATTAAAATAACCTTATAGCATTAGCCTCACATTAGTACTCCATCTTCCTTTAGGTGAGAACTTCTCGGGTGATCACTCCTAAGGATGGCTCCCCACACACACACACCCTGAAATGCACACTTCTAATGACGTCCACCTCCTGGTGCTCCTTCTACCACCCTGTGCTTTTCTTCTCGTTCGCCTATGTAGACGCTCTTACCATTACCCAGCTTCACAGGACGGAGCCCAAGTCTGTGCTCTGGGCCCTCTCTTCTCATCCCTCTGTATCTTCTCCCGAGGCAACAGCATGTATGCTCCAGGGTTTGGAGGACATCTCAAAAATGGGTAGCACCTGTTACGGACTGCACAGCGGTCACCAAACACATAGATCCAAATCCTAACCAATGCCTGTAAATGTGACCCTATTTGGAAATAGGTACTTGTGGGCCTCAAGATTAAATTATCCTGATATAAATGAGGCCCTAAATCCATCGGTGAGTGTCACTCTGACAGAGAGAAAAAAGAGAACATACAGTGCTACACGGAAGGCAAGGCCATGCAAGATGGAAGCAGCAGAGCGGAGTTGGGTAGCTCTCATCCAAGGAATGCCAAGTAGTGTTGGCAGCCAACAGAAGCTGGAAGAGAGGTGTGGGATGGATTCTCCCTCAGCACCACCAGAGGGAACCAACCTCGCTGGTATCTTGATTTTGGATCTCTGGCCTCCAGAACTGTGAGAGAGTAAGTTTCTTTTGCTCAATTCATGGTAATCTGTCACAGTAACCCTAAGAACCTAATACAGCACCCAAATGTGTCTCTAACTCTCTGGCCCATCTCTGAGTTCCAGACAAGTATCTACTACTGCAAACTTTAGACTCAACCTATCCCAATTTAATCCAACATCTTATCTGCCTAAGCCTACGTCCCATCCTAGTCCTTTACTGTGTCCTCCACTTGCGGATGAAGTCAGCATCTACTCAACTCCCCAGGTGTCACCGGTGATGCTACCCTCTATCCATAATCGATCAGCGAATCCAGGTAACTCATACCCCAGGCATCTCAAGTCTATTCCCATGTGTGCATCTTGACTGGCACCACCGTATTCCAGTGAGCCATCAGCTCGCACCTTGCCTATGGCAGCCAGCTGCTCACCAGGCTCCCTCATTTGAGTATTGTACTTTACCCTCTATTCCTAGTCCAGCAGCTAGAATGATGTTAAAACACACACCAAGTCACACCATGGTCTTGCAAAACCCTTCAAGGGCCTTCCCTAGCCTAACTCTCATCTTGGCCTACAAGGTCCTCACTGCCTGCTCCCCAGTGGCTTTTCCAGCCCCCTTGTTTCATTCCTCTGTCCCCTTAGCTCCCTGGCATTTTGTTAGAAATCCCTTTATCTAAAGTAGCAGTTGAGGGCACAACCTCTGGAATCAGATATCTTACATGGAAATCCTGGGCTGGCTTCTCTTAGCCTTGAGACTTTGGGCAATTTACCTAAACCTTGTGTGTTGGCAAGGCGGGGGAAGCTGGACAGGTTCCACTCCTCACCTGGAAAACCAGAACAACAGTATTCACACTGCACAGAACTGCTTTAAGCACTAACTGACCTGATTCACGCAAGTCATTTAGCACAGCATCAGCTACATTCTTTTTTTATTATTATCTTCAAAGCCTGCAGAAGCAAGGCCTAAAAAACTGGGTAACGACCCAGAATTGTTCCTCTTCAAGGAAATCTTGAGCAAAAGGTAAAAGATTTATACTGTCTGAAGAGAAACCAGAGTATCAACTACCTTCTTAATTAATATCATTATGTTCTGCTAACCACTTTTCTCTCTCCCACCACGAGCAACTGCCTGTATCCACTGACGTCACACCCTCTTCCTAGCTCCTCCTTCTCTGCCCTTCAAATATTATTTCCAATACCCTACGAGAATTCCCCAACTATCAGCCTATCTTAGCATCCCCCACGTTTCCCATTTTGATTCTTACATTACCCAAACAATCACTCACTCAATACTGAAAGCATTCAAACCCTAGGATCATTTCTAATGGAATTTTTATGATCATCCATTTTTAATGGTATAACACACACATTGAGATCAGTTTGCAACCTAACAAAGTAAGCAGCCAATGGCTCCTTGAAGATGCAGCTCAATCTCCATGATGAAAACAGATGGTAGGGGTCATAACGGACAAGCCAAAAATGACTGCTGGCTCTGTCATCAACATTCATTGTGACGATTTTTTTTTTTTTTTTTTTGACAGGCAGAGTGGACAGTGAGAGAGAGAGACAGAGAGACAGGTCTTCCTTTTACTGTTGGTTCACCCTCCAATGGCCGCCGCGGTCAGTGCATCACACTGATCCAAAGGCAGGAGCCAGGTGCCTCCTCCTGGTCTCCCATGTGGGTGCAAGGCCCAAGCACTTGGGCCATCCTCCACTGCATTCCCTGGCCACAGCAGAGCGCTGGCCTGGAAGAGGGGCAACCGGGACAGAATCCAGTACCCCGACCGGGACAAGAACCCGGTGTGCCGGCGCCACAAGGCGGAGGATTAGCCTATTGAGCCACGGCGCCAGCCCATTGTGACGATTTCTTAATAGACTACAGATCACTTACGAATGAATCAGAAATGGTCCAGGTGTACTGGGTGAGAGAAAAAGTTGAAAATTTAGGCAAATGCCAATAGATGATGTGACTAATCACACACAAGAGCTCTAATTATCTTCAAGTTCTGCAGACCCTCATCAACAGATTTTTCTGAGCACCCTACCCTCAGCAGGTAGTCTAAGGACCAAGGACCCTGACAAGTAAAATGGCAACAGTGTTATGCTGTCCCTGACAGCAGTGATGTGGTTTTCTAAGTATTTTTTATTTATTTATTTGAAAGGTAGAGAGACAGAGTTCATATCCACCGGTATATTCCCCCAAATTCCTACAACATCTGGGACTAGGCCAGCTTAAGCCAGGAGCCAAGAACTCAATCCAGGGCTGCCATGTGGTTGGCAGGGATCCAGCTACTGGACCAATCACTGCTGGCCTCCCAGGATCTACAACATCCAGAAGCTGGAATCAAGGGTGACAGAGAGATACAGACAGGCAGGCAGGGATCCGAACCACTGGTTCCCTTTCCCAAAGCCTGCAAGGGCCAGAGCCGAGCTGGCTGCGATCTCAATCCAGGTCTCTCATGGGGGACCCAAATATTTGAGCCATAACCTTCTGCCTCCCAGAGTCTGCATTGGCAGGAAGCTGGAACCAGCAGCCCGAGCCAAAAACTGAACACAAGCCCTCCCATACAGGACACTGGCACCTTAGCCACTAGATTAAATGCCTGCTCGGGGGTTGCAGTTTTTATTTCTGTTTACCTAACATCTAGTTTAGGCTCCGTTTCATAGAACTGCTAAGTTTTACTGACAAGTTAATGTACATTTTTAGATACCAAATAACCACATCGTTGTTCTGCAGAGAGCGCCTTCTAGAAGCACTACCCCCTGACAAGCATTTTGACCTGAGGGCTCAGCCAGCAGTCTAGCCGGTGCTCTGAGCTCCTAGTAGCCACCTCCCCTGGTTGTCCTGAGAGTACTCTCTGCTCTTCCACTCTCATTCTTTTGGCTGTGGGTGGAACTCAGGGGAGACTGTCCAACTGCTGACTGCAGTACTGGGCATATGACCCAAATATGGCCAATCAAAACATCACATCTTCCCAGACATAGTCATTGGTTCAGAGACAGGCATGTTATGCAAGGGATAGCAACTGGTCCAACTGAAGCAAAACCTGAGACTTTCGTTGAATAACTGCAAAGAATGGATGAGACCTGCACTCTGCCATGGGTCTGAGGAAAGTGAGGATGGAAGTCAGGAATGGCCTGAGGCCATCCCAGGGAAGGGCTTCTGAGAATGACATCAACCCAGAACAAAGAGGAGAAATATCAGTTCTCCAAGGTACTTCTGGAGCCCCTGGATCGAACTGTACCTGCACCCCTGCTGCTATGCCTTTGCTATGTGACTCACTGAACTCTATTTTTTGTTTGAATTAGCTTGAGATGGGTTTTCAGCCACTTGCAGCAAGCCCTGACAAATACTCCATCTTCTGACTTCCTCTGTTTTTTGATGCTTTGAACCTAAAAATTCCAACTTTAATACACTACACAGAGTACTTAGTGATGCAGGTCTCAGGACACTGGAGCAGGAGTTACAAGGCTATGAAGGTCCAAAGGTGGCATGTGACGATCTACACAGCACCACGGTACAACAGGAGAGGTATGATGGTATCTGTGAAACTGCCAAGGGCATAAGTGGTTGAATAGTATTAGAAAATCAAACACCTTCAGAGAGATGTCCCATTTCACTGGAATTAGAATGCACACAGCTACCTGTTTCCATTGCAACACCGAATAATTGCTCATTAATTGGCCTCTATTTATTTTCTGTCACTTGCTGCTGTTAAATATTTGTATTGGCAGTGTGGTCAGGAAGACTTGAGGGAGGCCTAATTGCTAGGGCTGTGTTTAACAGATAACCTGTGCCATCAGATAGCTCTGGAGAGAAAACAATGGATGGCTTAACACTCAACGCCAGGAATGTCAGGTATGCAAGTCATAAAACCTGGTAATCCCAGGGCAGCCAGACTCCTCCTCGGAGGAACCACTAATCTTCTCTGCAGCCCAACACATCAAGTGCCCCAAGAGCTAAACTCACCTTGGACAGTTAAAACACATTATTTGCAAGGGTAAAAATCATGGTTCTCACACAAACATAAAATGAACACATGTCAAAGACTTTATTTCATTCATCAGCTAATGAAGGAACCCTAGCATGTTGAACTGACTCACACAAGTCAAGAGCAGACACACACGTGGGCCATCAGCAGTGCTCAGCCTGGAGAAATGCATTTGTCCACAGATTCAAGTCTCCACCCAACGTTCATTTGCATCAACTGTGGACAAACATCCTTACATGACTTCTTCGTTCATTTACAGAGTTCTGAAATAGCCCAAAGAATGAAAGACACAGATCAGAAAACGACAGAGCCCAGATTGGAGAACTGGATAGCACTCAGGATTCCCAGTGATACCTTTCCCTCCTCGCCATCCAAAGATTCCTACCATGTTCCTCTCAGTGTATGAGGTTCACATTAACCAAATACACATCGCATAGACTCTTTGAGTGTTTTTGTGGGTTTGGGGGGAAAAAATCCATACTGAGCCTCAGTTTCCTCATTTTGTGAAATATTCATTTTTGATGGTGTGATGAAGATTAAATGAAACAGTCTGGGGAATACCCTAGAGCCACAACAGACAGCACCCAGCAGTGTAGGAAAAAATTGTGCTTTGGTGGAAAAGTGTACATTGCCAGGACACCCTTCTGCTCAGATGATTCTGATTCTATGGGGCTCTTTATCTCTCCTTGCCTTTGAGCTATTTTACAGCTCTAGAAATTGCAGATAGCTAATAGCCATGCAAGCAGTTTTTGTCTACAGGCATACAAATAAATTTGTCTGATGGACAGATAACCTGCCTCCTTCCCTCCCCCCCGCAAAAAAAAAAAAAAAAAAAAAAAAAAAAAAAAACAGTTCTGCAGTCATTTGAAAATTCATTTCATTGTTTCTGATCAGTGAACTTTCTGCAGTTTGATTTCTCCTTTAAATCAATGGTAGGCTCTATCAGAAGCTGCCACCCCTTGGGCCAGTGTTGTGGCATAGCAGGTTTAGTCACTGCCTGCTGCCTAGACACCATGCACCCAATATGGGCACCCATCTGAGTCCCGGCTGCACTACTTCTGATCCAGCTCCCTGGATGGCCTGGAAAGCAGTAGAAGATGGCCCAAGTGCTTGGGCCCCTGTACCCACGTGGCAGACCCAGAAGAAGCTCCTGGCTCCGGATTGGCGTGCCTCCAGCTGTTGCGACCAATTGGAGAGTGAACCAGCAGATGGAAGACCAACCTCTGTCTCTCTCTCTCTGCCTCTCCTATTCTCTCTGTGTAACTCTTTCGACTAAATAAAAAAAAAATCTTCAAAAAAAAAAAAAAGTTTTTCTTTTGCTCTTTTTCCTAGAGAGCAAATCAGAGGACAAATAAATAAGTCAGTCATTATCATAGGTGACGACAGTAAAACAAGGAAACAAAGCCACCTCCCAGTGACTGTGACAAAGTCCCGAGAGGAAGATCAAGGTTCTCCGCACAAGCATTGCTTCCTAGCTGAGGGCACTGGCCATGGCAGTGAGATGACAGTGTCTAGTGGAGCTCTCCAAATAGCACAGCGTAACCACCGGATGGGAGAAAGCCGAATCCATTGCTTTCTGCTTTAAGAAAGGCCACACCTTGCAAAGCTTTGCAGGTTCTCAGAGCAGGAAGGGTGAGGTCAGAGCTGATAGAGATTTGGAGGTCTGATTTAAGGCAGGTCTTTCCAAGGCTGGTTAGGACCGGGGAAGGATCACAGCACAATCCAGGACTGGTACGGGCAAAAATGTGTGGATTTCAATCTTGGGATGTTTGTTTAAGGAAGTTCTCCTAACGAACAATTTGTCTGGGGAGCAGACTCCCGGGAGAACAAGGTCATGCCTGACTGGGAATAAAATATGCGAATGAAGACAGATGAATAGCACCAAGCATGTTAACATGGACCGCACCTCGTGGCCTTGACGTTCAATGTCCACTCTAATTACAGGTAAAGACAGCCTGAGTTCTCCCGTCTTTTCCACTTTCTCATTTAACTAATGAGCTAAATAACATCTTTGAAAAAAATATTAAAACAACATATTTGTCATGAGCCTATTTGATAACTTCATGAGAAACTCAGGATTTTACCTTTGTGAAAATTATCTGTTCACAGTGAAAAATCAGTAGCAGTGGTTAGAAGCGTGTTAGAGAGTTCATGGAAATGGAAGGACAGAGCCACAGTGCCCTGCTGTATGCACAGGTCCACTAGCTGCCCCTGCAGGCGATATACCCTCCTCCTTCATCACCTCTCCAGTTGGTTGTGTATGAAAAGCTTCAAATCATTCTACATTCCACATTTGTTGGCTTACAAGTAAAACATCACACCTTCATTCTAAGTCACACTTCTAGACATTGCTTAACCATGTTTGTGCCATAGATCCATTGAAAAGTCTGATGAGGTCTATGAATCCCTTCTCAAAACATTGTTTTTAAGTGTTTGAAGGGCAGAAAACCCTTAGGATTATTAAAGAAACTGATTATATTAGAATACTATCAGATGGGCCGGCACTGTGGCGTAGCAGGTAAAGCCACCACCTGCAGTGCCGGCAACCCATATGGGCGCTGGTTCGTGTCCTGGCTGCTCCACTTCCAATCCAGCCACGGCAGGTGGCTGCTCTGAGACCCTGCAAAGCTTTGCAAGGTGCGGCCTTTCTTAAAGCAGAAAGAAATAGATTCGGCTTTGTCCCATCCAGTGGTTACGTTGAGCTATGTGGAGAGCTTCACTAGACACTGTCATCTCACTGCCGTGGCCAGCTCTCTGCTATGACCTGGGAAAGCAGAAGATGGCCCAAGTCCTTGGGCCCCTGTACCCCCGTGGGAGACCTGGAAGAAGCTCCTGGATCCTGGCTCCGGATCGGCACAGCTGCGGCCATTGCGGCCAATTGGGGAGTGAACCAGCGGATGGAGGACCTCTCTCTCTCATGGCCTCTCCTCTCCCTGTGTAACCCACTTTCAAATAAATAAATAAATCTTAAAAAAAATACTATCAGAAAGATTTTATTAAAACTATTTGCGGCCGGTGCCGTGGCTCACTAGGCTAATCCTCCACCCAGCACACCGGGTTTTAGTCCCGGCCAGGGCACCGGATTCTGTCCCAGTCCAGTCCAGCTCTCTGCTGTGGCCCGGGAGGGCAGTGGAGGATAGCCCAAGTGTTTGGGCCCTGCACCTGCATGGGAGACCAGGGGAGGCACCTGGCTCCTGGCTTCGGATCAGTGCGATGCGCCGGCTGCAGCACGCCAGCCGTGGCAGCCATTGGAGGGTGAACCAACGGCAAAAGGAAGACCTTTCTCTCTGTCTCTCTCTATCCACTCTGCCTGTGGAAAAAAAAAAGCTATTTGCTATACAGTCATATTAGTGCATCTTTTTCAGCACAAAATAACACGTTCCAGTAGGAGATCTGGTCATAATTGTTAGCCTAAGCTGAGTGGCAGAGAGACTAGCTCTCCAAAACAAAAATTTGGGAATAATGAGATTGCAATCCAGGCACTGCCTGCATGGCCATACACTGGTATATCCATGAAGGCAAATGATGACCTGGGTAACGTGACAAAGACTACATAATGTTTTGAAACCATTATTCTCGGCTACAAGGATCCGATAACAAATGTGACACCAGTCCAGGACTGAACCAGAGACTGCTGGGTAAATATCCTGATAGAGGTGATTTTTTTGTTTTGTTTTATTTTGTTATGGTGCAAGGTTTTTGTGCAAGTGATACAGCTGGACAGATAGCTAGAGAATAGCAAGGAGCTATGGACTGCCAACACCCAATCCATGTGGGCCACCCAAATCCCACCGTCTTCTGTGCTGAGCTTGACTGAAGACCTCGGCACATCCACTGCCCATCGTGCAGCTCAGCCTCATTCTCCATCATGCACCAGATGCCACGACAGCTCTCTGGAGATCACTGTGTGTCCGGCAGCCCCAGTGCAAACCCTGCCCCCTTAGAGCATCCCATCAGGCCTGCCAGAGCACCACCACTTGTCCTTATATAAGAGGACGGCCCCAGCCTGGGTGGGGGCAATTCTCCTTCATGAGGTTGCCTGCTCTCGTATCTGACTGTGGACTGTTCCTTTGCCCTTCAACAAATCCTACTTTTCTGCTCATCTCTAGCTATGTCTTCTGAGTATATTCTTACACACAAGAAGCCAAGAACCTGGATTGAGTCTCACTGGGGTCTCTCTGAGGCCACCCTGGTCTCCTGATCCCCACAACATAATCCAGGGATCCCGCTCACCACAACACAAGGTTGCAGCTCTGGCAGTCTCCTGTGATATTTCCTGTTGTCAGGCAAACATGGTACGAAGACCCACCACCTCCTGACTCCACTTCGTTAGAGTATGACATAAGGGATTCCATTTGGCTCCTGACAACTTTCCCATGAGATAAAGTATAATGACTATTTTGAGATATCTGCAAAACTGTAATGTGATGAAAAACTGGACTAATAGGAGGGTACTTAAAAAAGCTCATGGAAAAACTGAATGAAAGGATAAGTCTATTTTTGGTTCAAAAAAACCTGGAAACCCATACAATGGTTTTTTTCATAATATGCATCTTCATGAACTTTTTGGTGACCCCTTATACTCTAATGTTCTTTCATTTTTCATTTCTGAATTTTTGGTTAACATGTAATACTTACACATTTTTTTGAGATACAACATTTTAACACATGAATAAAGTGGGAGTTGATTGAGTTAGATAATTAGCATTTCCATTTCCTTAGCTTTGCTTTATGTCTGAAGCCTACAGGCTTCTATTTTCTAGTCACCCCCATGCTGTGCAACACTAGAACTTACAACTGTACCTATTGTTATTTGGCACCCATTATCCAACCTTGAATCTTCCACCTCTACTCTTCCCAGCCTCTAGTCAACATTATTCTTAGTTCAGATCAAAACTTTTCTTGGCTTCCACATCATGAGGGAGAACACGTGGTGTTCGTCTTTCTGTGTCTGGCTTATTTTTACTTAACATGGTAACCTCCACTTCCATCCATTTTGCTGCAAATGTCAGGATCTCATTCTGCTTCTATTGTTGAATACTAGTCCATTGAGCCAATTTGTGACATTTCTTTACCCATTCATCCACTGATGAACACCCATGCTGATCCTGTATCTTGGCTAGAATGAACATGGAGCTTTCTTGATAAACTATTCTTCCTAATACTGTTATGGTTTGTTGCTTATACTAATTAACTTCCTAAATATCAGTGAGATATTATTTTTTCTCCCAAACAAGTTCGTGGACCTCCTGAATTCTACCTGTGGACTCTTGGTATCCACAAAAAATCCTAGGTTAAAAACACCTGTTCTGGGGGCCAGCACCGTGGCTCACTTAGTTGATCCTCCACCTGTGGCGTTGGCACCCCATATGGGCACCGGATTCTAGTCCTGGTTGCTCCTCTTCCAGCCCAGCTCTCTGCTGTGGCCCGGAAGGGCAAAGGAGGATGGCCCAAGTGCTTGGGCACCTGCACCCGCATGGGAGACCAGGAAGAAGTGCCTGGCTCCTGGCTTCGGATCGGCGCAGTATGCTGGCTGTAGCAGCCATTTGGGGAATGAACCAAGGGAAGGGAGACCTTTCTCTCTGTCTCTCTCTCTCTCACTGTCTATAACTCTACCTGTCAAATAAATAAATAAATAAATAAATCTTAAAAAAAAAAACACCTGTTCTACAGCCATAGACACTAATGAGAAAATTCAATAGAATTTATAACAATTAATTTAATGTGGTTAACCTGCTGAAGCCCACACACAAACACAACTCTCCAGGACCTGGGCATGGAGATACTAGGCTTCCTCTTTCTGGAGGTGTGTCAACTTAAGGAGAAGGGGCCGCCAAGAGCAGTTCCCTTCAGGATGTGGCCCTGGCTGCCCTAGGCAACCTGCCTCTCCTATTCATCTCCTCGGTTTACTCCACCCTTCCAGAAAAGCTGATGCTGCCTGGGGTCCCGTTCACCTCTGTTCCTCCTATGCTTTCAGGTCAGCATTTCTGCTCAGGCTGACTTTTTGCCTAGCCCGGAAACTTAGACATTCAAAGGTAAACACTGAATGGGGAGCCCGCTGGTCTGATTAGCCTGGTAAGATCATCTACCCTATCTGATCGCAAGTTCAAATAAAATTATATACAGCTCAAAAATAAAAGCCGCCACAGCAGAAAACCAAAGAAACCAATGAGTATCCCCACAAATGCTAACAAATGCACCAATTCAAAAAACAGGGAATACAACATGACACCCCAAAAAGAACACAACACCTCAATACTAAATTGTGAAGATGATCAGTTTAAAGAAATGCCAGAAATGGAATTCAAAAAAATTCATCATAGGATTACATAGACATAAACAGAAGCAAATGCATGAACTAATGAAATCCAAGCATGACATGAAAGAAAATTTCACCCACGAAATTGAGATCTTCAAGAGAAATCAAGATGAAATCTTAAAAAATAAGAATTCAATAGAATAAATTAAAAATGCAGTGGAGAACCTAACAACAGAAACACTGAAGCAGAATAAATACCCGACTTAGAAGGCAAAGCACAGGAAATTTTACAGTCAGACCAAACCTAAGAAGAAATTGGAAAACTAAAAAACATGGTTGGGAATCTACAGGATACCATCAAACAACCCAAAATACACATTCTAGAAAAATTACCTCACACATAAGAGTGTTAATTGTTAATTTAACAACAGGAGTCACTGTGCACTAACTTCCCATGCAGGACCTCTGTCCTCAATGAGTTGTATTATGAGAGTTGACTGTGACACTTGTTTTCAAACAAGTGTGTGTGTGTGTGTGTGTGTGAGCACACATGCACACAAATTGTTGAAATCTTTACTTAGTATAGAGTTGATCTTCTGTGTACAAAGTTAATTGAAAATGAATCTTAATGGAGAATGGGACTGGAAAGGGAGAGGGAGGAGGAGGAGGGGTAGGGGTGTGGGTGAGAGGGTGGTTAAGGAGGGAAGAACTATATTCTCAAAGCTGTACATATGAAATATGTATTCCCTTAAAAATAAATTAATTTTTAAAAGAAGTACAAAGGAAATCCAAAGTGAAAAATAGGAATATTTATGGAGAAATGGCAGGGTCAAGTCATTACTTATCAACAGTAACCATGAATATAAATCACCTCAACTCTCCAGTTAAAAGACACAGACTGGCTGAATGGATTAAAAACAAAACCCAGGCAGGCGCCACGGCTCACTAGACTAATCCTCTGCCTGCGGTGCCAGTACCCGGGTTCTAGTCCTGGTTGGGGCACCAGATTCTGTCCCAGTTGCTCCTCTTCCAGTCCAGCTCTCTGCTGTGGCCCGGGAAGGCAGTGGAGGATGGAGTAAGTCCTTGAGTCCTGCACCCGCTTGGGAGACCAGAAGGAAGCACCTGGCTCCTGGCTTTGGATCAGCGCAGCACGCCAGCTGTAGCAGCCATTTGGGGGGTGAACCAACAGAAGGAAGACCTTTCTCTCTGTCTCTCTCTTTCACTGTCTACTCTGCCTGTCAAAAACAAAAACAATGGCCGGCGCTGCAGCTCACTAGGCTAATCCTCCGCCTTGTGGCGCTGGCACACCGGGTTCTAGTCCTGGTCGGGGTGCTGGATTCTGTCCCGGTTGCCCCTCTTCCAGGCCAGCTCTCTGCTGTGGTCCGGGAGTACAGTGGAGGATGGCCCAAGTGCTTGGGCCCTGCACCCCATGGGAGACCAGGATAAGTACCTGGCTCCTGCCATCAGATCAGTGTGGTGTGCCGGCCGCGGTGGCCATTGGAGGGTGAACCAATGGCAAAGGAAGACTGTCGCTCCCCCTCTTCACGGAGGAACGACACAGGGCCCTGCGCTGTTCTTTTGTCTGCTCTGCCCTTCCCGGGTTTGCTGCTGGTTCTTCCCGGGTTGGCTACCGTCCCTTCCACCTCCGTGGAAAGGCGGTTCCCCCTGCCACTTTCCCCACTTCCGCGGGGGAGCGGCACACCGCCGGCCGGCTCTCTCGGGGGCTGCTCAGGTGGTCCTCTTAGATGTTCCTGGTGCATGTTCTCTCTCTCCTCCTTTATAGTCCTCTTCCACCAATCCCAACTCTGCTACCCACACGCTGAGTACGCTGCTCTCCTCCAATCAGGAGCAGGATCAGCTCCTGCAGGTCATCACTCAAGTTGGCGAGAGACAGCTGCGTAGAAGCTGTTTACTCCTCTCCCAGCGCCATATTGTGGGAGAGCAGATGTATAGAATAAGTCTTAATTCCAGTAACAGTCTAGTCCGAGTTGCTCCCCACAGAAGACCTTTCTCTCTGTCTCTCTCTCACTGTCCACTCTGCCTGTCAAAAAAAAAAAAAAAATTTTATTTGCTGCCTACAAGAAACACATCTCACCAACAGAGATGCACAAAGACTGAAAGTTAAAGGATGGAAAAAGGCATTCCATGCTAACATAAACCAAAGAAGTGCTGGTGTAGCCATCCTAATATCAGACAAAATAGATGTTAACACAAAAACTGTTAAAAGAGACAAAGAAGTACACTATGTAATTATTAAAGGATCAATTAAACAAGAAGATGTGACTATTATAAATGTATATGCACGTAAGTATAGGGCACCTGGCTATTTAAAAGAAATGTTAAGGGATCTTAAGGGAGACATAGGCTCCAATACAATAGAATGGGGGATTTCAAAACTCCACTTTCAACAATGGACAGATAAAGCAGAGAGAAAATCAGCAAGGAAACAGAGATAATCGACACTATAGACCAAATGGACCTAACAGTTGATGTGTACAGAACTTTTCATCCTACTGGTGCAGAAAACACATTCTTCTCACCTGTGCATGGAACCTTCTCTAGGACTGACCACATGCTAGGCCATAAAACAAGCCTGAGCAAATTCAAAAAAATCAAAATCATACCATGCATCTTCTCAGACCACAGTGCAATGAAGCTGGAAATCAGCAACTCAGGAATCTCTAGAACATATGCAAACACACAGAAACTGAACAACATTCTCCTGAATGAACAGTGGGTCTATGAAGAAATCAAGAGAGAAATAAAAAATTTCTGGAAACAAATGAAGTTGACAATACAACATGTCAAAACTTATGGGATACAGCAAAAGCAGTGTTAAGAGGTAAGTTTATAGCAATTGGTACCTACATCAAGAAATTGGAAAGGCACAAAATAAATGAGCTATCAATGCATCTCAAGGATCTAGAAAAACAACAGCAAACCAAACACAAAACTAGTAGGAGAAAAGAAATAATTAGAGAAGGAATGAACAAAATTGAATCCAACAAAACAAAAGATCAGCAAAATTAAGAGTTGTTCTTTTTTGAGAAAATAAACCAAATTGACAAATCATTGACCCAACTAAGAAAAAAAAAGGGAGAGAAGACTTAAATCTACACAATTAGAGATGAAAAAGGAAATGTAACAACATATACCACAGAAATAAAAAGAATTATCAGAAATACTACAAAAAGCTGTATGCCAACTACCTGGGAAACCTAAAAGAAATGGATTCCTGGGCACATACAACTTACCTAAATTGAGCCATGGAGACACAGAAAACCTAAACAGACCTATAACCAAGACAGAAATCGAATCAGTAATAAAGACCCTCCCTCAGGCTGGCACTGTGGTCTAGCTGGTAAGGCCATGGCCTGCAGTACCATCAACCCATATGGGAACTGGTTCAAGCTCTGGCTGCTCCACTTTTAATCCAGCTCTTTGCTACAGCCTGAGAAAGCAGAAGATGGCCCGAGTCCTTGGGCACCTGGACCTGTGTGGGAGACCCAGGGGAAGCTCCTGGCTTCGGATCTGTGCATCTCTGGCCATTGCAGCCACCTGGGAGTGAGCCAGCAGATGGAAGACCTCTCTCCCTCCCTCTCTCTCTCTCTCTCTCTCTCTCTCTCTTTCTCTCTCTGTAACTCCACCTTTCAAATAAATAGAATAAATTAAAAAAGACCCTCCCAACAAAGAAAAGCCCAGGACTGGATGGCTTCACTGCTGAATTCTACCAAATATTTAAAAGAAGTAACTCCACTTCTTCTCAAGTTATTCAGAACAATTGAAAGGGAGAGAATCCTCCCAAAATCTTTCTATGAAGCCACAATCCCCTTAATTCGTAAATCTGAAAAAGATACAGCAGAGAAAGAGAACTACAGACCAATTTCCCTGATGAACATAGTTGCAAAAATCTTCAACAAAATTCTGGCCAATCAAATCCAACAACACATCAGAAAGATCATTCACCTGGACCAAAAAAGTGGCATTTATCCCTGATATGCAAGGATGGTTCAAAATTCACAACTCAATGTGATACATAGCATTAACAAACTGAACGAAAAATATGTGATTACCTCAATAGATGCAGAGAAAGCATTTGATAAACTACAACACCCTTTCATAATGAAAACTCTACGCAAACTGGGTATAGAAGGAACAATCCTCAACACAATCAAGGCAATTTAGGACAAATCCATGGCCAATGACCTATATTGAATGGGGGAAATGTTGGAAGCATTCCCACTGAGATCCAGAACCAGACAATAATGCCTGCTCTCACCATTGCTATTCAATATAGTCCTGGAAGTTTTAGCCAGAGTCATTAGGCAAGAAAAAGAAATCAAAGGGATACAAATTGGGAAGGAGGAAGTCAAGCTATCCCTGTACGCGGATGACATGATTCTATATCTAGGGGATACTGAAGACTCTACCAAGAGACTATTGCAACTCAGAAGAGTTTGGTGAAGTAGCAAAAATATAAAATCAATATACAAAGAACAGCCTTTGTAGACACAGACAATGCCATGGCTGAGAAAGAACTTCTAAGATCAATCCCATTCACAATAGCAACAATAAAATTCAAATAACTTGGAATAAACTTAACCAAGGATGTCAAAGATCTCTATGATGAGAATTACATAACATTAAAGAAAGAAATAGAAGATACAAAAAATGAAAAAAATCTTCTGTGTTCATGGATTGGAAGAATCAGTATCATCAAAATGTCCATTCTACTGAAAGCAATCTACAGATTCAATGTGATACCCATCAAAATATCTAAGACATTATTCTCAGATCTGGAAAAAAGTGATGCTGAAATTTATATGGAAACACAGGAGACCTCGAATAGCTAAAGTAATCTTATACAACAAAAATAAAACTGAAGGCATCACAATACCAGATTTCAAGACATACTACAAGGCAGTTATAATTAAAACAGCCTGGTACTGGTACAAAAACAGATGGACAGACAATAGAACAGAACAGAAACACCAGAAATCAGTCCATACATCTACAAGCAACTTCTATTTGACCAAGGAGCTAAAACCAATCCCTAGAGCAAGGACAGTCTCTTCAACAAATTGTGCTGGGAAAACTGGATTTCCACATACAGAAGTATGAAGCAAGACCCCTACCTTATACCTGACACAAAAATCCACTCACCATGAATTAAAGTTCTAGATCTACAACCTGACACTGTCAAATTATTAGAGAACATTGGGGAAACCCTGCAAGACATTGGCACAGGCAAAGAGTTCTTGGAAAAACCCCAGAGGCATAGGCCGTCAAAGCCAAAAATTAACAAATGGGATTACATCGAATTGAGATGTTTCTGTACAGCAAAAGAAATACTCAGGAAAGTGAAGATGCAACCAACAGAATTGGAGAAATTATTTGCAAACTATGCAACTGATAAAGGATTAATAAACAGAATATACAAAAAGATTAAGAAACTCCACAACAACAAAACAAAAAACCCAGTGAACAAGTGGGTCAAGGACTTAAACAGACATTTTTCAAAAGAGGAAATCCAAATGGCCAATAGACACATGAAAAAATATTCAGGATCAATAGCTGTCAGGGAAATGAAAATCAAAACCACAATGAGGTTTCACCTCAGCCTAGTTAGAATGGCTTTCATACAGAAATCAACAAACAACAAACGCTGGTGAGGATGTGGGGGAAAAAAGGTACCCTAACCTACTGTTGGTGGGAATGTAAACTGGTAAAACTACTATAGAAATCAGTTTGGAGATGTCTCAGAAATCTGAATACAGACCTACCATATGACCCAGCCATTCCACTCCTGGGAATTTACCCAAGGAAAATTAAGTCAGCAAATAAATGAGTTATCTGCACCCCCATGCTTATTACAGCTCAATTCACAATAACTAAGACATGGAATCAAGCTAAATGCCCATGAACTAAATACCAGATAAAGAAATTCTGAGATATGACTCTATGGAATGCTACACAGAGGTTAAATAAAAGATAAAATCCAGTCATTTGCAACAAAATGGATGAATCTGGAAAGCATCATACTTAGTGAAATAAGCCAGCCCCAAAGGGACAAACACCATATGTTCTCCCTGATCTGTGTTAACTAATAGAGTATCTAAAAAGCAATCTGTAGAAGTGAAATCGACACTTTGAGAAGCAATGACTTGAACAGCTTGTCTTGACTGTCCAGGAACTTCTTTTTTTCTTAATGGAGAATGGGACTGAGAATGGGAAAGGGAGGAGGAGTTGGGGTAGGAGTCGGGGTGGGAGGGCAGGTATGATGGGAACAATCACTATATTCCTAAAGTTCAACTTATGGAATTTGTACTCATTAAATAAACAGTTTCTTTGGGGAAAAAAATTCATTATTAGTCAATCTGAAAGCATATTGCAGAAGTTATACACAACATAACCCCACTGCTGTAAAAACAAAAACAAAAGTTTCCATATGTGTGTATGAAGACAGGAAAGATATGGAGAGATCCCACTAAGTGGTTACCTATCTAGACAGGCAGAAGTAGGAGAATCGGAACTGGATTGTGCCCACTCCAAACCCACCTGCTAAAGCCCTAACCTCTTATGTGGCCAACGCACCCAGTGCTACTGTATTTGGAGTTGGGTCTTAAGCAAGATGATGAAGGGAAAGTGAGAGCCCTCAGGGTGTGGCCTAACCAGGTGGCACCGGCATCCCAGTAAGAGGAGGAAGAGGGAGAGAGCACTCAGCCTAGTGGCTGGGATACCTCCATCCCACTTCACAGGGTCTGGGTTCTAATCCCAGCTCTGGTTCCAGCTTTCCCTTCCAACGCAGACTCTAGGAGGCAGTGGGAATAGCTCGAGTAACGGCATTCCTGCGGCTCACAAGGAAGATGCGGACTGCACTCCCAGCTCCTGGCTCTGGCTCCAGCCCAGCCCCAGCTGTCAAGGACATTTGGGGAGTGAACCAGCAGAGAGGAGCTCTCTGTATGTCTCTCTGCCCCTTAAATAAACAAAATTTAAATTTAAAAAGGTGGGGGCAGAAAGGACCTCAGAGATCCCTTTGTTTCTGCTGTTTGCAGAAAGGAACCCACTGTGAGGACCTGGCAGGAAAGCAGCCATCCACTGGCTCAGGAGACACCAGCCTGGCTCCCACCTTGATCTTGACCTCCTGGCCTCCAGAACTTTGAGAAGCAGCATTTCTGTTCTATCAGCCCCTAGCTTATGGCAACCAAGCGTCCTGATGCATTTAGAAAAGACACAACAAAAACATCATGTTTTCAAAGGGGGATTTGAAATCTAAACCCGGATAATCAATTTGCCATGAAAACAGTTACACCCTGTGGTCAGAGTAGCCTCGGTATCAAAGAGGAAGCTGCCAGAAGCCCAGTCCAGCAGAGCTATCGTCCCCTCTACCTCCTCAACCCCATAACCCGCATCAACGTCAGGAGCCTGCCAAGCTGTCCGACACCCCAGCCACTGGGCTTCCCAGCAGAACTCTGTCTTGCCTTTTGCAGCGCTGTCTTCCAGAAAGCAGTTGGGAGCCTGGCTGACTGCATCACAATAATTTCAAAAACAGACGTCTGTTCTTCCCAGCAAAGAGAGAACAGTGCAAAAAACGGTTCCCAGCAAAGAGAAAGGGGCGGGGTGGGGGGTAGGGAGGATATGCTCAAGAATTTCCAAAAGCCAAGGATCAATTGTGTGGTATCACTGAAACGTTGGGTGGTCTCTGCCTCCCCACCCAGTTCCCACATTCTGGCCCTGGAGGACTCTCCATTTAAGATATCTTGAAGATCGCCAGAAACCGTCTTACAGCTCCTGCCTGAAGCCTTATCTTCCGGTTATGCTTTTATTTCAGAGGTCGCCCATCCACGCCACTCCCAGAGGCTCCCTGCATGAAAGAGCTCCTCACTGAATTTACAGTAGCAGCTCCACCCACACATTAGTGCCACTTACAGAGAGATCGGATTTCCCTTTTAAGCCAAAACTTCAATGGCTCACAGACCCGCCAGCTCAACTCCCTTGGCCTTACACTTTGAACAGTGGGGGGTCTCGCAAAGCAGAAAATAAAAACCAAACTCTCCTTTCCCCATTTTTAAATCTTCCCTAAGCTGCTGTGCAAACTAATTTCTATGTGGCCCTGCACACCAAGGAGCTGCTTGCTCGAGCTTAAATGGAGAATGCTTCTCAGAAGAGTGATGAAAACGATTAGTTATTTGCAATTTAGCAACCAACCACTCCTGAAAGACCCTAAGAGCCCCTTTCTCGGCACATCAGTGCTGGTTTTGGTTGTTGTTTGAAACTCGGACACATTAAAGCCATGCACATGACCTTTCTAAGAGGTCTGGGGAATGACATCAAGGTAATAATGGTTGAACATGAGACCAAAGCACCTAACCACATTTCTTGTAAGACTAGGACTACAATTCTTCAAAATTGGATCTGTGTGGAAGTAATAAAGATACATGCACACCATCACTTGGCTGGAGAAATGAACCCGGTCAGCTTCCCCGTCCAGAACCAGAGAGGCGTGGCCTTCTGCTGGCACCCATATCAGAGCACGGGCTTGAGTCCTGGCTGCTCAGCTTCTGATGCAGCTTCCTGAGCGTGCACCTGGGAAGCAGCAGATGATGGTCTAAGTACTTGGGCCCCTGCCACCCATATGGGAGACCAGGCTGGAGTTCCTGGGCTCCGTCTTCAGTCTGACATAGACCTGGCTGTTACAGCGATTTGGGGAGTGAACCAGCAGATGGAAGGCCTCTCTCTCCGGTCTCTCCCTAATAATTTGCCTTTCAAAGAAAGAGAAAGAGACGGGGAAAGGTGGGTAGAAAATACGGAGAAAAATGGACCCTAAAAATATAAAGCAGAGTAGAGGGCCGGCCATGTGCCACAGTAAGTAAAGCCGCCACCTGTTGACACCAGCATCCCATATGGGCACCAGTTCATGTTCTGGCTGCTCTACTTCTGAACCAGCTCCCTGCTAATGGCCTGGAAAAGCAGAAGATGGCCCAAGTGTTTGGGCCCCTGTAACCACATGGGAGACCCAGATGAAGCTCCCGGCTCCAGTCTGGCCCAGCGCTGGCCATTGCAGGCATCTGGGGAGTGAACACACAGATGAAAGATCTCTCACTCTTTCTCCAACTCTTTCAAATAAATAAATCTTTTTGTTTAAAAAAAAAAAAAAAGTGTATTAGCAGACCAACTTCTGGAACAAAAAAAAAAAAAAAAAGAAGAGTAGAGTTTGGTACCACAGTTAAGATGCTACTTGGGACATCCACATCCCATACCGGAGCACCTGGGTTCAAGTCCCAGCTTTCTGCCAACGTGCAATCTGGAGAGCAGCAGGTGATGACTCGAGTACTTGGGTCACTACCACTCATGTTAGAGACCCAGCTGAGTTCTGGGAACCTGGCTTCAGCCTGGCCCAACCCAAGCTATTGTGGGCCTTCGGAGAATGCACCAACTGATAGAATCAATTAATTTACTTCTCTCTTTCTCTCTCTCTGTTGCTTTGACATTCTAATCAATAAAACTTTTTAAAAAAAAGAAACTCAGCAGTGTTAAGTGGAAATTTTATAGCAATTGGTGCCTACATCAAGAAACTGGAACAGCACCAAATAAATGAGCTATCAATGCATCTCAAGGATCTAAAAAAACAACAGCAAACCAAACACAAAATTAGTAGGAGAAAATAAATAATTAAAATTAGAGCAGAAATCAACAAAACTGAATCCAACAAAACAATACAAAAGATCAGCAAAATGAAGAGCTGGTTGTTTGAAAAAATAAACAAAATTGACAAACCATCGACCCAAGTAACCAAAAAAAGGAGAGAGAAGATCCAACTCAATAAAATTAGAGATGAAAAAGGAAATGTAACAACAGACACCACAGAAATAAAAGGAATCATCAGGAATTACTACAAAGAGCTATATGCCAACAAACCAGGAAACCTAGAAAAATGGATAGATTCCTGGACACATACAACTTACCTAAATTGAGCCATGAAGACATAGAAACCCTACACAGACCCATAACCAAGATGGAAATTGAATCAGTAATAAAGGCCCTCCCAACAAAGAAGAGCCAGGACCAGATGGCTTCACTGCTGAATGCTATCAGACATTTAAAGAAGGACTAAATCCAATTTTTTTTTGACAGGCAGAGTGAACAGTGAGAGAGAGAGACAGAGAGAAAGGTCTTCCTTTGCCGTTGGTTCACCCTCCAATGGCCACCGTGGCCGGCACACCGTGCTGATCCGATGGCAGGAGCCAGGTACTTATCCTGGTCTCCCACGGGGTGCAGGGCCCAAGCACTTGGGCCATCCTCCACTGCACTCCTGGGCCACAGCAGAGAGCTGGCCTGGAAGAGGGGCAACCGGGACAGAATCCAGCACCCCGACCAGGACTAGAACCCGGTATGCCGGCGCCGCAAGGCAGAGGATTAGCCTAGTAAGCCGCGGAGCCAGCCCTAACTCCAATTCTTCTCAAACTATTCAAAACAATTGACATGGATGGAATCCTCCCAAATTCTTTCTATGAAGCCAGCATCACCTTAATTCCTAAACCTGAAAAAGATGCAACAAAGAAAAAGAACTACAGACCAATTTCTCTGATTAACATAGATGCAAAAATCTTCATCAAGTTCTGGCCAATCGAATCCAACAACACATCAGAAAGATCATTCACCAAGACCAAGTGGTATTTATCCCTGGTATGCACAGATGGCTCAAAATTTGCAAATCAATGGGATACATCACATTAACAAACTGAAGAACAAAAACCTTATGATTATCTCAACAGATGCAAAAAAGGTATTTTGTAAAATACAACACCCTTTCATGGTGAAAATTTTTTATAGAAAGCTTTTATTTAATAAATATAAATTTTCTAAGTACAACTTCTGGGTTATAGAGATTCTTCCCCCCATACCCACCCTCCTACCCCAAAACCATCCCACCTCCTACTCCCTCTCCCATCCCATTCTTCATTAATATTCATTTTTAATTATCTTTATATACAGAAGATCTACTCTATACTAAGTGAAGATTTCAACCATTTGCACCCACACAGACACACAAAGTATAAAGTACTGTATGAAGACTAGTTTTACTGATAATTCTCATAGTACAACACATTAAGGACAGAGGTCCTACATGGGGAGCAAGTGCACAGGGACTACTGTTGTTGATTTAACAATTGACATTCTTATTCATGACATCAGTGATCACCTGAGGCTCTTGTCATGAGCTGTCAAGGCTATGGAAGCCTCTTGAGTTCACAAACTCTGACATTATTTAGACAAGGCCATAATCAAAGTGGAAGTTCTCTCCTCCTTTAAGAAAAAGGTACCTCCTTCTTTGATGGCCCCTTCTTTGCACCAGGATCTCAGAGATCTTTCATTTAGGTCATTTTTTGCCATGGTGTCGTGGCTTTCCATGCCTAAGGACTCTCGAGGGCTTTTTAGCCAGACCCGAATGCCTTAAGGGCTGATTCTGAGGCCAAAGTGCTGTTTAGAGCATTTGTCATTCTGTGAGTCTGATGTGTGTCCTGCTTCCCATTTGGATCATTCTCTCCTTTTTAATTCTATCTAAATCTCTCTATTGTTATTAGCAGACACTTGGTCTTATTTATGTGATCCCTTTGACACCTATCATGATGAAAATTCTAAGCAAACTGGGTATAGAAGAAACATTCCTCAACACAAACAAGGCAATTTAGGACAAACTCATGGCCAGTGTCCTACTGAATGGGGAAAAGTTGGAAGCATTCCCACTGAGATCTGGAACCAGACCAGGATGCCCACTCTCATCATTGCTATTCAATATAGGCCTGGAAGTTTTAGCCAGAGCCATTAGGAAAGAAAAATAAATCAAAGGCATACAAATTAGGAAGGAGGAAGTCAAACTATCATTATTTGCAAATGACATGATTCTATATATAGGGGATCCAAAAAAATCCAGTAAGAGACTATTGGAACTCATTGAATAGCTTGGTAATGTAGGAAGATATAAAATCAATACACAAAAATCAACAGACAATGCCATAGCTGAGAAAGAACTTCTAAGATCAATTCCATTCACAATAGTTAAAAAAAAAAAAACCTTGGAATAAACTTAACCAATGATGTCAAAGACAATGAGAATTATAAAACATTAAAGAAATAAATAGAAGATACAAAAAATGGAAAAATCTTCTATGTTCATGGATTGGAAGAATCAGTATCATCAAAATGTCCATTCTTCCAAAAGAAATCTGCAAATTCAATGCAATACCAATCAAAATACCAACATTAAGCAGACATTTTTCAAAAGAGGAAATCCAAATGGCCAACAGACACATGAGAAAATGTTCAGGATCACTAGCTATCAGGAAAATGCAAATCAAAACCACAAGGTTTCACCTCACCCCAATTAGAAGGTTTTTCATGGGTCAGCGCCATGGCTCAATAGGCTAATCCTCCGCCTTGCGGCGCCGGCACACCAGGTTCTAGTCCTGGTCGGGGCACCGGATTCTGTCCTGGTTGCCCCTCTTCCAGGCCAGCTCTCTGCTATGGCCTGGGAGTGCAGTGGAGGATGGCCCAAGTCCTTGGGGCCTGCACCCGCATGGGAGACCAGGAGAAGCACCTGGCTCCTGGCTTCAGATCAATGCGATGCGCCGGCCACGGCAGCCATTGGGGGGTGAACCAATGGCAAAAGGAAGACCTTTCTCTGTCTCTCTCTCTCACTGTTCACTCTGCCTGTCAAAAAGAAAAAAGAAAAAAGAATGTCTTTCATACAAAAATCAACAAACAACAAATGGTGGCAAGGATGTGGTGGGCAAGGTACCCTAATCTACTGTTGGTGGGAATGTAAACTGGTAAAACCACTATGGACGGCAGTATGGAGATACCTCAAAAATCTGAGTATAGACCTACCATATAACCCAGCCATCCCATTCCTGGGAATTTACCCAAGGTAAATGAAATCAGTGAACACCTTCATCCTTCATATTTATTGAAGCTCAATTCACAATAGCTAAGACATACAATCAACCTAAATGCCCATTGACTGAAGACTGGATAAAGAAATTATGGGATATTACACTATGGAATACTACACAGCGGTAATAGTGATGAAATCTGGTCATTTGCAACAAAATGGATGAATCTAAAAAAACCTCATACTTAGTGAAATAAGCCAGTCACAAAGGGACAAATACCTTATGTTCTCCCTGATCTGTGAGAAGAGAGCACCTACAAGGCAATTTATAGAAGTGAAATTGACTTTGAGAAAGGATGACTTGAGCTGCCCTTGTCTTGACTGTCAAGGAACAGTTTTGTTTTTTCCTCTTTTTTTCTTTATACTATTTGTTGAACCTTTTACTTATTATAGAGTTAATCATATGTGTATAAAGTCAATTAAAAATAGATCTCAGTATAAAATAAGAGTGGAATAAGAGAGGGAGGAGGAAGTTCGTAACTGTAAGCTGTATAGTTCTGCATACATTTCTTCAGACTTACTTTTAAGAGTACAGTTTAAAAACTTGACATGGGACTCCAAATCCCATTAAACTTGGTGGTAAAAATGCCATCTTAATTGTTAAATTGATTATGTGTTAAAGTGAACATACAGACAGGATTAAGTGTTAAAGAGGCAAGAAAACCCAAGACACTGTGGCAAAAAAAAAAAAAATGTTCTACATGAAGGGTCTCTGTGAGTGAGACCCCAGTGGAAAGAACAGGCCAAGGTACTTTTCTCTAAAGGGAGAGAACTTCCACTTTGCTTATGGCCTTGTCCAAATATTATAAAGTTTGTGGACTCAAAAGGCTTCCATAGTCTAGGCAGCTCATTTTAAGAGCCTCAGGTGGTCACTGACATCATATATAAGAGTGTTAACTGTTAACAACAAGAGTCACTGTGCACTAACTCCCCATGCAGGACCTCTGTCCTCAATGAGTTGTATTGAGAGTTAACTGTAAAACCAGTTCTCAAACAGTTTTGTCTGTGTGTATGTGTATGTGTGTGTGTGCATGTGCAAAATTTTTACTTAGTTGGTCTTCTATGTACAAAGTTAATTGAAAATGAATCTTAATGGAGAATGGGACTGGTAACAGAAAAGGGAGGAAGGGAAGAGGGCGGGTGTATGAATGGGAGGACTGATACGGTGGGAAGAATAACTATATTCCTAAAGTTGTATTTATGAAATTTGTATTCCTTAAAAAATTAAAAAAAAAAGAAGCTAAGGAATGACATCTGACAATCACTACCTGGACAATCAGAAGAATGGAAGAGGCAAGACCAAAGCTCACAACTGGTGTGGGAACTTTCAACAATGCTTCATTTGGACACCCAAACCTGCCATGGACTCCACCACGGGGTTCAATAGTACCAAGCCAGGCCCATAACACCTTACTCTTCCCCAGGCTACACTAAATGTGCAGTGGCAAAGGGCAACAGCAAATTGACCCTTGAAGCAATGCTCCACGGCAATTTGTCTCAATAACTCAGACTTAGGAAATGAGCCACTTGGAGAGGAGGGGCCAGTCAAGTCCATCAGGAGAGGTTTTCTGAAAGTGTGACATAAAGAACACGAGAAAGCACATACCAGAGTGGCCTGGATCTGGGACAAAGGGCCAACGGCAGGAAATGGGGATGTCCATAGGAAACCAACAGCAAGTGAAGAGCTTTCCCTGGGGGCTTTCCCCTATGGTGAGATCAATAATTAACACACAATTTTCAAATGCCTCTCTCTTGGCCTCAGTCCCACACTGAAGTCAGATGCTAAAGTAGAACCTTGAATGATCAAGCCTTGCAGAGTAACGGAGAGAGCAAGGTCAGGACGGCCACCTCCCTGTCTATGCTGCTGCTCCTGGTGAAAACAGAGCTGCACCGTAGCAAGGGCTAGAGGTCCTTTTGCTCCTGGCAGGAGCTAGCACAACCGAAATTAGCAAAGGAACGTAGGGTTCTGGTCCCTGCGCAGATCAATAAGGGACAGCCTATCCCCTGTTTCCACCCCATCCTCTTTCCCAAAAACCCTTGAAGGAGATGATCTCTTCAGGGAGAGAGAAGACTGGAGCATGGTTTTGAACCACTGGGGACTTCTGAGAGCCTGTATGACTGTAACACCTTTCCACGGCTGACCAGCAACTCGTGTTGATGCAAAAGGAAAACAGAAGCAACCATCAGGGATGCATCCAATCCATGTGGAGATCCTGTTGGGTTTTGCTTTACAGCACAACCGATGGCAGTGTTTAACATTCGTACCTCATCCCACCTCCCCATTTGAGACTTCATTACCTCATATGTCAACTACTCCAATATTTCCTCAATGAACCACCCCATCGCAACTCATCCACAATATTGTAAGCACCGCTGCACACACACACACACACATCACACATTCTGATTTGTCTGGGACATTCCTGGGTTCAGCACTGAAAATCCCATGTCTCAGGAAACCTGTCAGTTCCAAGAAAACTGTGATAGTTGATTAACCGGATACAGGCACACCTGTGTGTGTGTGTACATGTGCATGTGAGTGTGAGAGAATACAACTCATCTTTGCCTGCAAGGCTTTATTTGTAGTGAGTAGTCAACATAAGTGGACAGATGGGTGGATGAATGGACAGATGGAAGAAACAGGCTAACTCAGGGGAAAACTCATACCCATCCTCTACAATGTGATACAATGTACTAGAGAGGATTGTTTTGCTTGTTTTAGTATTGCTTGGCTTATAGAGAATTTTTGACATATTAATATTCACAGCAATCCAGTAGAAATATCACATTTTTCCCTCACACCACAGATGACGTACCTGATCCAAGGACACGGCTAAGGGGAGACAAGGTAGTGACAAAGCCCAGGGTCACGGTTCTAAGCCCTTTCAAACTCCATTACCCTCTACTCTAGTAACTTCATCCCTCTCTGTTCTCTAAACAGGCAACAAGTCATCTACTCTGGCTTCCACATCTTTTCCCAAGCCAGCCCATCATGAAGGAAAGTCCTCATAACATTTATTCATGTAATCATAATGGCTGTCATTTGCTGGGCCCTAACTATACGTTGAGGGAAGAGAGGGTGTAGACAGAGTACTCGGTCTCTTATTGTTTGGGCGTCTAAGTGCCACACAGCAGCGCCACTCACATTTCCTGGGTGAGAACTTGTCTGTGGCCCCACTGAGCACCAAGTGGCTGGGAAGCATAGTTCTCCCATGATCCTAGGGAGGACGGCAAAACCGGACAAGGAGGAGCACTAGACGGCTCCATCAAGGAATCAAAGACAAATGTCATTCCTATGAACTGGAGCCATGGGGCATGACCCAGAGAGAAGGACAAAGAACAACTGAGTTTCAGAGACCTAACAATAAGTCTCCAACAGGCAAACCAGGGCATGCAAACAAGGTGAGCTGTGACGTGGTAACTAACACAGGAGACCAAGGGTCTATAGCTGATTCACCATCTCGGGACAAGTGACTCAAGTTCTCAGATGGGGGATCAGAGGCCAGCCTTAGAGCACTGCTTCCTCGGGTCACCTTACCAACAATGATACTTCTTAAAAGCCTGGACTTCCTCGTGAAACTTCACCTACACAGTCACACAGCATAACAGGACTGTGGGACGTCATCTGGGAAGACACAGACTCACTCTCGGGATGGGTGTATCTCTCCGTCATTAACGCATACGTGTGTGTATATGCACACACCCATCTGCACACATACACCAACCAGACAGAAGACAACATCTGCATTTTCTGTACTAAGTTCTCTGTCTGGAAAACTCAACTGAAGGAGTGAGACCAAGGAATCTTATCTCTTGAGATGTCAGATGCTCTGACAGTCCTTGAAGCTGTGTGACTTCATAACTAAACTCGCTCAAATGGGTTTGCTGGAAGCAGTCTGTGTCTAGGCGAGGAACTGGATTAGGACGATGCCTGTATCTTGACCAAGTGGTACTGTGTAGTGAGGGTTAGCACTCAGAATATGCATCGGATAACACTTGTTAACAGTGCTATTGATAGTGGTGACCTTAACCACGTATCTCTGACCCTGAATTTAATTCTGAGATACACACAGTCAAAAGCCCCCTAGTGTCACCCAGCATCAGAATATGGGTCTGGCAAGCCCTGGGAGAGTCTCTGAGTACCAATTCTTAGAACTACACAGATAAACAATTTGAAATTTTTCTTGAGTATTTGGAAACTGAGTATTTTCAAAATAACTGGTTGTTTAACCAAATTAAACTACATGGTCTTAAACTACTCTGCACAGATGCAAAATATCATCTCCACCCAAGGGACAATAATATTTGGCTATTTCTAGCTTGATCCAAATAATTTATTAGGTAAATAAAGATCCCAACATTGATAATGCCCGTGATCCAAAAACGGTTCTACCAGTCAGTTTTACAGGAAATGGACACATCTATAGAGTTTTCCAGTAGCAAAGTTAAGCTAATGAGTTTGGAGGGCCAGAAGTAAATTGTCTTGTAATTTACATAATTGCTGCTGTGCTATTGACCTGAGGAGGGCCTTCTCCAGTGTCTACACTGTGTTCAATTTCATTTCATTCAATCCTTACTTAAGGTATACTAAGCTGATCTTCTGTATATTAAGATAATCGAAAATGAATCTTGATGTGAATGGAAGGGGAGAGGGAGTGGGAAAGGGGAGGGTTGTGGGTGGGAGGGACGGTATGGGGGGGGGAAGCCATTGTAACCCATGAGTCGTACTTTGGAAATTTATATTCATTAAATAAAAGATAAAAAAAATAAAAAATAAAAAAAAATTTCATTTCATTCATTTGAGGGCTTACTTATGCAAAGTATGGCATTCATGTCAGAGGCTACAAGGACAGCGGTGGTGGCGGTGGTAATAATTGCCATTTGTCACACTCATTTTCTAGGTGAGGTGACTGAAACTCAGCAATTGCATTAAGTAATAAATGACAACATTAGACTTTAGAGAGGGGCCATGGGACCCCAGAGAGTCCATGCTCAGAACCACAACAGCCTGGCTGGCACCGCAGCTCAATAGGCTAATCCTCCACCTGCAGCGCTGGCACACCGGGTTCTAGTCCCGGTCAGGGTGCCGGATTCTGTCCCAGTTGCCCCTCTTCCAGGCTGGCTCTCTGCTGTGGCCTGGGAAGGCAGTGGAGGATGGCCCAGGTGCTTGGGCCCTGCACCCCATGGGAGACCAGGAGAAGCACCTGGCTCCTGCCTTCAGATCAGCGCGGCGCACCAGCCGCAGCACACTGGCCGCAGCGACCACTGGAGGGTGAACCAACAGCAAAGGAAGACCTTTCTCTCTGTCTCTCTCTCTCAATGTCCACTCTGCCTGTCCAAAAAAAAAAAAAAAAAAAAAAAACACAACTGCCTCCTTCTGCCCTCAGAGCACTGGCAGTCCTATGCTTACATCTACAGAATGCACCACCTACAGTGGCTGCACCTGCATGACTCTACGGCATCTGATTCACCCCCAAAGCCAGGTCTACACCTGCCTACCGGGCCCCTGCCTGCTACTCTCTGCCCCGCATTCCAATTCCCTCTGGCAGCTGGAGTACCTCATTCTTAGCCCTGCTCGATTCCAGCCTGCCTCCTGCCCAGAGCTCAGACTGCTGCCCCTCCAGAACTCAAGTGCCCTGTGCCCAACCTAGAGGTAGCGCAGAGCAGTAAGGAAGAGCTTACAGTTAGACCCACTTCTCAGACTCGGTTTCCTTATCTATAATGCAGAGGTAACATTAGCTCCCCTTAAGGTGGAGTGAAAGACTCTAGCTAAAATGCCCTGTGAGAGGCACATGCCCTGGTCGTGCACATCTGCCTCGAATCTCTCGAGGTTGTGCTTGGCCAGGATGAGACCACTGTCCTCACAGAGCATCAAGGATGCTTCACTCGGTATGTATATTCTTTGGATTCCACGCAGCACTGCCATTCCCAGGGCTTACCCCGAATCCAAGTCGGTTTCCCCAGCCGTCAGGCTGGCCGAGGAGTCAGGGCTCTATTTCCCCTGGAATCCCTGGCTGTGGACCCAGCATGGCGGCACTTCAGAACAGTGCTATTCAATAGAATTTTCTGGGGTGATGGAACCGTTCTGTATCTGTGCTATCCAAAATGGAAGCCCATAGTCACAAGTGGCTACTGAGCACATGAAATGTGGTTGGTGCATGTAAGGGATGGAAATTTTAATTTTCATTATAATTAATTTTCATTTAAATCACTGCACGTGGCTGTGTCTAGTGACTATCATATTGCACACTGCAGGTGTAGCACATATCCAACCAGGTGTGTCTCTCTGCTCCCAGCCATTACGTCACCCCAAGTGTGATTGTCTGGCTACTCACAAAGAAGTTCAGTCCCAGAGGTAACTCACCCCACACCTGTTGGCTCCTGTAGATGAGGTGGTAATGACATCTAATGCATTTGCCTCAACACGGGGAAATCCACCTCCCAAGTAACAACCCTTTCAGGGGTCACTAGAAGGTGAGGAGGAGAGAGAGGAGCTATGCAGCAGTGAGATTGCAGCAGCCAGAGCTAAGAAGGGATGTGTATAATTACATATCCCAGAGCCGGAGAGGATTAGAAGTGCTACGGACAGGAATGTCAGGCTACAGAACTTTCAACATCTAGTCTGTCTCTCTCTGGCAACATCTGACAATTTGGGTTTGGGGCTACTCTGTGGAGAGACCACTCCCAGTACAGCGAGTTGTCATGTGACCTTGCCTAAGCCAACCAACACCTCTCGTTTATTTCCCTAGCCAGAGTGATTGGCTCAGCAACAGGTACGAGACCCAACCAGCCTCAGTGAGACCTCAGGAGACTTGCTGGCAATGCAGGGATAGAAGCAGACAAGCTTTCCTTTGGGATTTAAACCTGAGGTCTATGGGGAGTGGAGCCACTACAACCATCTTGCTACCATTTGCAGTCTGAGAATGGAGTCAAAACTGAGGACTGAAAAATGAAGTGGAAGAAACTGGACCCTAGGTTGACTTCTGAGTCCTGAATCAAAATAAGTGAGAAACCACAGCTTTTCTATGCATATGAGCCAGTATATTTTAAGCTGAGTTTCCTAGCATTTGCAACACAAAGATTCCCACCTGATACAGAAATGAGACTCATTTTCTAGCTGATGCAAGTGAGTCTACAAGAGATGAACCAACATGTCCAAGTTCACCTCCACAATCATAAAGCAGCCAACCTAAGATCTGAAGCCACTTCTTCATTTCACTTTGGTTAGGAGGAGGAGAGATAGTTTTAGCTGATTATAACGTACATATATATGTAAAAATTTTTAAAAGATGAGAGTGAAGGAATGATAAAGAGTGACAGATAATGTGAGGTCCAAGTTTCAATGATTTCTGTAGACTCTGAACACCTGAGGTTTTCCCAAATGCCCATCTCTTCCTCCACAAGATGGAAGATGAAAGATGACTCTGAGTACTCCATGAACTATTGTAAGCTCCACCTATTTTTTTCTTTTGACAGGCAGAGTTAGTGAGAGAGAGAGAGGTCTTCCTTCCATTGGTTCACCCCCAAAATGGCCGCTACGACCGGCGCGCCGCGCTGATCTGAAGGCAGGAGCCAGGTGCTTCCTCCTGGTCTCCCAAACGGGTGCAGGGCCCAAGCACTTGGGCCATCCTCCACTGCCCTCCCGGGCCACAGCAGAGAGCTGGCCTGGAAGAAGAGTAATCGGGAATAGAACCTGGGGTGCCAGTGCTGCAGGCAGAGCATTAGCCTAGTGAGTCGAGGCGCTGGCCTAGCTCCACCTATTTTTAGAGCATTAATTAGAAATGTTTTCAAGTAAAACATCTGTTCATTCATTTGCCAAAACATCAATATTGGCATTTCATTGCTCAGAACAGTCATTAGTGTCAGGAGACCATGGAAAGCAAATCTAGACTGATAAAGGCTCTCAGTTTTCAGAAGGTAAACAACCATGAATTTCTCTAATTATTTAACTTTTTCCCACCAGAATAATCCAAAGTGAGCATACACTTCTCGGCAGAATATCTCAGCAGCAGCAGCCCTCCACAGGTATCCAATTTTCAAAGTTCCATGTCTTCAAATACATGCCAATTTTGCATTCTACTCCATAATACACCCATTGGTTTCCATATAAAAGTAGTTTAAGGTATTTATGAACTACACTACTTAACTTACTCTTTAGGGGCTGGCATGGCATAGCAGGTAAAGCCAACACCTGTGACACCAGCATCCTGTATGGGCACCAGTTCGAGTCCTGCTGCTTCACTTCCAATGCAGCTCCCTACCAGTGCACCTGAGAAAGTGGAAGATGGTCCAAGACCTTGGGTCCCTGCCACTCATGTGGGTGACCGAAAGAAGCTCCTGGCTCCTGCCTTTGGCCTGCCCCAGTGCTAGCAGTTGCGTCATTTGGGGAGTAAACCAGCAATGGAAGGTCTATCTCTACCTGTCTCTCTGCTCTCCCTCTAACTCTACCTTTCAAACAAATGTACAAATCTTTTTTTAAAAAAACGTTCATTGTTCCCTTTATCATAATCATTATTCTGAGAGGCAGAGACAGACAACATAGAGAGTTTCCGTCTTCTGATTCCCTGCCCAAATGTTCACAACAGCCAAGGCTGAGCCAGGAACTCAATCCTGGTGCCCCAGTTAGGTAGCAGGGACTCAACTACTTGAGCTATCATCACTTGCAGTCTCCCAGGCTATGTATTAGCAGGAAGCTAGAGTGGGAGTAGAGCCTGAACTCAAACCCAGACGTTCAGGTATGGGATATGGGTATCCCAACCAGCAGCTTTAACCCACTAGACCATACATCCCCTACTTAATTTAGTTCAGCACAATCTACCAGTGCAATGCATTTTCTGGTTTCATGAACCACATGTATCTTGCAGCTCCTCATACATTTAGTGAACTACCAATCACCCCAAGGTGTCACAGATCAGAGAAAATGGGACAACAATGACACAAACAATGGATTCATACCTACTGCTTGCTTGGCATCTGCCTGGGTGTTTGACATACATTAACATGAGAGGTTAAGTGGTTTGGTCACGTCAGTTCTGAAGGATAGAGTTAGGATTAAATGCCATCTCTGACTCCAGACCACTAGGCCTTAACATTTATCAAGTTCACGTCTTAACATTCAACCCTACTGCCATCTGAGGGTTGTAATAAAGAGTGTGTAGCAGACTAGGATGGAAGCAGGCATAGCCTCGCAAAGAACATGGTAGTATCTATCAAAATTCTACATGCTCACCCCGGCAATGTGGCAATTCCATCACTGCATGCGCATCCTAGTGAAACACTTGCTGAAGCAGACAGTAAGGCACACACAGGTCACTCGTGCAGCACTGCTTTTAAAAGGAAAGAATCTAAATGTCCATGGACACTAGAACTCTTGCATTCCAGCACATCCATACAATGGGTTGTTATTAAGCCATTATAAAGAACAAGGTCAATGTTTATGGGTGGCATAGGAAATTCTCCAAAGTGTGAGGTTCCGTGAAAAGGACAAGGTATACAGTCACATACAGAACGAGGCAGGGGGGTTGAAAACAACATGTAACAAAACCATGTGTTTGTGCATGAACAGCTGCCATGTTTGATGACGATCAATGGTGGTCCCAAGAGGGACACCTAAGAGGCATCGCGATGAGTCACCAGGGGCAACAAGAGTGACAGGCACATTAGGAGTATAGGAAAATAACCACTTTATCAAAGATGCTAGAGGAACAAAAGATACCATGCAGGATAACAAGGGGCAAATCATAAAGGACTTGAGGGGAAGTGGCCTGGAACACAGAGTAAGGATTGTCCCCAGCAGGCCCTTTGCACAACCATTCCAAAGGCTGGCTGTGTGCTGTGCCACAGAGATGATCCCCCTGGCTTAGAGTCACCCAGCTGGCTGGGGACGCCAGATGACCTGTAAGTCCCACACTGCCCACTGTCAACTCATTCACCTTTGGATTGTTGATCTTTAAGTTGTGGTCCACGTGTATCTTGGTCTCAGAAACAAACCACAAACTGACCCAAAGACAACAAGCTTGTCATTTTCTACAGGAAGCTCTTGTGTTACCAGCTCACCTTTAATTGTACTTGGGCTTTGATTTAAAATCCTCGGTGTTTTCCTCCATTGTGTTACCACAACCACCTACCCACAAGTATTTTTAATAATAACACCCACTCTCCTGCACCGTAAGCATCTCTTCTGGCACCTTCCGTCATTCGGTCATTCGTAGGTGCTTTGTGTATCTTGCTCCTTTCGTGCCCTGATCTTGAACGGCCCAGTTCCAGGAGCCCAGAGGGGAACTGGATTACTGCAGGGATGCTGCCCCCTGCAGGCTCTGTCACGCACCACCCTTAAAAGCGAAGTCTGACTCCAGAATACCAGCAAGTAATGTTCTGACTCCTTCATGTGGGTTATCTCATGTCATTCTCTTAATAACCCCATGAGGTTAAGAATTACTATTATCTCGACTTTTCCAGGGAAAATCCTGAATCCCCAAATATTTGAGTAACTTAGCCAAGCTCACACCACTAACAAGTAGCAGAAATGGGATTGGAACCCAAACCGCCTCTCTCCAGTGTCTGCCCTGCTAGCCACTATAGGAGTATGAATCTGTCTCCCTGAAGGAAGGCAACCCACACTTTTGGAGCAGCTGTCTCATGACAGGCATCTCCTATACATTCTCCCATTTAATCCACCAGCCGGCCAAAGCTAAGTATATTTATTTTTTAAAATTAATCGACTTACCCTTGGTCCCACGGCTGGCAGGTCAGCTGTTCCGGGTCTGAGCATTGGCTCCACCGTGTGGTGCTCCTGCCAGGGCACAGCTCAGATGTCACTGCAAAGCCTGACAGCCGCCAGCCACTGCCCCTTTGGCCTCGGGATCGCCCCATGTGCACCAGGGCCACTCTCCCTGAGGCTGTCCCAGCCAATGACCGGCACAAGGGCAGCTCTGGAGCCAGGCCACTTACTCAGGTCTGGGCAGCCTTGGCCTGGAGGCTCCCAGTGGGCCTGGGTTGCAGTTGGTAGCTCTCACCTCCTTCCTGCCTGCCCCTCCTCAGCAGGTGTCAGGCCTGCCTTGTGCTCTGAAGGTCTCCTGTCCACTCTTAATCCTTCCTCCTTCATCCACACAGGTGCATCAGACTGGAGCTTAGTCCGGAACATCAGCGACTGTAGAGGGAGGAGTCTGGATTTGCAATCAAAGCCGGGACCAATGTCTTGCATCTGCATTTCTGGGCCACCTTGATGGTGTGGTTCAAGCATCATCTATAAAGCTGCCACTGAAATCCAGTCGCCAATGTAAATGGGTTGAGAGGTGGGGCCTTTAAGAGGGGACCAGGTCACGAGCCTCCCTCACGTTAGCCGTCCAGTTAGCATCATTACTGCAGGAGCGGGTTCGTTGCTGTAGGAGCACTGTCCCAATGAAAGGGTCAGTCTGACCCCCCTCCTTGCTCTCTTACTTTCTCATCATCTGATGCCTTCCAACTGCCAGGTTACAACACAGCACGAAGGCCCTCACCAGATACAGGTGCGACTCTCTTGGACTTTCTGGCCTCCAGAATTGAGAGTTAAATCAATTGTGAGTTAAATCAACTCTCATTCTTCAGAAATCACCCAGTCTGTGTGGTTCCTTTACAGCAGCACAAAACGGACTCAGAGAGCTGGTTCCCAGGTCTGCAAAGGGGAAGCAGTGCTGGACCCTGCCCATGCCGCTGTCCCCATGCTGTGCAGGTTAAGAAAGATTTGACGTCAGCCAGACTTGGTTTCCACTCCTGGCTGGGTAAACCGGGGCAAGGGCTTTGACTTCTCTGCAGTCCAAGTTTCTCATCTGTGTAATGGGCACACTGACACACATCTCGTGGTGTTCCTGTAATAATCCGGAGTCATACTGAGAATCTGTTGACACTAAACACAACATGCAGGGCAATTGTGGAAAATATCATAGATGGGGAAAGTGCTCTGTAAGGAACTTCCATCAGACAGAGGTGAGCTATTGCTATTATAAATGCCACAAGAGAAAATGGAATTGAAAGGTCTAGAGTTCAAAGGTCAGAGATATTTAGGGAAGAGTAGTCAGGACTTTCCTTAGACTCCTACTCCTTAGGGCAAGCTATGCGACTGGGAGAAGTCCATGTGTGAAGCATACGAGCAAATAAACCAGTAAGGAAATGAATGACGAGGCTCACTACTTCCAGTGGCTATTCCAGTTAAATTCCACAACCTTAGGGTGGTCTCAGTGCTCCCCACTGAAAGTAGGGGTGAAGGCAGGCCAGGTGTGGGGACCAGCAAGAGGCCTTCTCCTAACGGTGCCTGGAGGCCCCTGCCCTCTGGGCCTTGATGGCTGAGAATGGATGAATCCAATAAAAGCACCCAGATTTGTGTGTTAAATGGGGGGGAGGGGAATGCCTAGAGAAAGGAGGGACCTTGGGCTTCTGAGAGCTTAACCAAGAGTTCACACTCACACTGAGAAACTGGACACACAAAATGGAAGACTTCTTTCTCTGCCTTTGCCTCCCTGTAGCCCTGCCTTTCACATACATCTTTTAAAAGAAGAGTAACATTCTCAGGACATGGTGTTCCTGTTTGGAAGAGTACTCTGGTGCCGAGCCCACGGGCAGCACTCTTCGCACCTGCCTGCCTAGCCTCCACGTGCACAGAGGCAAGGAAACACATCACCAGCTCTTTGGCGAACCAGGGTGGCTCCTTCCTTTGACTCGGGCTCCTTGGAGCAAGTTTTGCATTGGGAGGAATTCATAAATGGGATAAATAATAAACTGATAAAGAACTGAATGGGAAGCCTCACTCCTTCCAGTGGTTCCAGTAAGTTCTATTGCCTTATGGTAGACACCATGCTCCCCAGGGACAGGCATATACACAGGATGCAGCTGAAAGCCCCTCATGTGTGGCCATGGTCAAGTACTTAAAGTAGAACCAGTACTGTCTACCTCCCAAAACTGACGAGAAGATTCAACGTGGTAGCCACGAGAGGTCTTGCGGAAATTCTACTGAAATTCACCAAAAATCTAGAGGATGTAGATTGCTTGTGAAAGCCGATCAGCCAGGGCTGTGTTTAGCTCCTGGAGGCCACCAGAGGTAAAACTGAGACTGCAAACTCGGACACAAACCACAAGAGTTTACAGCTTCAAAATTGCAAAATCTTGGTTAACAGCTTCCTGTTTTCACAGATTGTGGCGGTTAGTGGGACAAGGACGGGGCGGGGGTGCCACTAAACTGCAATCCGAGAGTCAGGGGGGTTCAGGCTGCCTGGGGCACCTCCTTCAGGAAAGCCACAGCCTCCAGTGGCCCCTTCATTTCCCTGCACCCTGACCTCCAACAGTGAACCCCAAGGGTCCTAAACAGCAGGCACCCAAAGACCTGGGAGGATGAGCCACCTGGAGCTCAGCCCAAGCAGCTGGCAAATGCTGTCTTCCACAGGCTCCCTTATGGGCCCGGGCAAAGGCCAGCACATGCAACGGGCCACTCAGTCTAGAAGGCAAGACCTTGGCGATGACCGTCAGAGAACTGCAGAGTGCCTGGGAATGACGGCATCGCTTCTTTGCGGCCCCTCTCCCTTTACCCACCCATGCTAATCGGGTGCAAATGTGGCCCTAAAGGTTCATGTGCTGGGTGCTTGGTCCTCAGGGTGCTACGAGGTGAGAGAACCTTTCAGACACAGGTCCTAGTGGGTGGTTGGGTCACTGGGCACACTACCTTTTGAAGAGACTAATGTAACTCTTAAAGGACCCCAGTTAGTTCCCATGAAAGTGGGTTGTCAATAAATGAAGCCAGCCCATGTGCCCGGTCCTTTGTGCATCCATGTCACATCCCTTCCCACTTCTGTCATGTTATAATCCAATCAATAGGGTCCTCCCCGGAGCCGGTGGCATCAAACTCCTGAACCTCCAAACTGTGAGCTGAATAAACCTCTTCGCTATATAAGCACCCAGCCTCAGACATTCTGTTATAGCAACAGAAATCATACTAATAGGGGCTAGAGCTGTGGAGCAGAGGGTAAAACCACCCCCTGCAAAGCCAGCATCCCGTATGAGTGCTGGTTCAAGTCCTGGCTGCTCCAGCTCCTTGCTAATGCACATGGAAAAGCAGTGGAGGATGGCCCAAGTCCTTGGGCCCCTGCACCCACATGGGAGACCCAGATGAATCTCTTGGCTCCTGGCTTCGGTCTGGCCCAGCCCTGCCATCGTGGCCATCCGGGTACCGAACCAGCAGATGGAAGATTTCTCTCTCTCCCTGTAATTTTGCGTTTCAAATAAATAAGATACACCTGTTTATCAGACTGATGCACCTGCCTAGGAGATCTGTGGCAGTAAAGGTGGTGCTGAGCCCACACTCAGCCAGGCAGACACTGGGTTCTGCTTGCTCTCCTAAGCATGCTTTAACATGAAAATGTCTTCCCACGACTTTGAAAGGACTGTGTTCTGACAGCCACTTCATCAGGGGAGACATGAAACCCAGAGAAATCCAGGGGTGCGTTATCGGCCATGACCCAAAGGGAACAGACCCCAAGCACTCAATTCCTAGTCACTGCTTAGAACCCCCTTGTGTCTGACTTTCCGTGTATCTAAGAGATAAGGGTAAAATTTTTGTGTCAACTGCACCAGGCTATGGTGTCCAGTGGTTTGGTCAAACACTAAGTGTAGATTTTCTGTGGAGGTATTTTGTAGATGAGGTTACCATCTCCAATCAGCTGATTCCAAGGAGATTAGCCTCAATAATGTGAGTCTTCAACCAATCAGGTGAAGACTCACTGGCCGGCACCCCGGCTCAATAGGTTAATCCTCCACCTGTGGCGCTGACACACCGGGTTCTAGTCCCAGTCGGGGCGCCAGATTCTGTCCCGGTTGCCCCTCTTCCAGGCCAGCTCTCTGCTGTGGCCCAGGGGGGCAGTGGAAGATGGCCCAAGTGCTTGGGCCCTGCACCCCATGGGAGACCAGGAGAAACACCTGCCTCCTGTCATCAGATCGGCACGGTGCGCCGGCCGCAGCGTGCTGGCCACGGCGATCATTGGAGGGTGAACCAACAGCAAAAGGAAGACCTTTCTCTCTTTCTCTCTCTCTCACTATCCACTCTGTCAAAAATAAAAAATAAAAAAAAAGGAAGACCTTTCTCTCTGTCTCTCTCTCTCTCACTGTCCACTTTGCCAATCAAAAGAAAAGATAAAAGAAGACTGCAGATCAGAAGTGAGGTTCCCAATGCTGAGATTCTAACAGAAGCCCTGCCATGTCCAGCATACGTGCCTGCCCTGCACGTTCAGAGCCATGACTGCAGCATCAGCAGCCAGCACTGCGGTGCAGGGAGTTAGGTCACTGCCTGCGACCCGTGTCAGAGCGCCAAAACCCAGAGAGGCAGTAGAAGATGGCCCCAGTACACTTGGGCCCCTGCAACCCATGAGGGAGACCCAGATGGAATTCCAGGCTTGGCTTCAACTTGGCCCAGCCCCAGCCTTTGCAGCCATTTGGTAAAGTGAACCAGTGAATGGAAGATCTTTCTCTGTGTCTCCCTTTCAAATAAATAAATCTTTTTTTTTTTTTTTTTTTTTTTTTTTTTTTTTTTTTGACAGGCAGAGTGGACAGTGAGAGAGAGAGACAGAGAGAGAAAGGTCTTCCTTTGCCGCTGGTTCACCCTCCAATGGCCGCCGCTGCAGCCGGCGCACCGCGCTGATCCTGGCAGGAGCCAGGAGCCAGGTGCTTTTCCTGGTCTCCCATGGGGTGCAGGGCCCAAGCACCTGGGCCATCCTCCACTGCACTCCCTGGCCATAGCAGAGAGCTGGCCTGGAAGAGGGGCAACCGGGACAGAATCCGGCGCCCCAACCGGGACTAGAACCCGGTGTGCCGGCGCCGCAAGGTGGAGGATTAGCCTATTGAGCCACGGCGCCGGCTCAAATAAATAAATCTTGAAAGAAAAACAAGAAGCTGCAATATCATTCATTACCTGTGTTTCCAGGCTATTGGCATGGCCCTACAAATGTTGGACTCGCCTTCCTTGAAATCACATGAACCACTTGCTAAAAATAGAGATCTCAGTGCAGCTAAACGTGCATCCTGTGGTTCCGTTTCTCGTAAGAACCCTCAGTGATGCACGCGGTAATTATTAACACTGTGGGCACGTGGCGAGCAGACAGCAGGTCTCACGCTGCGCTCACATAGAAGTGCTTTGGGAGGTACACTGGAGCTGGGGTCAGCCCCATTTCACAGGAACTGGCACTCGGAAGCCATTTGCTCCAAAGCTCACATCTCATGGATGGTAGAACAGAAACCTACACCCCAGTCTTCCTCCTCCAAAATGTCTCGCTCTTTGTCCCAGTGGATCCTCACAGAGCATCTCGCGGGCTGCACGTTCGCAGAGGAGCGTGCGGCCACAGCTCTCCATCTGTGGAATCTCACACTGATCCTCCCTCAGCCTTGGTTTCGCTTTTCACGACTTCATCTGCCCATGTTCAACCACAGTCCAAAAATATTAGTGTTTGTCTTCAGAGAGACCAGATTCACATAACTTGCATTACAGCATATTGTTTTCATTGTTCTATTTTACTATGAATAATTGTTGTTAATTTCTTAGTGTGCCTAATTCATAAATTAAACTTCATCATAGGTGTGACATATAGGGAAAAGAATAGCATATGTAAGATTCGGTACTATCCATGGTTTTAGGCATCTACTGGAATCTTGAAATGCAGCCCTCGCAGACACGAGAACACTGTACTTGGCCATGCACTCCAGGTTACTGGCATGTTAATTCTCCAACATGCAATCTCAGAAATACTAAGTCAGCTCTGATGCTCATCCCTTGCTCACTCCCCACATCTAATCTTAAGTCTTTGGGGAGCCAGCCTCAATAAACGTCTCACATATCCGTCCTCTTTTTGTTCCCTCCCCATGGAGGTCACATATGCCCATGCCCTGGGCCCTTCTTATCTGTAGGCTGGGCACAGAACAGATTTTGAAAACAATTGAGCTCTCCTGGGATGTAAGGAACCAGCGAAGGAAATGCCATGTGCTCATTGTTGCAACCAAGACCTTTCAGATCCCTCAGACATTTTTAAATGCCCAGGACCTTGACTCCAACAATTCCCATTGTTCCTGCCAAGCAATCAGACAGTGCCATGTTTAAAAGGCTGGGCGGGCTTGCTGAGAGCATTTCTAAGTGGGGACTGTATCTCACTTCCTAAGGGGCCATGGGGAGAATCTGCAGGACCTGGGGTAACATAGCAATTAGTCAGTGGGGCATAGCAAAATAGCACACGAGAAAAAATTATCCCCACCCACGCAACTTTCAAATTTCCTGCTGGACATTCACATGGATGAAAAACCTGTTCATCCTTCTCTGGTTATAACAGAGTTTCACAAAGAAATACACGGCACCTTTTGTACCTTGTTAATATTCACTTAAATCTCTAGAAATGTAACGAGAGAGGTGCAGATAGCACGGTGTCTAATTTAGAACTTTACCATGAGTTGTTCATTGCTTTGGAAAAAATCACTGACAGTGACGCACTCGAGGGCCAGCAGTAGCCGCAGCATGCCTGTGTCGATATGTCTGCCTTTGTGACTTACAAGGAGTGACTGTGCCGTCTCCACCTCCAGCGCCGGCATTCTGAAATATCCTGTACTACTGCATTACCCATGACTGTCCTAGTTTTCTCCATTATATAACAGTTTTGCCAGTCAGAGCATAATGGAAAAGAGTATGGTAGTTCCACAAGAATGAAAAACAGAATTAACCCTGTGACCCATAAATTACACTTCTGTGTATATACACCCCAAAAAATTCAACGCATGGATTCAAACAAAAATACGTGTACGTTTATGTTCATAACAGACTCATTCACAATAGTCAAGAGGTGGAGGTACCTCAAGTGGTCATCAGCAAATGAATGATGGAACAGAACGTGCTCAAAAGGAAGGCAATCCCAATACATGCCACCATACAGGTGTGTTTTGAAGACTGACTGTGAAACAAGCCATAGACATAAGACAGTTACTGTCTGACTGCATTCGCAGGAGATACCCAGAGAAGTTAGATTCACGCAGAGAGCAGAATGGCAGTTGTGGCGGAAGTGCGGGGCGGGGGGGGGGGGGGGGTAACTGCTTAGTAGGCGCCGAGTTTCCGTTTGGGCAGATGAAGAAAGTTCTAGAGATGACCAGTGGTGACTGCTGCCAACAGTGTGGCTGTGCACACTCACAACTGGTCACAATGGTGAAGTTTTTGTCGTGCGCGTTTTACCATTTTTAAGTTATGCATTTCATTGGTTTTTATATATCTACTGGCAGAAGAGTGAAGAGGGCATTTCAAAATACTTGTTTTCCAAAGGAAACGGTACATGCAGAGCAAGATCTTTTAGGGTTTATGCTCCTAGTGTTTTACAGCATATTTTATTTTGTCTGGAGACTTTCTGGCACCTTGAAATATGCAAAGACACCTCAGCTTGGGGATGACTGGGGAACAGAAGATCCCAGGGGACCGAGAAAAAAAAATTATATATATTTTAAATCTATAAGCTTAAGAGTCAGGGCTGAGGGAAGCACTGCCTAAGAGCTAGGAAGCCTGGACAACAAACATTTTCTGTTTACGGAGCTTCTCACACTTGATGAAGCCAAAGCTCTCTAAGTGTCGAGTCCATTAGCAGCAGGCAGCCAAGAGCAAAAGGGGAACAAACTTGGAATCAGCTGAGACTTGGCCAGTGAAGACCTGCGTGGGGGAGATTTAGGGCAAATGTCTTACCTTCTTGGAGACCCACTTGCCTGGATCTGCAGCACAGAAATAATGCTTCCCCACTTTTCTTAGCAATGCCTCCTTTTTCATTAGGTATCTATTATGGACCAGGCACTTGGAAGACATGCATTCCCTCCTCGATCATGAGATATTTACAATTGCCCTGTGAGACAGACAGCAATTACATCATACAAATCAGGAAGCCGAAGTATATGCTCTCAGTCCCCCAGTCACTTCCCCCAGCTCTACCTTGTGGGGGACAGCTGTGGCTTCCTCTCTGCCCCATGGCATTCTTGGCCACTTGAGTATCTTCTGCCTGCATCATGCAGTCACAGATTTTACATAAAGCCCCCAGAAGCAACCCCCAGCCAATGGGGGACGGGAGTTGGTGGACAGATCCCTCAGAACTGTCACCCTGCAGTGGGATACTCCAAGGATGTGTCCTCCGTGGTCTCAATTGTGGAATTGAGACCAAGTTGTCTACTTATTACTGTACCCAGTCTTGGCTTTTCTAACTCCCATGATATATCGCCCACCCATTCTCTCTGCATCCTGGGATTAGCTCCCATGTAAACTACTTGAGCTCCAAAACTTGTTTTGGGGAGAACCTCAAGTAAGAGGGCAGCAGAGGCTCAGAGAGGTCAAGTTACAGTCAAAAACGTGATCCAGCCACAACTGGCGACCTACTTCTGACTCCAGCACGCCTGCTCCTGTCCCCTGGCTCCTCTGCCTCATAGCCTATCATGCCATCGGGGAATTAAGTGAGAACACACAGAAGCAGAGACTCAGATTGCAAAGCAGATGGCTACGATGCTCTCCTGGCTCCTCGTTGCAGCCCTAGGCGTTAGAGAAGCCCATTCGCTTGATGCCCATTTGATAGGAAACTAAGGCTCAGAGCCTTGCACAACGTGATCACCGACAGGTGACAAGTAACAAGATGATTCTCCTCTCCTCTAGATGCCTTCTCCATCTTTCCCTGTCTTTTCTCTGTGCACATGAGGCTGAAACCACTGGACTTCACCACCCAGGGCCCCTTGCCCTCTGGCCTACGGTTGGAGTCAACTGGAAGGAGGCAGAGACAAGAGGGGAAATTTAGGTCCCCACACCCTCTTTGACGGGCTGTACTTCTAGGAACAGCTGCATTTCTCTACCTGAGCCACAGCTCCCATCCAACCATGTTCATTGTTTCTTTTTAAGGAACTTGCATTCATATAGGGTTTTTAGAAATCTTGAGCCTGGGAAAGAGTGAAGGAAATGATCTCAGTTCCCCGAGATTCCAGAACCTTCCCCAGTGCCAGCCAGCCCTGAACCCTGACTCACTGCTCCCGTCCTCGCCAGGGACAGGTAGGAACTCGTCACACCTTGCCTCTGGCAGGTGCATATCGTTTCTCACTGTTGCTGGTCCCAATGTGTTTCTGAGCCCCTGCCCACATCTGGGTGAATTATGCCTTGAGTTCGACTGTCTCCACGCAAACCATTTGAGCTGCCATTCCCTGACTGACCAGGGGGCCATAGCAACCCATTAGATACAGGGAGAGAAAATAAACACGAATGGAGTAGCTCCTATTTTTCAGGCCCTATCCTAAGGGTTTCCTGTTCAGGATCCTCCCAATACCACTGCGGGGTGCATACTGCTAGGATTCTCATGTCAAAGATAAACAACCTGCGGCTGAGAGATGGGATATGGACCCAGATCTCCGTCACTTCGAATTGGTGGTCCCTGCTCCCCCCACCCGCCCCCCCCTCGCCCCACCCCCAGCCACCAGAAAGACCAGATTGTTCTCAATTCAGACTTGCTTTTAGTGTAAATAACTGTTGGGCTCAGAGCCTTCCAACCCTGCCCTGGGCACGGCAGGAAACCGGAGAATGTTCTGCCCATGGCCAGGGTGTAGCATCTTTGTGGCAAATGAGCTTTCCGTGAATGGAAACAGCCTTTCCCTTCGGTGAGGGGAGGCGGGATTTCATGGGAATGTGTGATGACTGGCAGGGAGCCAAGAATAAGAGCAGGAAATGGGAGCCCAAGTGAGATAACTGCCACGGACATTGAGGGGTGGGGGCAGGATAAACAGAGGGGTTTCAATTTTGCAAAGCAGGAGAGCCCGCTGGATTAGGGACAGCCCTTGGGGAGAGCCGGGATATTAGGAAAAGGGGGAGACAGCCTTGGCAGGCAGCAGAGACCAAGGGCTGGTGGACCAATTAAAGGGTGGAGCCAATGGGTAGGAAACCACAGAAAAATGCAAAACCCAAAAGCAGGCATCTGAAAAGTGCAAAGAAAAAAAAAATTGTAAGGCAAAACACAGCAGACCCGAGTCTGTACTTAGTAGCTGAAAATATTCGAAACAACATTTTGGAATGAGAAACACATGGAGTAAGAGGCAGCTGCCATTCGAATTAGCAGCTTGAGAAACAGGACTTGTCCCCGTGGACACTGGGAGGGGGAGTAGAAGGAGCTCAGGACTCTAAAGGAAGATGCAGACCTCAATGGACAGGACCAATGTCCCCAGTATCTGACAGTTACGCATTAAAGCAGAAATGGATGGGCACAAGATCCTTGAAACAGTACAAATCTTACTCCCATCTCCAACCTACCCACTACAGAGTAATAATTTCCAGACATTTCACACCCACATTCCATGCATTTTACTTAACTCGTGTCTAATTCTCCTAAGAACCCTGCAAGTAGTCCTGTTATTCCCATCCTACAGACTTGGAAACTGAGTCGGAGGAGCTTGCCCAAGGTCACACAGGCAGCTGGTGAGAGGACAAGTGAGGACGTGAGTCCAGACCACTCTGTTTCCAGGTGCTTTCCACTGTCCTGGGGCCAGTCCCCAAACTGGGGATGTCAATCCTGGAATCCAATACCCTCTCATTTTCGGAAGAGAAAAGCGTAGGCATAGAGAGGGCAAAGACATTGCTTCCAGAAGTTGTGGTCCTAGAATTTGCAGTTTTACAGGGGCTGCAAAGAGAGATCTTTAAGATTACTGGAGCCACCTCCTCTACTTCTGTGCCAGCTTGATCCTCCCAAGCTCTCAAGGCCACAGCAGCAGAGTAGCATATCTTTCAAGCACAGTAGCCGGTACTCCTACCATTCATGTATTCATTTGTTCATTCAACAAACATTTATCAAGCCCCTACTTGGTGCCAAGAACTATGTACTGTGAAAATATTTTTCCAATAAGCAAGTGGAAGGTGCTTGCCTTGCGTTTTCTCTTGGTTTTCTTTTTCTTTTTCATTTTAGCACATTTCCACCTAACGCACGGCATCGGGCCCTGAAACGTGGCTCAGACTCTGGCCAGCGAACCATCAGCGCGCTGCTCTCTTTGGAACATTTATGATCAAATAACCAAGTTCTCCGCTTTTCCGGCAGTTACTGTTTTCTGTTCAGTAACACTGGCAGAGCTGAAAGCACGTGTTTTCTTCAGTAAATATGAACAGTAAAGGCTCTTACAGTCCTTTTTCTGAGCTGAAGAGGGTCATTCAAAGAGTGCTTTGTGAAAAGGCTCTAAAAAAAACAAAACAAACAAAAACATGGATTCGGCTGGAGTTTCATTAGCAATTTAGAAACCTGGGGCGAGGGAATAAAGTAAGTTTTCCAAATACCAAAGCATACTGACCATTCTCGGTCAGACCGGGTGTCAGCTTCATGTAAGCTTGTGCTGTGTCATGGGTGATTTCTGAAACGTCGAGCGTGAAAACAGCAAACGCTGGTTATTTCCCGTGATGTCTGCTCGATGGTTCTGGGCTCCTTTGCACAGCCTGTCTGTCCAGGATACCACGGTCACGCACCCAGGTCCCCCTCCTGGGTGACGCAGGGCTGCTCTTCTCCTCTAGGGGCCTGGCTAGGCTTCTTCACCTGCCCTGGAAGGATTCTCAAGAGCAAGAGAGGCCAAGCCCCAACACACAAGCACTTTTCAAGTCTTCCCCGTATCACGTTTGCTTTAGCGGCCTCTCAGCCAAACCAAGTCACAAGGCCAAGCCAGATTCAAGGAGTGGAGAAACAGATTCTACGTCTTCATGGGTGGATCTATGAAATCTTGTGCCCGTTTTTTCCTTTCTTTATCGATAGGAACTGTCCGCTGTTTCCAGAAATTGCTCTTTCCTGAAGAGAGCCACCTCCCTGAAGGATGTCTCCCTTCTCAGGGGAAGCCTGCAATGGTAACAGGTTGTCCTAGCTTGTCTGGGCTGCTCTAACTAAGTACCATAGACTGAGTGGATTGTCAAGAGAACCGGAAGTCTCACAGTTCGGGAGGCTGGAAGTCCAAGATCAGGGTGCTGGCATGCTTGGGTTCTGGTGAGGGCCTTCTTCCAGGTTGCAGATGGCTGTCTCCTCATTTCCTCCTCACATGAGAGCTTCCTGGGATCCCTTAGAAGCATGAATCCACAGCGACACTGGCATCCCACATTAGAGCATTGGTTCAACTTCTGGCTGCTCTTTTGATCCAGCTCCCTGATAATGTGCCTTGGAAGGCAGCAGAAGATGGCTTGGGCCCCTGCCACCCACATGGGAGACCTGGATGTAATTCCTGGCTCTTGGCTTCAGCCTGGTCCAGCCCAGGCCATTCCAAGCCAATGGATAGAAGATAGATCCATCTCTCTCTCTCTCCCTCTCGTCTTTTCTGTTACTCTGCCTTAAGTAAATATTTAAAAATAAAAAATATTAAAAATAATAAAGGCCTAGCCCTCTGCCCCATCTTGGGACAAGTCTGAAGGTCATCCCAACTGCAGAGTTTCCCTGAGGTCAACCAAGGCCTCCATGGACACTGAACTGCAGTCTAGCTCATCTCTCTCTCCTGCTGGCTCTCACTTCCTTCTCTACCACAGCTGTCAGTTCTGGACACACCCCCTGCCAGACCTCGATTTTCTAATCTCCATCCTGTGTCTCTTCCCTGGGAACCCAATCTAACAAGTGACACCAGAGGAGTCTGGGAAAGAGATGTTAAGATGGAACCCAGCGCTGCCATCCAAAGACCAATGAGAACCCACTCTGTACCATTGGCTCATGGAGGTGATAGGGTCCCTGACACAAGATGGTGATGAGACTTGTCGCTCCCCCTCTTCGTGGAGGAACGACACTAAATCCTGCCTAGGTTTCCTATCCAAGTCACGGCACCATTATGTCGCTCCCCGTCTTCGTGGAGGAACGACACAGGACCCTGCGCTGTTCTTTCGTCTGCTCGGCCCTCCCCGGGTTTGCTGCTGGTTCTTCCCGGGTTGGCTACTGTCCCTTCCACCTCTGTGGAAGGGCGGTTCCCCCTAGCCACTTTCCCCACTTGCGCAGGGGAGCGGCTCACCGCCGGCCGGCTCTCTCGGGGGCTGCACAGGTGTTCCTTCAGATAGATGTTCCTGGTGCATGTTGTCTCTCTCCTCCTTTATAGTCCTCTTCCGCCAATCCCAACTCTGCTACCCACACGCCAAGTATGCTGCTCTCCTCCAATCAGGAGCAGGTCCTACAGTTTATTGGCTGAACTGGAGGCAGCTGTGTAGAAGCTGTTTCTCCCTTCTCAGCGCCATATTGTGGGAGAGCAGATGCATAGAATAAGTCTTAATTCCAGTAACAGTCTAGTCCGAGTTGCTCCCAGTTGCTCCCCACAAGACTGATCCAACTTCCACCAGAGATGGAATGGACTCAGACACACTGCTAGAAAGAAATGCACTAGAAGGGACAACCTGCTAGATGTTTGACAATATTTGGGACATGGTCGTTCTAAGGACAGTGGGCTTTATTAGCTGTTTCTAGAGAGCAGTGTATGCCCTGGAAAAAGATGACAAAGATGGAGGGTGACCAATAGCCAACAAAAATTGAGCACAAAAGTACAAGGGCCTCAATGGCACCATCCAAAGAGGCTCTCATCTCCGGCAACAAAGGACATCGAATTCTCAGCCTTAGGCCACTTTGTGATGGGAAGGTCAGGACACTTGGGACCTGGAGACACAGGATGATGACCAAGTTAATACGCGTGAAAAGGTCTGAATGCTCAGATTGCTCTGAACGTGGGTCCTTAACTCTTGTTAAGCTTGAACACTGTCTGCTTCCTTGAAGGTGAGGTGGGGACATCCCCCACAGCAGAGAATGTGTGCACCCTCACCATGTGCCTGCACCTCCCTCTGGCCTCTCAACCACGTATCAGTCCCAACCACCAGCATAACCCAGCTGTGCAGGTGCTGAACTCACTCAACCAGGAACAGCCTAGACCTTGGAGGAACTGCAGGAGCTCACCAAGACCTCACCTCCTGGCAAGAGCCAGGAAAATACAATGGGGCTGCATAGTCAGTAGGCTTATCAAAGTGGGAAAGGAGTTAGAAAATAAACTTGGAGGGAGTGGGAAGCCCAGCTTCCAGTCCAGGTCTTAGGAGCGCGAGCGATGAACAAGCGAGTTAAAAATAGGTGATGTTGAGAAAGGCAAGATTTTTGTTCAGAAATGTGCCCAGTGCCACACTGTGGAAAAGGGAGGCAAGCACAAGTCTGGACCAAATCTTCATGGTCTGTTGGGTGGAAGACAGGTCAGGACATCGGATTCTCCTACGTGGACGCCAACAGGAACTAAGGCATCACCTGGGGAAGGGACACTCTGATGGAGGATTTGGAGGAGCCCAAGAAATACATCCCTGGAACCAAAATGATCTTCGCTAGCATGAAGATGAAGAATGAACGGGCAGACTTGACAGCTTAGCTCAAAAAAGCTACTAATGAGGAATAGTTGGCCACTGCCTTATTACACAACAGCAGTGTTCCGTGACTTTTTTATGTGCACCGTAATTTAATTCTCAGAATTCAAACCATGAATGGCTGGCAGAATAGTTTTGTTCAACAGTCTAAGATCGCCTTGTTTGGTTAAATAAATAGGATTGGGTTAATTGAAATATTGGTAGTAATTCCAGTTCAGTAAATGCCCTCACTGTTTTCCCCTTCTAAGGATATGATTGGACTGAACTAACAATGTTCAACTGTTCACAACAATTGTGAATGTCTTCCAAAATCCATTGGGAGACTGGATTTATATTTAACTGCTGGGGAAATTGCTTCACTGTCTCAGAACCAAGCAAGATTCACTTTTATTATTTATTTATTTGACATGTAGAGTTATAGACTGAGAGAGAGAGAAAGGTCTTCCTTCTGCTGGTTCACCCCCCAAATGGCCGCTAAGGCCGGGGCTACGCCGATCCAAAGCCAGGAGCCAGGTGCTTCTTCCTGGTCTCCCATGTGGGTGCAGGGCCCAAGCACTTGGGCCATCCTCCACTGCACTCCCCGGGCCACAGCAGAGAGCTGGACTGGAAGAGGAACAACCAGGACTAGAACCGGCACCCATACGGGATGCCAGCACCACAGGCGGAGGATTGACCAAGTGAGCCACGGCGCCAGGCCCGAGATTCACTTGTGTTCTTTACCTGTCAAAGGCAAGAGCTGCAGACAGTTGGAAATGTCTACTTTGTATTTCTGGTCTTAGCTTTGTCAAGCTCATTAGGATTTCCTGTATCTAAACTGCTGCCTTTTACTTACTTAAAGAGTGTGGTTTATGTGTTTCAAATAAAGAGTATTTAACACTTCTAAAAAAAGGAGGGGGGTGTCGCTCCCCCTCTTCGTGGAGGAACGACACAGGACCCTGCGCTGTTCTTTCGTCTGCTCGGCCCTCCCCGGGTTTGCTGCTGGTTCTTCCCGGGTTGGCTACTATCCCTTCCACCTCCGTGGAAGGGCAGTTCCCCCTGGCCACATTCCCCACTTCCGCAGGGGAGCGGCACACCGCCGGCCGGTTCTCTCGGGGGCTGCACGGGTTCCCTTAGATGTTCCCCATCGATGTTCCTGGTGCATGCCATCTCTCTCCTCCTTTATAGTCCTCCTCCGCCAATCCTAACTCGGCTGCCCACACGCCGAGTACACTGCTCTCCAATCAGGAGCAAGTCCTACAGTTTATTGGTTGAACTGGAGGCAGCTGTGTAGAAGCTGTTTTCTCCTCTCCCAGCGCCATATTGTGGGAGAGCAGATGCATAGAATAAGTCTTAATTCCAGTAACTTAGTCTAGTCCAGGTTGCTCCCCACAGAGGGAGAGCAGATGCATAGAATAAGTCTTAATTCCAGTAACAGTATAGTCCGAGTTGCTCCCCACAGGGGGGGACGCACCATGGCTCACTTGGTTAATCCTCTGCCTGCAGCACCGGCATCCCATATGGGCGCCGGGTTCTAGTCCCGCTCTCCCTCTGGACTATGGGAGTTAAGGACCCTGAGCAACAGTGAAGATATGCTGCTAGGACAGCTCCTAGAAGCTTGAAGAAATAACAGCTCACGCTGAGTAAGCCCGAGCTGCCACGGTCAATTGTGGAAGAGGAGATCAGAAGGCTCACAGAAGACGAAATCAAGTGAACTAACTGTGAAGACCAGAACACAGGTAACACTCCATCAGGACAAGGGTGGTGCCTCATGGGTGATGGAGCCAAAAAAAAAAAAAAAAAAGGAAGGAGTTGGGGCTCTTAACACCTCAAACTTCCACCTAAGAGAGAAAGATTTCTGCTTCATTCAATATGTGCCTGTTTGGAGTCTAATGCATACTCTAACCAGCCAGCCATGAGCTTATTTCACATCAGCCTCAAGGAAACTGAACAAGGGCTGGCTGGGATGGGACACTAGCAACTCCAGGCTCCTCTGCCACACCTTGCACGTCCACCTGAAGGGCTCACTGAAAGCATCGCTGACGCCACAGTCTCCAGTCTCACTAATGTCTAAAAGGTTTAGAACAGAAAGACTCTCCGTGCCTCAACCACATTCGCTTAAGAAACGTGCTAGTTGACTTGTTTGTTCAGCCTCATAGCTCAGAGCAGCTCTTCTAAGTAGCATCTGCACCTGAACAGACACCTTCTGGATCACCGTGGGTGGCAGTTGAGGAGTGAGGGCCGATAGGGGACAAAAAAGGCAATCGGCACATAATAGCCAAAATCAATACATGAGGTCTGGGCTTATCACATCCCTTGTTCTGTAAGAAGCAGAAGGAAGGGTCGGGTAAGGACACGGAGCAACGGACAGCTGCTACAGCTGGATCACAGAACATGGCTTGGATGGGAAGCCAAACTCGGGACTCTACACCTTCCCTGTTGAATTAAATTTACATTGATCTTCAGGGATAGCTGCAGATGGCCCTGTCATTCCAGATGCTCAGCTCTCCCTGGGGAGGAGACATCTGCAAATGGAACACACACAGCTTATGACAAAACCCACCCCTGAGAAGAGCGCACACAGGAGGCTGTGCTGAACAAGGCTGCTTCCTCTGATCTGAAGCTCACCACGGACATAGCTCCAGGAGATGGGTCAGTGGGCAAAGGGAGAGACAGGCATCTCCACAGTGCTGATCCGAGAAACGTCTACTCCCTCACCCAGAAGCCAGGGCAGGATGGGCAGATATCAAGGAAACCAGCTAGAGTGCGGGCCCTGGCTCAGGAAGGGGTTCAGACATCTACACAACATTCATAGTGCCATTTTGTTGAATACTCACTCTGGGCCGCAAATTACATATTGTGCTGATCATACAATCAGCCTGGAAAACTCTGGCTGGGTCTAGGCGCCTGTCAGTCTGATGGAGTGAGAGAGGGGAGTGTTATAAGGAATCAGAAGTCAAGTGAAGAGGGTTCTTCTGGCCAAAATGGACAGTGTGAGCAAGAATAATGATAATCACCAAAGTGGGTTGAATGGTATTGAATATGGTATTGAGTATATTCAATACTATGAGCTTTTCTTTTTTTTTTATTTTTATTTTTTGACAGACAGAGTGGACAATGAGAGAGAGACAGAGAGAAAGGTCTTCCTTTGCCGTTGGTTCACCCTCGAATGGCTGCCGCGGCCGGCGCACCGCGTTGATCCGATGGCAGGAGCCAGGTGCTTCTCCTGGTCTCCCATGGGGTGCAGGGCCCAAGCACCTGGGCCATCCTCCACTGCACTCCCTGGCCACAGCAGAGAGCTGGCCTGGAAGAGGGGCAACCGGGACAGAATCCGGCGCCCCGATTGGGACTAGAACCCGGTGTGCCGGCGCTGCAAGGCGGAGGATTAGCCTAGTGAGCTGCGGCGCCAGCCTACTATGAGCTTTTCTTTCTCAAAAACCCTAATCGCCCACTGATGGAGAAGACTAAGGATCTCTACCATATTCACAAAGTTGGGAGGGGTGAAGGAAAAGGATCAAGCACTTACTCTGTTTTCTGTCCCATTGGGTAACCAAATGTACATGAGTTGAAGTTTGTTTTCTAAAAAATACTCCACTTCATAAATGAAGAAGGAATGACAGAACTCAAACTAAGCCATTTTTCAAGCCTGGATAAATTAATGAATTTTAGCAATGATCATTAACAACTGTTATACCCACAAAAACAGACAACCCTACATCGCATGCCTCCGTGAGGAAGAACCCAGCATCCCCTATGGGACGTCTTGCCCAGAGAAATGAAATCCAAATGCAATCAAGACTTTTTATCTACATACTAATTTACATGGGACTGTCCTGTCAGCAACTCCCAGCTGAGACCTGGCTCCTGCCATTGGATCAGCGCGGTGCGTCGGCCGCAGCGCACTGGCCGCAGCGGCCATTGGAGGGTGAACCAACGGCAAAGGAAGACCTTTCTCTCTGTCTCTCTCTCACTGTCCACTCTGCCTGTCAAAAATAATAATAATAATAAAATTTTAAAAATTAAAAAATTAAAAAAGAAATAAATTAATTACAAGGAAAAATAGAAATGGAGACAAAAATCTGGAGATTTCATCAATGAATCACCACATGTGTTCGATCAAATTGTCAAACTAAACATTTATGGGCCAACTATAAATATAAACACTGAGTTGATTATTTGGTGATAGTTAATTTCTGCTAAGGTATGTAGGTAGCACAAAGGTACTGTGATTGTGTTGAAAACCGATATATCTAATAGTTTATAGATGTACACTGAAATATTCAGATACAGTGAGATGTCTAGAATTTTATTTCAAGATAATATTAGGAAGATTAACTGTAAGTATTGATTAAACAACTTTGGCTGTGAGGTTGACCACTGTTAATACTGGGTGATGGGTATGTGACAACTTCTTACATAATTCCGTGTATTTTTGTATGTGTTTGAAAGCTTCTAACACAAGAATTTAAAGATATAGATGCAGATGGGTGGGTGGGTCATGGATAAAGGGTTCTTCTACAAGCACATTCTATAAGCTTCACAGCCCTGTGTGGATTAAGGTGGGACATTAGCTAGTGGTTGGAGCTCCAGAGAGTGAGGAGGAAGAGAAAGGGCTAAATAGGCTCATTGAAGGGGTCTAACAACAGAATCAGAACTTGAGTCCATTCCAGAACCAGGCGGGAACATTGTCAGAAAGACTTCAGCAAGGGGAGGGGGGAGACCAGCATGGTGGACACAGAGATACTTGCTGTGTAGGGCTGCCAGACCAATTCCAGACCCCACCCGCTGGCAGGCACAGGGCACTCAGTGTACTGCCAATGCCGGGTAGATTGATTCCAGAAGTGGCAGGCCAAGCCTGCCAGCGAAAGCCCCCAGTGCCTACACCAAGCCCAGTGGGAGAAAGGCCAACAGTAAAGCCTGTAGTGCCCTGGACACTCCAGAGAGAAAAGCGAGGCCATTTCTGCATTGAATGGGGTGCATCCTGGGAAGGTCTTATTGCCTGCCTTCCCTTTCTGGGAAAAGCTTGCAGTCTTTATGTGGTTTAGGTCGCCATGTTGGAACCACATGACCACACCCCTCTGACCACAGCTGACTGATCCAAGAGCATACACCTAACCCACGAGGGGAAAATATCTGGAGGCTGAGCTTAGTCCATCCTGCTCCTCTCAAGCATTTGAGCTAAGGAAGCAAGGCTGAACCGTGAAGCCTGCCACCAGGGAGTGGAACCAGGGCACGATAAGATCATGCGTCACCACAGCAGGCTGGCACAACTGGGCTTGTGTGACTGGGCTCCTTGAACCCCAGTTTCCTTATCTGTATTACGGGGATTATGAAAGGAACTATTTCCTAGTCATTTTCATGGGGATAAAATGAAGATGCTTGGGGGCTGGCGTTGTGGCGTAGCATGCTCAGCTGCCGTCCGAGATGCCAGCATCCCATATGGGTACCAGTTTGGGTCCCGGCTGCTCCACATCTGACCCAGCTCCTAGCTAATGTGCCTGGGAAAGCATCAGAGGATGGCCCACGTCCTTGGAACCCTACATCCACGTGGGAGACCCGGATGAAGCTCCTGGCTTCAGCCTTGCCCAACCCTGGCCATTGCAGCTATTTGGCGAGTGAACAAGCAGATGGAAGATCTCCATCTCTCGCTCTCTCTGTGTAACTCTGCCTCTCAAACACAGTAAATAGTCTTTCCAAAAAGCTTCTATCATGCTTATATAGGAAAAGTTCAAAAATTACTAGCAACCACTGTTATTGCTAGCAGTATTAATACAACCCTTGGTGATGGTGCTATCTGGCCAAGTGAGAGCAAAAGAATCCAATTGCAATAGACAATGGAACCAGGTACTGTGCTAAGTATTTGAGAGATTTTAATCCTCTTAAACCTCACAACAACCCCAGGGTCTGGCAACAATCATTTCATCAATGAGGAAATGGAAGGAAATCCAAGTTTGCCAAACACTGGAGAAGTAGGGAGAGCAAAGGCTAACATCACCTCTGCTTCCAAGTCTTTACACTTAGCAGCTCTATGGCTGTGCCATTATACAGATGAGGAAACTGAGGCTTGGAGAAGATCACACGGCCCCTGAGAAATGGGAGGAGGGAGCCCAGTGGCCCTAAAATACAACCTCAGGGTGAGGCTTTTGACACTGTGGTTAAGACACCCTTTGGGACATTCATATCCCACATCAGAGCACCTGGGTTGAGTCCCGACCCTGCTTTGGAGTCCAGCTTCCTGCTAGAAGTTGGCCTGGGAGGCAGCAGTGATGTCACATGTAGTTGGGTCCCTGTCACCCATGTGGGAGACCTACCTCAGCTCTTGGCTCGGACTCAGCTCAGCCCCAGCCATTGCAAGTTCTGGGGGAATGAACCAATGGATGAGAGCTTTGTCTCTGTCTCTCTACCTTTCAAATAAATTAAATGAATACATTTAAACAAATAAACAAATACAATCTAATGCCAGCTCCTGTTGGCCCGAGCACCCTGGTTGTCCGGGGAGAACAGCTCCCTCCTTGGAGCCAATTGCGAAGTGTTCTTAGTTCTGACAAAAACAGTGGAATGATAATGTGCTTCAGCCACCTCTCAAGTGCTTCTGCTGCCAGGAAAAACATCTTGTAATGGGGATTACATCTCCAACATCTGGTCAGCTCATCCTGGCCCTGGCCCTGCCCCATTCCACCATCGCCTCTGAATGGCATCCTCGGGAACCACAATCAACACGTGGGCCCTCTGCACACAGAAGGCCTTGACCGAGAGAGTGGCCAACACGTGGCCAGAACAAGATGTAGTGTGGGCAAATTTTGAGAAAACATCCCCTTCAGCCACGAGTCACAGCATAAACAGAGACAGGGCTAAACCACTAAGGATAAAAACTGGAAAGCCAACGTGTGAGGACAGAGCCAAAGTGCTTTTTAAACGGGACCAAACCAGAAAATGCAGACCTTTGTTTTTGCCCTGCCCATTTTTCCAGCCATCACCTCCAACCCTCAAATTTCAAAAAAAGCCATTTAAAAAAAAAAAAAGAAAGAAAACTATAAACTATTCCATCCAAGACAAAAGCTGTTACATGCAAAAGGAGAATGTAGCAAGAAGCATCAGCTGTCAACTCTGAAGCTAACGACCAGGCCTTGGCCATCTCCACTTTCACTGAAGGAGAAACCACCAGCCCCACACCTAGAAATCATCAATCGGGCAACCATCTAATTGCCTGCAAACTTGACTTTAAAAACACAGAAGAGCGGCCGGCATTGTGGCGCTGTGAGGTCAGCCACCTGGATGCTGGTATCTCCACTCCTTACCCAGCTCTGTGCTCACGTGCCTGGGAAGGCACTAGAAGTTGGCCAGGGTATTTGGATCTTTATCACCTGCAAGCGAGAATGGGATGGAGCTCCAGGCTTCTGGCTGAAGGGTTTCCAGAAGGCCAAGCCGTAGCTCCAATCAGTGGACGCTCGGAATCTGACACATGTGCTTGCTTGGCAGCTAACGACCCTGCGGAAGCCACTAAGCCCCCGGTGCCTCAGTTTCTTCATCTGTACAGTGGGTCCTGATGTAGGCAGCGACTTTGTCCATTCTAGAACCCAGATCCTTGCCTCCCATGGAGATAAATATTGAGTGGACACTGGTATCGTGTGCAAATAGAAACAGAGCTGACTTGGCAGTGAGGGAATAAACATATATTCACTCAAGAAATACCCAGCAGGAGTGGGCCAAAGAATTGCCCATAAACTAGAGGGAAAAGGAGAAGCCAGAGCGTTACCTCTAACTGGGAAAGTCTGCCGAAAGCAGGAGAGCAGGAGAGAGCGGTCAGAGCGCAGCTCGCCATGGAAAGGGTGCGAATCCCGAGCCGTTCACCCGAGCCTTGGGCAGCAGAAAGAGCAAACACAGAAGCAGCCCCTCCAAAGGATGGCCACAAGTGGAAAGAGCGCTCCTGCCCGCGTCCACCTCTGATTTAAAGGAAGGGGGTGGTACCCCAATTGGATATGAAAATAGAGTGGGACAGGTGCACCCTGGGAAAGTGGGTGTATCAAGTCGACTGTGACAGCACCATTAGGCAGGGATACAAGCAGTGCAACTCACCTCAAGTCTAACTAGTTAAACCCTATCCGGATGATAAGGTAGAACCTGCCCCAGAGGGTCGCCATGAAGATTCAGGCTCAGCGACATACTGGACACACTGTATGGTCAGTATTACTCTCCGTAGTAAACGTAATGAGATCATTTTTGTGATTATTATGATAATAATAAGGAGGGCAAAACAAATTGTCCCCAGAGCTGAAGCAGCATGTGTGACTCTGGGTTGTATGGAAACCTTAAAACAAAACGAGGACCACTTCCAGGTCCCCAAATTCTAGAACGTGGGGGTGGGGGAGGGGTGGGGAGGGGAGGGGAGGCCATGCTGGCACTTGGGTAAGGAGATCAATAGGCACAGTCTCCCTGCAGGGCCTTTTCAGATTCCTCTGGCCATTTTTTCTGAGTCCTTCAGCGTTCCCTGAAGCCCCTTGAATTCACGTATTGGTAAGGGGTCTCTTCCCCGGCTTAGGCCAGTTGAAGACAAACACAGATTGGTTAGTTCAGGGCAGGGGGGGATCGCAATTAAAAATCCCTGGACATTAACAGCTCCTCTTCCTTCCTCTTTGTCTTTTTTCCATCCAGCCTAGAGAAAGGTATTCGAATCTCGGCATTCCAAGGCCCACAGACCTCTCAGATGATGTACACAGTCATTATCAAATAACGTTTCGCAAGGAAACACTTTCTGAAATTATTTATTAATTTAGAGACACAGATAGGGAAAGCAAGCTCCCGTCTGCTGGTTCCCAACGGCCAGCGCAGGGCCAAGGCTGAAGCTGGGAGCTCGGAACCTGATCCAGGTCCCCCACACAGGCGACAGTGATTCAATTACTTGAGCCATCTCCCTTGCCTCCCGGGAGCTGATTAGCAGGAAGCTGGTGTCCTGAGCCAGGGCTGGGAATTGAACCCAGGTACTTAATGATAGGCAGACATCTGCACTGTGAGGCCACATGCCTGTCCCAAGAGACCACTAATGAAATTTTACCCAAAAATCCAATACTGAAAATAGGGGAAAGTAAGATTTTTCCCATAAATGTATCATTTTAACGTCAAGTTTTCTTTCTATAAAGGCTGCCAGTGACTTTGAAGGAAGTTCTTTCAAGGAACCCCCAAATTAGAATGTTGATTTCTGCATAACGATTTCATTATATTTTAGCTTCTGCATCTAATTTTTGTGTGGGTGGTTTGCTGCATAATTGCAAAAAGATTCTATTTTTTGCAATGTGTTTCTCAGTAATCTTTAGGTTGCAAACAAGAGAAACTCAATTTAATTTAGATTAAGGAGAAAAATATGGGGAAGGGTATTTATAAGTTCACACAAAGAAAAGCCAAGGACATGAGGAGCTCCAGCCGTGGCCGTCTCTCCCCCTCCCCCTCTCTCTACCTCGCAGCCCTGCCTTCCCACAACGCGGCTTTATCCTCAGAGAGGCTTCATAGACGGAAGAAAAAAGCGGCCCAGCTGTTCTTGGTTAGAGCTCAAGCTCAGAGAGAAAACCTGATTCTTATTTTCCTCTCCAAAATTCTGTAGAAAATCCTAGGGCAACCCCTGATCGTGCAGACTTGGGTCAGGTGCCCTGCCCAGGACAGATTGACAATATATATACGGGATACCGGCACCGCAGGCGGCAGCTTTACCCGCTACACCACAGCGCCAACCCCTTATTTATTTAGTAGAAAGGCAGTGAGAGAGAGAGAGACAGACACACACACAAGAGTCTCCCATCCACTGGTTCACCTCCCAAGTGCCTGCAACAGCCAAGGCCGAGCCAGGTGCAAACGAGGAGCCCAGAACGCACTTTGGGTTTCCCTCATGGCTTGCAGGGACACAGACTGAGCCATCACCTGCTGCCTCCCAGGGTATGTGATTGCAGGGAGCTGGAATCAGAAGCACGGGTGGAACTGGGATACTCCAATATGGGATGCGAGCATGCATTTTAACAGCCGTATGGAAAGGGTGTTAAGATGAGGAAGACAGGGCACTGGGGGCCAGGTCAAAGTCAGGATGAAGACCCAGAGGGAAGAGGGACTCTGTGAGGCAGACAAACCCCATAGACAGCTGCACGCTCACTGACCCTACTTAATAGCGACATAGGAAAAAGTTTTTAAATGATGGACTGGATTCAGGGCTCAGGAGACACTATGAGAGGATATTTCAAGAAGTTCATTGGAAATGGAACCAAAAAATAAGCTTATATTGGTGCCAAAAAAAATCTGAAATGCATGCATAATGAGCAGGCTTCAAGAAGTTCATGGAGAGGGGCTGGCCTTGTAGCAGAGGGGGCTGAGCTGCTGTTTCCAATGCCAGCATCCCATGTCAGAACATTGGTTCAAGTCCTGGCTGTTCTGCTTCCTAGCCAGTTCCCTGCTAATGAATGTGTCCAGGAGAGCAGCAGAGAATGCCCAAGCACTTGGGGCCCTGCCTCTCATGTGAGAGACCTGGATGGCGCTCTGAGCTCCTGACTTCAAACCCGCCCAAGCCCCAGTCTTTACAGCTATTTGGGCAGTGAACCAGCAGGGGGCAGGGCTCTTGGATCCCTGTCTCTCCTCTCCCACATGGAGAGCCATCTACTGCCGCCTCCCGGGTGTGCATCAGCAGGAAGCTGGAATCAGAACTAGGGATGGGACTGGGACCCCACATACTCCACTATGGAGGTCATTCTGCCTTTTAAATAAATAAATCTGGAAAAAAAAAAAGTTTGTGGAGAGTGTGTATTATGAAAAAAACTATGCAGAGATTGCAAAAATGCTTTGCAACAAAATTAACATCTTTTAATTCCATTTTCCTGTGAATCTTTTCAAGTGCCCTAGTAGGAATGTTGGCCTAACAATGAATCTCTACCAATTGTTCATTTCCTCACATGATCAAGGACTGACTTGGGAGGGACCTGGGGAACAAGATCTGCAACCAGCTTCATTTTTGTTTTGAAAAAAAAAAAATACTTTGCAAATATATCTTGACACATTCAATGACAACATGTCTTACTCTTAGAAACCTCAGTTTCTGTTTCTATTGGATATGTATAAAAGGCTTCCAAACCATCGCAGTGATTTGGTTTTGAATGCTGAGCCCAGAATGTAATCTTTCCATCACTTTAATGAAATTTTCGCTGCTCCTGTAGGCAAGGTAATATTGTGAGCCCACATTGCTATGTAGAAACCATTCTTCTTATTGCAGCCAGCACTGCCACAAAAACTTGAATGCAGAATGATCGATGACATTTTTGTTGTCACAACTCGGCGAGTTTCATGTTCCGCCATTACCACCCAGCAGACCTAGTGTGCCGTGACCTGGCCTCGCCCAGCCTGAACTTCAGAATACACTGCACCTGTGTTGTGAGACTCTACCCACTTGCCCTCTTAGGCAAGTGAATGAGTGCTGGCCTGCCTCGTTTCTAAATATTAGTGTGATAGCCTAGCCTCACCAATCAGTGAGATGTCCACAAGAATGTTAAATAAATGCATAGCTCTAACCCAACATTTGCATAACAAATGCAGTATACATTCAATTTTCACTTATTTTTTTTAGGGAGGAAGGGAGACAAGCAGAGACACATAGGGTTGCCATCTGCTTGTTCACGCCCCGAATGCCCACCATGGCCAGGGCTGGGCCAGCCTGAAGCCAGGAGCCCAGAACTTCTCTTGGGTCTCCCACATGGGTGCAGGGCATAGCCAAAAAAATCAAATCCAGTCTCCCACATGGGTGCAGGGCACAGTCAAAAAATCAAATCCAGGTCCCCAACATGGATGGCAAGGGCCCGATGACCTGAACCATCACCCACCCTTCCAGGGTGTGCACTGGCAGGGAGCTAGAATCAGGGGCAGAGCTGAGACATGAACCCAGGGATTCTGATACAGGACACGGGCATCCCAGGAAACGTCTTAACTGCTATGCCAAACACCTGCCCACTATGGCTCTTTTTGATTCATTTTTAAAAAGATTTATTTATTTATTTGAAAGGACAGGTACAGAGAGAGAATCTTCTGTCTGATGGCTCACTCACCCAATGGCCATAATAGCCAGGGCTGTGAACCAGCAGATGGAAGAACTCTTTCCTATAATCTGCCTTTCAAATAAATAAATAAGTCTTTTGAAGAGTATATTTAAATGAGTTTTCTAAATAATTAATTTTAAAGTGATATTTGAGGGGCTGGCATTGTGAGGACACAGGTTAAGTTGCTACCTGTAGCACCAGCATCCCATATAGGAAGGCTGATCAGAGTCCTGGCTGCTCCACTTCAGGGCCACTCCCCTGCTAATGTGCCTGGGAAACATGGCTCAAGCAAAAATTGGGCTCCTGCCACCCATGCTGAAAACCCATATGGAGTTCCTGGCTCCTGACTTCGACTTGGCCCAGCCTGCCTGTTGTAACCATCTGGGGAGTGAGCTAGTGGATGGAAGACCTTGCTCTCTCTCTCTCTCTCTCTCTCTCTCTCTCTCTGTCTCTCTCTCTGCCTTTCAAATAAATAAATCTTCAAGAATATATAATAAAATTATATTCTACATTCTAGATTGCCTTTAATGTGACATTGGAGCTGATCTTTCCCACTTAAAAACATTCTCCCTGGGGTAACTGAGTCAGGTGCTTAAAAATATTATAAAGCTATAATATCTAAAACAGATTGGTCTTGGAAGAACGTATCAGTTTGCTAAAACCACCATAACAAAGAGCCACGAATCAGGGGAAACCGATCATCTCACATGCCCGAGGCTAGAAGTTCGGAAGCCGGGGGTGGGTCAGGCCGTTACCCCTTGGAGACCTGCACAGAAAGGACCCTTCTTTGCTCTTTCCTAGTTTCTTGGCCACAACAGCTAGGGCTGGGCTGGGCCAAAGCCAGGAGCTGTGTCTAGGTGTCCCTCATGGGTGACAAGGGCCCAAGCACTTGAGCCATCATCTGCTGCCTCCAAGTACATTATTAGCAGGAGACTGAATTGGAAGTGGAACCGCCAGGACTGGAACCCCCAATCAGATAAGGGATGCCAGTGCCCCAAGCAAGCAGCAGTTTAATCTGCTGTGCCATAATGCTGGTCTCCCCTTGGTTTATAGAAGACTCACTCCGATCCTCAGCCTCACGTGGCTGCTGTCCCTCTGTGTCTGTCTGTGTCCAAACATCCCCTTTGACAGAGGACACCGGTCATAGCGAATGAGGGCCCACCCTAACTGACCTCATTTTAGCTTGATGACCTCTAAAAAGACCCAATTTCCAAAAAAAGGTTTTGTTCCCGGATATTGAGATTGGGACTTAGGTATTTTGTTTTGTTTTGTTTTGTTTGGAGGACACATTCCAACCCATAACAACCCTGAATGGCAGATGGAGTACTCTCTTAACCATACCTGACCCAAATAGACACCCAAAGACTGAGATGAATGTGGCATTTCCCGGTTGAGAAAACTTGGGTTGCTCACTACTGTGTGGACAGTCGGGTAGTCATCTGTTAGAGTAAGTTCCTTGTACCCAAACTTCATGCCTTGTCCCTTACGCATTTCCCAGCTCCTGAATCTCGTTCCCAGGGAGACCTGACTGATCTTAGGTCCTACAGAATACTTTATCATCCTTCCAAATACATCTCCCTGTGTACAAGGACTGGCTTTGTTAGTAAAATGGTGCCGGCTTATCTGCGGCGCCATCTTGGGCTCTGGCCCCTGTCACCACCTTGCACAGTAAGCTTAGGTCCTAAGCCCAGTGCCCCAACCACAAGCATCAGCTCCACTCCTACCCTAGCGGGATTCGCTGCTCCCACTTCCCTACCCCACGCGGGAGAGGATAACAGGACCTGCTCCCCACATGTGTGCTCTCTCTCGTTCGCTCTCTCAACCCCCCCTTTCTTCTTTGCCCTTTCCCTCCCACCTGTTGGGTTTCCCCCACCCGACAATAAACCCTTCTCTTAACTCTGGTGTTTGATGTGTTTTGTGGTGTCCTTTTTTTTTTTTTTAATTTATTTATTTGAAAATCAGAGTTACACACACACACACAGAGAGAGAGAGAGAGAGAGGTCTTCCATCCGATGGTTCACTCCCCAATTGGCTGCAAAGGCTGGAGCTGCGCCGATCCAAAGCCAGGAGCCAGGAGCTTCTTCCAGGTCTCCAACACAGGTGCAGGGGCCCAAGGACCTGGGTCATCTTCCACTGCTTTCCTATGCCATAGCAGGGCGTTGGATGGGAAGTGGAGCACCGGGACTTGAACCAGCGTCCATATGGGATGGCGGCACCGCAGGCAGAACTTTACCCTCTACGCCACAGCGCCGCCCCCTGCGGTGCCCTTACAGGCTTGACTCGGTTTCCATAGCTTGGAGAAGTTTCAGAGGCCAATGGCCTCCTGGACGTCAGTCTCCTCACAGCGAGAACTGGACACGGACGTCATAAATTTTCCTCCCTGTTACCCTTTCTGCTTCCCAATCCCACCTGCTTCCTCGCCTGTCCCTGGAAATGGAGGCTGCAAGCCAGGCGACCCCTCCTGCGCCTTCCGTCACCCCGGAGCTCCCAGGAGAAGTGATCAGAGACGCAGCCTCCAGGAAGCCCGGCAAGCAGCCCTTAAAACCCAGACACCCAAGTGTGAGCACAGAACGCAGAGCTCCCGCCTCACTGCCATCTCCTCGTGCACACGTGGGCGAACCGCCCAACCTCAGCCCATCTAGGGACTGACTCAAGTGAGGCTTGACCTCGGGGCTTCTGTGGCTCCGGCAGCTCTGCTCCTAACCACAGCTCCCGGAACTCCCACGGGCGCCAGGCGGGCTCAGACCAGGGGATGAGAACGGGGGCTGAGACCTGCACCCCACCCGAGGGAGGCCCATTCTGCACCAACAGCCAGCCACAGCCCTGAGGGCACGTGCGCCAGGGCCGGCAGACGTCTCCATTTTGGAAGGGAAATGCGGAATCTGGGCCTTACATGAACTCTGTTAAATGCTAGCCACTGCGTTCCCCTCCCCGCCCCCCCCAAAAAAAAGAAAGGCGGCACGAGCCCACTGCTAGGTAGGAGGAACCCATTTCCCACGCTCGGTGTTTCCCGCGGAGGCCCTTTAAATCGGACGTCCCCCCACTTCTCAACTGCCTCTCTGATTGGTTAGGAAAGAGCCGAGCATGCGCGTTTCTCCCCTTCCGCCGGCGGGGGGGAGGGTCGCCTGCCCTGGGTCAACCGCGCAGGCGCGGCCTCCCTGGATTGGAAAGTGTTGAGGCGCGAAGCCCAGAAACCCACTTCCTTGCAAACACGAAGCCGTGCTCTCCAAGGGGCCTCCTTGGTGCATTAGCTTCCTGTGGCTGCTCTAACGGCGCTCCACGAAATGAGTGGCTTAACGTCTAAAACCGAGCCGCCTCAGTGCTGCACTCCCCCGCAGGCTTAGGGAAGACTCCTCCCTGGGCCCCCTGGCAGCTTCTGGTAGATTCTGGCGATCCCCTCCTTCACTGTCGTCAGAGAGTCACGTCATCTTAACTGATTACTCCTACCAAGACCGGCTTTCTAAATAAGCTCACACCTGGAGCGGCGGCGCTGTGGCATAGTCGGTAAAGCCGCCATCCCATATGGACGCCGGTTCGAGTCCTGGCTGCTCCACTTCCGATCCAGGGATGGGCCCTGCAATGCCTGTGGGAGACCCCGAAGCTGCTCCTGGCTCTGGGTCGGCTCGGCTTCAGCTGTTGTGACCATCTGGGGAGTGAGCCAGCGGATGGAACGTCTCTCTCCAACTCTGCCTTTCAAATAAATCTTTAAGTAAGGTCACACTCCGAGGTTCTGAGTGGACATCAGTTGGGGGCAACCCAATAGATTTGGGGTCCCCCCACCTTAACAGTGGTATTATAAGCTCCACCCGTCTGATTCCTGCATTTATCTCTACGCTAGTTGCAACTGCTGAGGAAGAAGCCCATAACCACAATTGTTGGGTTTATCTCCGAAAATCCCAAACGCTACCCATTTGCAGCCTTCATTCGGTCATTCCCTTCCTCCAACAGCGTCCTCTTCTCCCCTCATTTCTCTTCTTTGTGCATTTTGACCACTCCTTTGCGAGTTACAGCTCTGACAGAGGTCAGGCTGACCCGAATGCAGGTCCCCCCAGCTCGGCCACCTCCCGGGCCCTCTGTAGCTGCTCCCTGGGCTGAACTATGAACCCCGCTTAGGATGAAGGGCCTGCAGGCCAGTGTGTTGCTCCCCTGCATCGCGGCCTCCTCGTCAGAAACGTGGCACTAACAATAAACATCACAAACGGGGCTCCCTGCACTTGATAAGATACGACACTGCAAAATAAGTGCGTTTGTGAGACAGGGTCAAGGAAACAGGAGTGCTGTCATCCGATGGCTTGCCGAATCCTGGGGAGGACTCAGAAAATTCGCCAGAAGCCAACAGCAGCCCCAGAGCTCTTCCAAGCCAAATCCCAGTGCCTGGAGCCATTCCCGTGGTAGCCTGTGACCCTCTGCAGGACCTGGTGTGTCCATCCTCATAGTCTCTCTCTGTCTTCCCCTTCTCCCCCCTACACTCAGGCCTGTCTAAAGCTGTTAGGTGCTACTGTATTGGCACCCCTAAAATCCTCCCGAGAAAACACCTGACTTGGCCCCAAAACTATCACAGCAGACAGGTGTGTGTTGGGGTGTTGCTCTCCAAGTCAAGTCTAGAATTTCTTTACAAAGTGATTCTGCTCCAGGGAGGCATGAACAAGAGAAAGCCCAGGACGAGGAGCAGCAGCAGGGCCCAAGGCAGAGCCAGTGAGGGCTGGGGGGGGCGGGGGGGCGTCTCTGCACGGGCTATGAGCCCTCGCTCACAGAGCTCAGGGGCAGCGCCGGCAGCCTTGTGCCAATGCCATCTGTGTTCACAAACGTTGCCGCGTGTGAATGCGGGTGCCAGGGAAGTGTGCGGTGGGCCGGAGCCCCACCCCCTCCACTCAAGGCAACCGCGTGAAGGAGAGGCAGTGAGTTCCCCGCAGGAACTCGTGTGAGCGTCACTCCTCTCTGCGCAGAAGCTGTAAAGGGGAAATAATACATGTTCCCATACAACAGCATCGTTGTGGAAACTCAACAACTTAATACACAGCGTGTAGTAAGCAATTCACACATAGGAGTTTTAGTGTTTCATTATTAATGACTCCATTTCACAGGTTAGGAACCTGAGACACAGAGACGTGCCCAAAGTGCCCAAAATACACAGCCAGTGAGTGGCACTGTCAGGACAGGAACCCCCAGAACAAACTGCTCAACCCAGGAATCGAGAGTATAAGAGGTTACTCCCGACTAGGGAAACCAAGCTGCTGTTGGAAGTTGATTCCACCAGGTGGCAGTAGAGGCACACACTACCTGGGCAGGACCCTAACCCGCAGCAGCGGGAGGTTTGCATGCAGTTTCATTGCAGAATTTATGCCAATTGTTAGGGAACAGCATGGTTCAGGCCGGCACTGTGGCGTAGTGGGCTAAGCCTCTACCTGTGGTGCTGGCATCCCACATGAATGTCAATTCAAGTCCAGGCTGCTCCTCTTCGGATCCAGCTCTCTGCTGTGGCCTGGGAAAGCGGTAGATGGCTCAAGTGCTTGGACCCCTGCACCTATGTGGGAGACCCAGAAGCAGCTCCTGGCCGCTGGCTACAGATCGGCCCAACCCCAGCTGTAGTGCCCTTTTGGGGAGTGAACGAGCAGATGGAAGACATGTTTTTCTCTCTCTCTCTTCCCCTCCCTTTCTGCTTCTGTCTCCTTGTAATTCTGCCTTTCAAATAAACGAATACATCTTACAAAAAATAGCATGATTCTAACTAATTTTTTATTTTCCTATTACCTTATCATGCAAGAGACTGCTATGAGGATTAGGCATGAGCATGGATGTAGAAGGGTCTGATGTTGTCAAGCAAATCCAAGGGCTTCCACCAAGGTCAGATGCATGCTTGTCAATCACGCCTGTGGGCCAAGCCCTGCGCCAGTGCTGGGGACCGGGGAGGACAGGCTTGCCAGCCACTGAACAGTGAGAGACGGGGACCGGCCCCACCACTGTGTCACCCTCCACTCGCTTCACTCTGGTCCCCGCACAAAATGGTGTGGGCTCGGCCTCCACGGGTGGCAGCCAAGAGGGAAAGAAGCCAATGGGCTCAGTACCGGTTGGAGCAAGTGGGTGAATGTGGATTTGCAATGCAGGTGGCAAGTGCTCTCCTGGGGCCCGTCACCCAAGTGCAGGAGAGGGAGGGATCCAAGCTGCCGGCTCAGCCTCACAGATGCAAAGAACAGGTGGAGAGAGGTGGGAAAATATTCCAGCACCAGCTACTCTCCGCAACCATTCCAGGCACTGAAGCTCCCGAATAAAGCCCTGAGCTCCGGCCTGGCCTAGTAGATGGAAGACTGATCTCTCTCTCTCACTCTCTTTCTCTCTCTCTCACTCTCTCTCCCCCTCTCTGTAAACCTTTCAGATAAATAAGTCTAAGAGAAAGAAAGAAATCACTATGAAAAGCTGCACCTAGGGGTACGAGCCAGGGCATAACTAGTGGAGGACAGGGAAAGACCTTCGAGGCCCAGGTATGGGGAGGTGCTGCACACAGATACTCAAGTTGTCACCCATTAGTTGGGGAAGGAGCAGTGAACCAGGGCAGAAATCCTGAAGCAGCAACAGTTGCAGTTCAGCTTACCGCCACCAGGAGGCGCAGGGAGTCGCATCCTTGGACAGGTGACAATTGTCTCATTATTTTTATTTTGAATCCTTTGTCTTTAATGAGGCTGAGTGTCCCACTGTGCCGCACTAGCCAATCGTGTCCTTTCATGAACTTTCTAGTGCCTTTGTTCCCAGTCTCTCAGGGCCTCCATCTGAGCTCTTTACAGAGATTAACCCTGTCCGCAGTGGCTGTCCGACTGTTTTCCACTTCCCTTTTAAGCAATTCCAAGCTATGTTCTTCGGACACACGGCTGGTTTCTGTTTTTCTATAACCAGGTCTGCCAACATGGCATTTTGTGGGCTCGGCTTGACGTGTCACTCACATCAATCTCTTTCCCAAATCTCAATTCAAATAACTGCTGTCCAATATTTTCCTTAGTTTCACAGTTTATTTCTATTATGTTCCAGTCCACTGGAATATACTTACAGGATGCCATGTGGTGTCTCCGGCACCAGTTTTAAAAAGTGACTTCCTGAGGTGGGTGTTGTGGCACAGGGGTTAGACGCCCGTGGGACGCCCACAGCCCGTATCCGAGAGCCTGGGTTCAAGTCCCAGCTCTGCTTCTGATCCGGCTTTTCCAGCTTCCCTGGGAGGAAGCAGGTGATGGCTCAAGCACTTGGGTCCCTGCTACCCGTGTGGACTTCAGTTTCCTCTCCTGGCTCTGGCACGTTCCAGCCCCCGCTGTGTTCCAGGCCCTGCTGTTCCGGGGGTCAGCCAGCAGGTGGCAGCTTGCTCGCTCCTGAGCTCGCTCTCTCACTGCACGTTTCAAATAAACAAAAATACTTTTTTTAAAAAGTAACTTCCTTTACATTCTAGTGTATGACATGATATGCAGAATTTGTATTTACGCGTTTTTCTGTTCTCTCGGTTCTCTCTGCCTGTGTTACGGCTACTGTGGTTTTTATGAACGGTCTGATGCCCAGTAGGTCATGTCCCACGCCCTCAAATTGCAATGTTTTATGTCTGTAGCTGCAGTGAAGCTCCAGGTAAAGACAGAAACATAATAATTTGACCTCTGAGGTGACCCCCTCTGAACAGAGAGCCAGGGCATCCAGGGTTACAGACTCCTCTGTTAGCTGCAAACAGGATCGGTATCGCCTGTAAAACACAGTCGAGCCATGCATAGTAACAGACCACCTTCCCTCAACAAGATCAATATGCCCAGACTCTCCCCTCCGTTCCCGTGGGAGCCCCTGCCCGTGACGGCATGGTTACCCCAACCCCGGCTACTCTGTACAGCCCTTCACACACTCACCTCACCCTGCGCTCGCTCCCTGTGCCTTCCGGGACAACAAACTCCTGGATTCACTCCTATTCCCTGCCCTCTCCCTGGCTGCTCCTTCAAGGCCACTTCCTTTTACCCTGGGCTCCAAACACGGAGTGGCTGGGCTGAGCCCTCGAATCTCTTTCCTATCCACACCCCTGCTGGAGACCCCGCGGCCTACAGCAAGCCTGCGCCTTCAGCCCTGATCTCTCCCCCGACACGGCGCCTGCTCATGCTAGGGCTGCCCAGGGAGCTCCAAGAGGCACCCTCGCCCTTGCATCCAAATCACCTGTGACACCCAAACCCTGCTCCTCCGCGTGCTCCCCGCCTCGGCAGATGGCACCCCCGTTCTCCCGGCTGCTCGGTCACCATCCCGGAGTGCTCCTCGTTTCTATTCCATCCACTGCATCTTCAAACTCCATCCCGAAGCTGACTGCTTCCAGTGCCACTGCCCTGCCCAGGCGGCCATCACGGCCCTGCTCGGCTACTCGGACCACCTCCCCGCTTCCAGCCTCACCACACCCGCACTGCAGCCAGCGAGCCGCCTCCCCTGCTCCATGCCAGTCAAGGCGTCCCCCTCACGGCCGGAGCCACCGCCCTGCACTGGACCTGGTGCCCCTCCAGCCAACCTCTGACGTCACCTATCCCTCTTCCATTTGTGATCTTTTTCCTTTTTAATATTTACTCCCCTAACCGGCTGGGCCAGGCCAAAGCCACCACCCTATAGCTCCATCCAGGTCTCCCACATGGGTGGCAGGGGCCCAAGCATTTGGGCCATCTTCTGCTGCTTTCCCAGGTGCATTAGCCAGGAGCTGGATTGGAAGCGGATCAGCCAGGACTCGAACCCACGCTCCAATATGAGATGCTGCTGTCGCAGGCAACAGCTTAATTTGATACACCATTTAGTGGCGGCCCCGTTTGCAATCTCTGCCACCCTGAACTGTCTGCTCTTCTTCAAATATGACACACATACGTAACCTGTCCCTCGTCCTCAGAGTGACTTCCACTACAGATCGACACGGGTGGTTACTTCCCCTGCAGAGTCTTACCTTGCAATGAACAACTCCCTCATCACCGGTCACAATGCTCCCCGTTCCAACCAGCTCTTTCTTCCCTCTTTGCTGGGACCTCCTGAGAGCTGCTGAAATCGCAATATTCACTCCCTGTGTCCATCCCCATAATGAACACTGGGCCCATCACGTCAGGGACTTCCCTCTGCCTTGTTCACTGCTCCAGGGCCTAGAACAAGGCCTGGCGTGGAACAGACACCCGGGACATAACCAACGATGCACGAATCCATGAATGGCTGGCTTCTGCTAACAAGCCTGGGGAAGAATCAGAATTCATTGCGTCCCATTGGCTGAAATTTTTCAAGACACAGAAAAGTCAACTGACACCCAAAGGCCCTAACAACTGTCCCAGAGAGATGACGGCTCTAGAGAGAGAGAGAGGAGACCGAGAGGCTGCCCCACCAGTCTTTCTCTCTCTGGAAGACAAACGGTGTCCCTTCCACACCAACCAAAGGCCATCTCTTCACAGTGGGTTCCAGGGGCTCCACTGTAAGAAGAACGGAAAGAGTATACCAGGCCCCTGCCTTCGAGGGAGCCTGGGTTCTTTAATATTAAATATTTTGAGAATGAGGAAAAGACATTAATTGAAAAAGAAGTGGGAGAAAAATGTGACACAGTGGGGTGGCTCCGACATCCCTGCAACCTAATTAGCTCATTACTAAGCCAAAGCCTGGCTCTCCCCTAATGGAATGTTCCTGACACCCTCACTGTCTGGCTACATCCAGCCACGAGCACTGTGTCTGAAAACTCCAAGTACGTTCTATAAAGATTTATCTGAAAGGCAGAGTGAGAGAGAGGGAGAGGGATAGACCTTCCATCTACGTCCCAGAGGCCTGCAGTAGCCAGGGCTGGGCCAGGCTGAAACCAGGATCCAGGAACTCCATCAGGTCTCCCACGTGGGTGGCAGGAAACAGAGTCCTGGGGTCTCCCGTCGGGTGCCTCGCAGGTGCAGCGGCACAGGGAGCTGGGTGGAAAAGTGCAGAGCTGCCAAGACTCGAACCAGGCTCCCTAGTGTGGGATGCAGGCGTCCCAGGCAGCGGCTGCACCTGCTGTGCCCGAACGCTAGCCCTGTATTTTGTATCAAAACTGCACCTTCACCAAACAGAACTGCAAGGATTAGTCACACCTCCAGAGAGAAACCTGCAGAGCAGGTGCCGGAAGAGACAGTAAAACCAATGCTCTGCGAGCTCCTGGGAGAGGAGGAGGGACCTCTCTCAGCACCTGAGCTTCACACCCCAGCCTCTAGGAGAAGTGCCAGCACGGCCCACAAGACCCCTCAAAAGCCCACTCCCCCACCCTCCACCATTCCCATCACTCCACCTGCCAGGTACAATGTCCACCAGGTCCCGGGTTGCACCACGGCCTGCAGGGCTCCGTGCCTTTGTGCCTGCAGTTCTCGGCCACAATGCCTTTCCTTCTCCCACTTACCGGGAGCAAACTGTCACTCTCCCCACAGCTCTGCACGGGGGACCGCACCCCAGAGTCACTGCGCACCTGGCATTCAGACCTGGGTGTCCCTGCTCTGTGTGCCACGCCCTCTCGGCCACTGTGTTCCAAGTTCATTACAGGCTACTACGTCTCTATCACTGCCTGGGTCTTTTCCAGCTGAACCCTGAGTAACCAGTGCTCATCGCGGTGGCAGCAAGAACTCAGCCCCTGTTGGTTTGGTGACTGAACGGCAGAAACGGGATTAGCACACACACTACGGAAAAGCACCTCACCATCTGGCCCTGCTTGGATTAATCAGGTGCATCGAGTACACGTAGTACGAGAACGACTTTCCTGGAAGTGAGTTCACTCCTGTAATTTTTCCCAGCGCTGGGCACGGATATACCACTGCTACCCGTAGCTCCCCATTCACAAGGCAGCCTGGATTCTCCTCTTCAAACTCTTGCCCGTTCAGAAACCCCAGAAAGGCAGCTCCCCATTGTACTAACAGCATCATCTATCATTTCGGTTCCCTCCCCAAAGCCAGTCCAATTCCCTTTGAAGACTCCGCTGAGCAGGACAGCAATGTTCAGCAACACCCCAGGGTACTTACACTAGTTAGAAGCAGATTTCCACAGGACAGAGTTGGGGGTAGCTTCTCAAAGCTCAGCTCTGAGGCTTAGGGGCAAGTTATCTCCCTCCCGCCTTAGAAGGTTTCCTAAGAGAATCTTTTATCATCACACAATTCCACTAATCAGGAATTCTATTAAACTCACATCTCCATTGTATTTTTAACAATAACCTTGCAAAGGAACAGAATGTGTTGTTTGAAAAGGTATTAACTCTTAAATTTCAGGCGTTTTGAAGGCTTTACCAATCTCTCACAGTGCTGTTGAAGCCTCTCATGTGAATGATTATTATTCTTTGAGTCTTTCACTCAAGATTCTTGCAGTACTTATGAAAGATGATCATCTTTAGCCTCCAGACACAGGTAAGTGGGTAGCAAGTATTATTAACATCTAAGCATCGCAGGATTCTAAATTTAAATCATGTCTGGTTGAAGGAAAATGTTAAGACTTGTCATAATATGGGAAACACTCTTCATTTATAATGAAATTTGATGGAATTCTAGGGATGTGTTTTAACTATTGAGCTGAATTTTTTTATAGGCCTGCTCTCTGTTAAAAAGTCATGATGGGGACATGTTATAATCCAACATGAAAATTTCCCAATGGATAAACCTGGAATAATTTCAGCAACTTATGACAGTATTAGATTATAACCGACAGAACAAAATAAACACTTGTAAGTTCATATCAACAGAGAAAAATGACTGAATAAGTAAATAGGAGACAGGATGGCCAAATGGAACAATTAATGGAGCAGGATGGCCAGTGGAGTCTTAGATTTGATTTTGGAAGCAAACAAAGGAAATCAGAGAAAAAATTAATGGAATCGAATTTAAGGGTGTAGTTTCAAGTGCTGTGCCTTTGTCTAACTTCTAACCTTTGAAAAACACACTATTTATGCAAGAGTAACATTAGGGGAGTTGGGTTAAGAGCAAACAGGAGCTCTCTGTACAATCCTCACCCTCTTCTAGAAATCTAAAATTGGTTCAAAATTAAACATTTTCAATCTAAACAAAGTCAATCTTAAGGGACAAACGCTCATGTTCCACTTAAATGCAGTTATGCACTGGGGGACAGCAGACAGGAGTGCAGATATCGTGGAAACTTCTTAGTCTTAAATCTTTGGTTTTTTTTATTAATTTGATGTCCCTACGGTTGTCATATGGACCTAATATATGAGAATGTTTTCCACGGCAATCTATGTATGAATTATCTCTATGTATTTGTATAGTGTATCCATGGATCACAATGCCACACGTGACTCTTTTGAAAGTGCTCTTTCGGGCCGGCGCCGCGGCTCACTAGGCTAATCCTCCGCCTTGCGGCGCCAGCACACCAGGTTCGAGTCCCAGTCGGGGTGCTGGATTCTGTTCCGGTTGCCCCTCTTCCAGGCCAGCTCTCTGCTGTGACCAGGGAGTGCAGTGGAGGATGGCCCAAGTGCTTGGGCCCTGCACCCCATGGGAGACCAGGAGAAGCACCTGGCTCCTGCCATCGGATCAGCGCAGTGCGCCGGCCACAGCACACCAGCCACGGAGGCCATTGGAGGGTGAACCAACGGCAAAGGAAGACCTTTCTCTCTGTCTCTCTTCTCACTGTCCACTCTGTCAAAAAAAAAAAAAAAAAAAAGTGCCCTTTTGAGGGCTGGCAATGCAGCACTCGCTACAGGTTAAGCTGCTGCTTGGGGCGTTGGCACCCCCTGTGGGAATGCTTGGTTCCTCTCTGCTTCCAATCCAGCTCCCTGCTAAAGTACCTGGGAAGGCAGTGGAAGATGGTCCAAGTGCTTAGGGTCCCACCACCCATGAGGGAGACACGGACAGAGTTCCTGACTCCTGGCTTCGGCCTGGCCCAGGTGTGGCTGTTGTGACCGCTTGGATAATGAAACAGCAAATGGAAGATCTTTCTCTTTGTCTCTGCCTCTGACAGCTCTGCTTTTCAAATAAATAAGTCTTTTAAGAAATTGGGGTTTTTTCTGAAAAATAATTGAGAAATCCAGGTAAAGAGGGCTAAAAATGTTTTAATTGTTGAAATACACTGGTGAACACAGCGATTTACACTGCAGTACTGAGTAGATACACGCAACATTATCAAATTAAGGACTTCCCAGACAGCCCACGGATCACCAATCCACAGGGCCTTGAAAGCTGTCACAGTCACACCAAGGTGGAACGGGAGACTGACGTCCATGAAGCAGCCTGACTACAGAAAACAGGCATTTAATCAACATGTGCACACGGCATGCGAATTTAAGTAGCTTTCCTTTGACTACTTCCATGTAAAATATTGTTCCTAATAAAGGAATTTCTTTGACATTTAAATAAAATTTGAAAACCAAATAGTAAAAAAGAGGGAGGGATTAATAAGAATCAGTTTACCAATTTTATAGCTAAAAAGTAATGAGAAGTAGAAATAGTGAAAGAGAACAAATATATTACTTTAAGGAATTCATTTATAGTGGCTTACTATTTTAAGTTATAAACAGAATAAGGATTTCATTATATAAAAAAACTATCAAAAAAGTATCTGAAAAGACATGAGTTCTATGAACTGTGCTGGGTGGCCGAGGGGGACATGCAGTGGGCGGGGCATGGTGGCCCGGGGGCACGCAGCCACCTCCCGGGATTCTCGCAGGTGGGCCACAGGGAGCTCCATCAACGGGTGTACTATCTAATCAATTCCTCGCTGTTACCACAGCCCTCAGCCTGCACCTGCCATCCTAGCCATGCACCTAAGAGTTGGGGGGGGCGAGGGGGGGCAGGAGGGGAACTGAGGGAGACAGTCCATAGTTTCCTGGGAAACATCTGCACACATCACAATGTCAGAGCCAAATTCCTTCCAAATGGATGAGCAAGCTGCAGAGACAACAAACAGAGAAAGAGAAACGGAGTTAGCAAACTTGTAAGGTGCAACTTAGATACAAATCCGGCAGCCTGGAGCCTACCTAGTAGTCACTGATTCTTAGTAAATCACACACTCAACGTCCACCCAAATACACTGATTCAAGACTCATCCTGAGGCAGCTGCAACGCTGAGCACTGGTGATGATATTCATATAAAGAGACAAAGTGGATGGAAAAAAAAAAAGACTTAGAAACTCAACAGTTAAAACACAACATGATAAGCCTATCTGCATATACGCCAGTTTCACCCATATTAATAATACAGACTGGCTGGGCACAGCCCCACGCCTCCCAGACTGGTCAGAACCAGCTGTGGGAGTCAGGCCATCCACCTGCCAGGGGTCTGCGTGCTGGCATTTGAGGACCTGTGCTGGAAGCACTCACACATCTAAAGGGGCCCGGCCGAGAGCCACCTACAGAGGACACTGCACTTCCGGATTATTAAAATTTTAATCATCTGAATGGATTCCCAAATCATTTCTCAACTGGTTTCACAAAGTCCCAGAAGCTACGGGGCTACCCCAGGAGATGGGGGCCTCCTGACGGCTAAGGTGGCAAAGTGGCGGGGTGTCACTTCGCAAGGCCGAAACACAATGGGGTCCAAGCATTGAGCGTGCGTTGGGCCAGGGGAACTGGGATTCTGCCCCTGTGGAAATGCTGCCGCATCGCTTTAAGACACTGGCACACAGAAGGTACTTAGCAACCAAGTGTGACTCTTCTCTTGTCCTTCTCCCTGTGTGGCTCGGTTTAATTCCAACTCCAAGCGCCTCACCAGGACTCGTCTTTGAGAACGGCTTCTTCTGCCCACCTGCAAACCTGGTCTGGATCCCTCCCCTCCTGCAGGTCAGGACAGTGACGACCGCCTGTCCCTGCTGGAGTGCTGAGACTCAGACACCGCCTCCCTGAACATGAACTCACCTCTGGCTCTGCCATACACTTGATGTTAGTCCTAACCTAATGAGCCCTCCTTGTCTGTCATTTGTCAACACAAGGCCCTCTAAGTGCTGACAGCAGGGAAGGGCGGAGACCTCAGAGTGTTAGGTAGATGCTGTACTTGCTCTTATTCAATACATTAAGTTGCACCACAAACAAAAGTAGTTGGAAAGAAAATTGTCCTGATCCCTAACCTCTTCACAGTGAAACACACTCAGTTCCATGGGCTGAGACGCCTCCCTCTGACCCTCAAGTTTAGGATTTCTTAGAAACAAGTAACAGTGACAGCTGCAGCTCATGCATCATCAAGGCTGAACACACAGAACTATTCAGAAAAATATACAATACCTCTTGATTCTTGGGCCGTGTTATGTTCTTCTAATCTTAAAGAGAAAATTAAGAAGAGTTGAGTGTTCAGATTATATGGAACACACTCCAGTTCCCAACAGAACTACTAACAGTGACACACAAGGATTTGCTAGTTTACATCATCAAGTAGAGAAACAGCAAAGAGGATCAAATAATTATGGTATCGGCCGGCGCCGCGGCTCACTAGGCTAATCCTCCGCCTTGCGGCGCCGGTACACCGGGTTCTAGTCCTGGTTGGGGCACCAGTTCTGTCCCGGTTGCTCCTCTTCCAGGCCAGCTCTCTGCTGTGGCCCGGAAATGCAGTGGAGGATGGCCCAAGTCCTTGGGCCCTGCACCTGCATGGGAGACCAGGAGAAGCACCTGGCTCCTGCCTTCGGATTAGCACGGTGCGCTGGCTGCAGTGCACTGGCCGTGGCGGCCATTGGAGGGTGAACCAACGGCAAAGGAAGACCTTTCTCTCTCTCTCTCTCTCACTGTCCACTCTGCCTGTCAAAAATAATAATAATAATAATAATTATGGTATCTTACCTACAGTGCCAGACAGTCTTGTGTGCAAAGTAAACACGGTAAGAACGGTCATGGAGAGCTACCATCGTTAGGGCGTAGCGTATTCAGCATACTTGATAGTAAGCCCCACTTAAACCCTGACTTAAGACCCTACACAAAAGCTGAGAAGGAACCTTACTTTCTCTCCCTTTATCAACAGATCAAAGTTAGTCGCCTTCCTATATCAGAGAAATTTTTTTTTTTTTTTAATTTTTTTTGACAGGCAGAGTAGACAGTGAGAGAGACAGAGAGAAAGGTCTTCCTTTGCCGTTGGTTCACCCTCCAATGGCTGCTGCGGCCTGCGCACTGCAGCCAGACGCACCGCACTGATCCAAAGCTAGAAGCCAGGTGCTTCTCCTGGTCTCCCATGGGGTGCAGGACCCAAGCACTTGGGCCATCCTCCACTGCACTCCCGGGCCACAGCAGAGAGCTGGACTGGAAGAGGAGCAACCGAGACAGAACCGGCGCCCCGACCGGGACTAGAACCCGGTGTGCCGGCGCCGCAAGGCGGAGGATTAGCCTAGTGAGCCGCGGTGCCGGCTTCTATATCAGAGAAATTTACCTTTATGTTTTACAAAAACTCCATGAACTGACTTCAATGCCAGCTTGCATTTTCACACTGATCACTGAAATTTAGAAAGTTTAAGTGCCTGTGAGTACACAACCACAAATAAGAGCTAAATTTTGCCCTGGAATTACTCTTAATACGTGGGTGGTATTTTCAGCAAATGAGCACAAGAACAGACAGTACTTACGGCTCCCTGCAACTAACTCTCATGGAGGCTGAGTCAAACAAGCTGAAATAAGAATTTTCTGGTTTTTTCATAAAACATGAAAATAAACACTTAGAATAAACACCATTTAACTTACTTTTTCGTACAGTCTTTGTCTGATTGGACACCATATTGACAGCTTCAGATGGTAGGCCAACATAGACGCCTCCGTAGTTTCTTTAAGAAAAGAAATTGGACCAGTTTAAGTGGTACTATATATTCATAGGAAGCAAAAAAAAAAAAAAAGCCAAAGAGTACTTCAATGACGTAACTGCTAAAATCACTCCAATTTTTCAGAAGTAGAATTCAGAATATTACTGTCCCTGAAAATATAATTATTTTCTTCTATTAAAAAGAAGCTATTTAAAAGAAAAAACATGAAGTCACATTGAGTTAGAAGGATTTTTAGATATTTTACTTGCAATGACAAAGAACAGAAGTTGGAAAGCTATAATTTGGTACAGCACTAAATAGCAGTAGAGTGACATGTCATGGTTCATCAAGCCTCATTCATTATGAACTCAGAGTGGTCAGCATGGAATTAGGTGTTATGGGCACACAATATCATTTTACCTACAAGGAGATATAAATGCAAAATTTGAAATCTATAGTTTTTCATAATACACATTTCCCATGAACTATTTAAACACCCTGCATATGCATGGGTTCCAAAACCTCTGCATCATTTTAACTTTGTTTTCTATAAGTTTGTTTTTTTTTTTTTTTTTTTTAAGATTTATTTGAAAAGCAGAGTGACACAGAGGGCATTGGTGGGGAGGGTGGGGGACAGAAACATAGAGAGAGAGAGATCTCCCACCTGCTGGTTCACTCCCCAAATGGTTACAGTAGCCAGGTGTGGGCCAGGCTGAAGCCAGGAGCCCAGAACTCCATCCAGGTCTCCTACATGGGTGCAGCGGCCCAAGTGCGGAGCCACCTTCTGCTGCCCTCCCAGGTACACTAGCAGGGAGTGAAGTGGAAGCAGAGCAGCTAGAACTCACACCAGTTCTGCAGTGTGGGATCGCAGGCGGCAGCTAAACTCGCTGTGCCACACTGCTGGCCCCACTGCCTTTCTCAAAGGCCCTCATATAAAACGAGGGCCAGGGGTGTGAAGAGTCCCGAGATCCGAGTGCAGTCACTCAGAGGACGGGGAAGAGGAGGAGGAGGACAGAGAGGGCTGGGGCAGCCGGGAAGTCCTCCAGCCACAGAGAAAGAGCACACACAAAGGCCACACAACAGAAACGGGCACCGGCCAAACGCACAGGACCAAGCCCCGGCCTGATTGAAAGAAGCAAAGATTAGGAATTCTGGGCCGGTTCTTTGCCAGATCACACGTGCCTACCTGTGCTCTCTGAGCCAAAGTTTTCCTGGTGGAGGCTGCACTGCTGGCCACGTGCTACCGTGTGTCAGGTCCACGAGGTGTGACCAGAATTACGGAAATTATAAGCGGCTGCAATGCCAAACCTACCTCCTCTTGTCATCCTCGCTTATCGACTCTTCTGCTCTGAAAGGTCAAAGACATTTGCCGTGAGCCACCTGGTGACACAGAGACTTCACTTCCAGTTATGAGCAAAAAGGAACTGCTGGAGTCGGTGAACTCAAAAGGCTTCCATAGCCTTGGCAACTCATGACAAGAGCCTAGGGTGATTACTGATGCCATAAATAAGAGTGTCAATTTGTTAAGTCAACAGCAGGAGTCACAGTGTACTCCTCATGTAGGATCTCTGTCCTTAATGTGCTGTACATTTTGATTTAATGCCATAACTAGTACTCAGACAGTATTTTTCACTTTGTGTTTCTATGTGGGTGCAAAATGTTGAAATCTTTACTTAATGTATGCTAAACTGATCTTCTGTATATAAAGAGAAATGAATCTTGATGTGAATGGAAGGGGGGACGGAGAGGGAAAGGGGAGGGTTGCAGGTGGGAGGGAAGTTATGGGGGGGGGGAGCCATTGTAATCCATAAGCAGTACTTTGGAAATTTATATTAAATAAAAGTTAAAAAAAAAAAAAAAGGAACTGCTGGGCTCAGGCTGACTTCAAGTGTTTCCATCAAGCAAGTACTTCTGCAAACGCGGTCTTCTGTCTCCGCCTCAATCATCCATACATACACAGTGGTAATTTTCTACTTAGCAAAATGTGCAAATCAACAAATGCCAAAAACCCACCTGCCAAACAAAATGAGAAACCCAGGGCGGCTGAGGTGGGGGAGAACACAGAAGTCAGGGCTCAGGAAGCCTGGGTTTGCTGCCGGCTGTGCCACCCACTCCCCATGACAGGCAGGCTGTGTGTACCGCCTGGGAAGGGAGGGGTCAACCAGATGGCCCCCAAGGTCCTTTCCGGTCCTAACCATGACAGTGACCGCTCTGCCTGTTCAGTGGTGCAAACATAGATACTGAACGACCTAGTCCATGCAAAAAGAACTAAGGCCAATCTGATTTCCTTTTACCTAAAAACACGAGCCGTTTTATACGTGATTGGCCACCAAGAGAGGGAGAAAATGTTTAAAAGGAAGCTTTCAGAGGACATCACTCGAACATGCACTTCAACATTCTACCAGCAGGTCCTTCCAAGAGAATCAGAAAGGCTTCCTGGAAGCACCAGCTAGAGCACAGATGTTGCTCGTCTGGAAGGAAAAATCAGCTCCACAAGACACAAACGTATCTGGTGAATCCAACATGCGATTCTAGGGGGCCTCAGTCAGGAAGACAGCGACTGAAACATCTTCGCTGCATTTTCTGGTTCTAGAAGTCGTCAAACCACAGCTTCGCCCACTTAAAAGCTGCAGATATGAGGTCGTGGATGCGCGGGAGAAGTCGGCTTCACTGCACCAGCCAGTGCGTCCCAAGTCCACCCAGAAGGAAAGCACAGATCTGGCCATCATCTAACCACCAGCTGCGGAATACAGCTGACACCCAACAGTGCAGAACCCACCGTGAGGCCTCATTTATGCAGACAGAGCACAGAACCTAAGCTTGCCAACAATTACCAGCCTCCCTCTTCCTAAGGTTGAATCCTCGCTTAATTCCGAAGTGTCAAGGTCATCCTGTATTGCAAACAGTGTTACTTATTGATGTAGACAACCACCTGCTGTTTGCTACTTTAAATGAAAATGGATTTATAACCCCATAATTTAGACCATGAGAAACTGATGGTGACAAACGCATTCAAGATCATTAGAACTGTTTACTCCGGTCCTGTGGGACTAACATCATCATGAAATCGCTTTCAAAGCTATAAATAACTGGTAGACTCAGACACACATATTGTCTCACGTTTTCTGCCATGACAATTTTTTTTTTAGATTTATGTATTTATTTATATCAAATTCAGAATTACAGAGGAGGGGGCATGGGGTGAGCGAGAACTTCCATCCACAGGTTCACTCCCCAAATGGCCCAACAGCCAGGGCTGGGCCAGGAGCTGCATCCAGGTCCCCCTAACTGCGCACATGCCTTTGCGTCTTCACTTGTATCACAGAAATGCACACAATCCACCCGCTCACCCCAGCTGGATCTCTCCAACTGTTACCACCCTCCTTAAGGATGGGGAGACCCCAGATGGTAGCAGAATCCTAGTGTGTGTTTCAGCGTTATTCCAAGACACGTGGAACAGCTGCGGAGAGCCAGCCATCACTGCAGACCTCGCCAAACACACCCACTGCTCTTTTTCCCTCAGGCTCCAAGGCTGCCCTGCTCAGCAGGTGTCCCTGAATCTGCTCCTCTGGCCGCCCAGGTCCAGACTGAGGCTACGTTGGAAAACAAGGGTTGTCTACCCGAATCTCTTTCTGGAAGGGCCGTCCCCGGCCACTGTTGAGCTGCCTGGGGAACAACAAGGGCTGCCCTGTCCGAGGCCAGGAGGACAGGCTCCTGCTGGCTGGGGTGACGTGGTCCTGCCCCAGCTGCACAGGCCACCGTGGGGGGAGAGGAAACGGGTCGGCCAGTACCACTACAGCTTCCTGGATAAGGAGGCCCCGTGGGCGGCTGGAATTGCCCCAGGGTCACTCACTGGTGCCTCCCGTGGGCACCCAGAGCTTCCCTGAATTTATCTCGCCACTCAGCAACGTGGCAGGAAAAGTCATCACGATTCAAACCCTTCGAGCTGTGCGTGAGGCCCCCGCATCCGAACACCTGGGCTGCCCCTGTGCCCACCACTTTAAGGAATCGTACGTTTTCCCTCCCCAAGTTCCACAGATTGAAACGCTTTGTTACCACCCTGCCCTAACAATTCACTCGCCTCCCCTGCACAGGCATCAAAGCGTCTCTGGTGAGCGTGGGACGGCCAAGGTTCCCACAGGCAGCTAACAGCCTCCCGATCAGGGACAAACACATCTTACGTTTCGACTGCACCTGTGCACACCGCGGTAGGCACACGCAGATTTCTGTTAGGTTTTGCTAGTAATGGAAAGAGTTCTTCAAGCACGAGGGCTGGAGGGTCAGGCTCAGGCACGGCACCCCCAGCCATGGAAGCTCTGGGCTGAGCTGCAGAGGGCGTGGCTGTGTCTCCTGCTGGTCACTTCAGCCCCCAGTGGCAGGGCAGGGGTGACAACAGGCTTGCGGCTGCGACTGCCAATGGATTAACCCCTCACCAGCAAAGGACGTGGGGACGGACAGTGGAACACGGAGCCACTGTGCCCCAGCCTTGGGGGGACAGCAGCCCTGCTCCAACCTACAAAAGCTTCTCAGATATGGGCAGCACAGGTTTGTGCTCGGTCGGCAGGAGCAGGGGAGACGACTTCACTCCCCAGAATCTTGCCTGGGAGAGACAGGGCGGAAGGCTGCGTTACCCCAGGCTGGGAAAGACAAAGCGAAAGAGAGACCACCTCCCAGTGGATGAACTCCAGGAGCTGCCAGTCTGCCCTGCCGCCCGCAAGAGCGCTCTCTGGGAAGGACCTGGTCCAGACGCCCTTACACTCAGCTTGCCCACAGTCTTGCTCCCTAAGAAGAGGAGCAAATGGGCACACCGCAGCCGGAGAAGTTCCCTACATCGGGATCGCTTCAAGTAACAGCCTCCTTAGAGAGAGGCGCGGCTTGGGGGCCAGGGCCCAGCCACCTGCACCAGAGGTCCTGACATGTGAGAGGAGGGATTGGCGGACACGAGCAGCCCTGAGCTAGCACAAAGCGGGAAGGAACCTGGAATGTTAAAGGCTTCCACCAAGACAAACAAAAGGCGGAGGGAGAGGAGACAAGGGACCAGGTATCACAAACCAATCAGCTAAAAATATAAAAGCTAACTTACACCAGTCGCCCTCTCACCTCCCCTGCTCTGGCCCCAAGAGCTGACACTTATCACGACTTCTCCAATTTCCCGGTCACGGTCACGGAGCCAAAGGCTGCCGGTCGGCGAGGGGGAAGGGAAGTGGCACAGTCACACGGGAGGCAGGCTGCCCTAAAAACCTTGCCAACGGACGCTGCAGTGACGAGGGGACCTCTGCTGGACGCTCCGCCGCTGGCCCTCCCCTCCCAGGAACAGGCCGTCGACATTTCTTCCTAACACTACGTACAGCACACGTGGGCAGGCGACGGCGACCAGGTGGCCTGCAGCCGAGATGACTGATGGGTCACAAAATCCACAGCCTTCGGCCGGCGCCGCGGCTCACTAGGCTAATCCTCCGCCTAGTGGCGCCGGCACACCGGGTTCTAGTCCGGCACACCGGGTTCTAGTCCCGGTTGGGGCGCTGGATTCTGTCCCGATTGCCCCTCTTCCAGGCCAGCTCTCTGCTGTGGCCCAGGAGTGCAGTGGAGGATGGCCCAGGTGCTTAGGCCCTGCACCCCATGGGAGACCAGGAAAAGCACCCGGCTCCTGGCTCCTGCCATCGGATCAGCGCGGTGCGCCGGCCGCAGCGCACCGGCCACGGCGGCCATTGGAGGGTGAACCAACGGCAAAGGAAGACCTTTCTCTCTGTCTCTCTCTCTCACTGTCCACTCTGCCTGTCAAAAAAAAAAAAAAAAAAAAATCCACAGCCTTCACCTGTCCGAGTCCTGGCTCCGTGGCTTCTTCCTCCAAGAGCCCAAAAAGCCAGCAGCAGCGTGCACTCAGGGGTCTGGGGTCCCACAGCAGCTCCCCTCCTCAAGTGCCTCCATGCTGCCAGCCCCAAGCCCTTGCCTTTGCTCTCCACGCCCAGGGTCAATGCCATAGCCCTGTTACCGCCTTCTTCCTTTCCGACACACCTGGTCCTCCAACACCTGCTCCACCCACTCCTCCCAGTAAAGTCTCTCCACTAAAATGGTGTACATGGTTCCTTTTACCCCCGACTGGACGCTCCCTGATCCAAGGGTATCTCAGAAAGCCTTTGGAAAATGGCATTAAACGATCAATGTTTCTGAACGTCTCACCGCAGCATCTAAGGTCTGATCACTTCCTATTTATCAAGTGCACTAGCCGTGACACAGACGGGCTGGGCCAGGAGGCCGTGCTGTGGGGTAACAGGAAGACTGAGACAACACAGAATCGAGGTTAAAGAGTGCAGGGTGTCTTTTTGACACAGAGGCAAGACTGTGATGTATACGGCTGGTCAGGCTAGGTAAAGCAGAGTCCTTCTAGTAACCCTTGCACACCGGTATACAGGTAAAGAATTTGCCAAACCTACGGTTTTAGAACAGGAATTGGGGTTATGTTGATTTTTTCCAATAAAGATACCCTACACCATGAACAGCAGCTGAAATTTGAGTCACCATCTGATTAAAGTTCTCAGTATCCCAAGTTCTCTCTACAATGAATCTGCCTCCTGCACAGGCCAGACAGACAAGAGAAACGGGGGTGTGAGCGCCGTCTCCACACCTGCGATTTCCGAGTCTTGCGGCGGGGGGGGGGGGGGGGGGGGGGCACTAATGCCTGCCCCACCCCAGGACGCGGTGCTCCTCTTAGCTCACCATCCTTGAACAAAGAGGAAGTTCCACAGGCTTCTCCTTGGCCTTAATTACCTCAGCGGCTCTTCAAGGTGGGGAACCTGCCAGTGGCCAAATACATCTGCATTTAAGAGGTAAGAAATGGGGGCCTGTGCTGTGGCACAGTGGGTTAATGCCCTGGCCTGAAGCACCGGCATCCCATATGGGTGCTGGTTCAATACCCGGCTGCTCCACTTCCAATCCAGCTCTCTGCTACGGCCTGGGAAAGCAGTGGATGATGAACCAAGTCCTTGACCTTGAACCAGCATTCCACATTTCGCTGGACTACCCAAAGTCCCCTGGCCTGGCAGCCCATGGTGGCACTCCGGGTCCTCAGTCAGGGTCTAGAAGTCTCTGAGAGGCCTACACACTTCCTCTGGCGGTGGACACAGGCTCTCAGGGGGAAGGCGTGAGGAGTGATCACTGGTCCAGCCTTGCAGCAGTGCTGAGGGCTCCCCTTCTGTCAAAGGGGTTGGAGCCCCTCCGGGTCTGGACCTGGCTGAAGGGACCCTGCCTTTCCACTGTGGTGACTCAAGCCAGGCCTCCAGCTCTCAGATCCAGTTTTCCTCTAGTAGAAATGAATACAATTTACAGGCGTCTCACCATCCTTTTAAAAATTGGGGGAAAAAATACATGGAAGTGGGGAGAAATTCACATTTAGAAAGCTGTCCTAATTCACCCCTCCAGAGACTGACCAAGCAGCTGTCATCAAAGACCCCTTCAGGGGCCGGCGCCACAGCTCAACAGGCTAATCCTCCTCCTAACAGAGGTTCTAGTCCCGGTCGGGGCGCCAGATTCTGTCCCGGTTGCTCCTCTTCCAGTCCAGCTCTTTGCTGTGGCCCGGGAGTGCAGTGGAGGATGGCCCGAGTCCTTGGGCCCTGCACCCCATGGGAGACCAGGAGAAACACCTGGCTCCTGCCATCGGATCAGCGCCAGCCGCGGCGGCCATTGGAGGGTGAACCAACGGCAAAGGAAGACCTTTCTGTCTGTCTCTCTCTCTCACTGTCCACTCTGCCTATCCAAAAAAAAAAAAAAAAAAAAAAAAAAGACCCCTTCAGGACAAAAGTATTTTATCTGCTTCTTCGCCCCTGCTACCTCATGCATGGTGTGCCCCCGCTGGCTCCGATGGGAAAGTCCCACACACACGCCCAGGGAAGTCAGGACTCCCCTCTCTCAGCGGCAGTATCTCCGCCCAGGGAAGTCAGGACTCCCCTCTCTCAGCGGCAGTATCTCCCACCATCACAGCCATCTGACAGCCGCCCCAGGCCCTCCCTTCACTACCGGATCCCTCACAAAGGGCTGTCCTGCGTGCTGGGAAGCAAGTCACACTGCAGAAACTCAACATCCCTGTCTCCTTCAGCCTCTGCAGCCGTTCCTCTCCATCATACCACGGGGTTCCGGCAAACTCCTCCCTGGGCCAGACTGGGAGCCCATGGAGTCCACGCTTCACCCCTCAAGTAAACTGTTGGCGCCGACAGGGTTCCAGGCATGCACCTAAAGCCTGAAATTGCTGTGCCTGAGCCAGTGCAAACAGAGGAGCACCACACACGGATAAAATGTGCCGGTCCTTTACTGCCAGCGGTGGAGAGCGGGCTCATGCCCTACAGAACTCTCCACCCCCTGCTCAGAGCAACAGGGTTTCTCAAGGAGGGGAGGGGGAATACATGGTTGCTAGGGTCAAGCTGACCCAAGGCCTGTGTGAAACTATACCAGTTACAATGCTGACAATACCAATTACAGTCTTGACACGAGTCCAGGTACCAACCTAAATCCTACATGTGACACAGACAAATCACAATCGTAACATCAATCCAGGTGCAGCCTATCTGTTTTAAGCTTGAGCGATCATGCTAGGGGATGTCTATGTTTTGCCAAGTCGGATGTAGTGTAGTGTTATGTCTTAGTTTTAGACCGTAGCTAGTTTCAGACCAGAGTCTCCCGGTGGGTGGTGCTTTCTCAGGTGGAGTCTTGGGTGCTCTAACATGGAGTTCCTCTGGTCAGTCCCTGTTACAGACAACAATGTTAGGGGTGGGTGTGGCGGTGCAGTCGGTTAAGCCACTGCTCTTGATGCCAGCATCCCACATCAGAGTCACAGTCTGAGTCCTGGCTGCTCTGCTTCCAATCCAACTTCCATGCGACCAGGAAGGCAGAAGTGGCCCAAGCACTTGGGCTCCTGCCATTCCTATGGGAGAACCAGATGGGATTCCTGGCTCATGACTTCAGCCTGGTCCAGTCCTAGCTACTGCAGCCATTTAGGGAGTGAACCAGCAGCTGGAAGATCTCTCTGTCTCTCTCACACTTGCTCGCTCTCTCCCTCTCAATTACTCAAATAATGTTTTTTTTTTTAAAGGAATATTAATAAATTCAGTCTAAGTACACAGTATATACTACCTTTAGTCTTAAACCCTTAGAATCCATTCCCATATATACAAAGGTCCTCCAAAAACTTCATGAAACAATGGAATGAAAAGTATGAGTTTATTTTGGTGCAAAAAAAAATTTGAAGGCCATGCATAATTTTTTTGCATAATACACATTTCCCACATATTATGAAAAAAAAATCAGGGGAGAAGCACCAAAAATAGAAGCACCGCTGCGTTCCCTAGGTTCCTGGTAATACCAACTACAGAATCCCGAGATCATCCGGGAGCCTCATCACTCTGCTCCCACGTCGGGCTTTCCTGTTCATCTCCTTGGAGCACCGGAACACCCCACTCCGTCTGTGGGTTTTCAGGGCTTTCAGGGCGTGGCTGCAGCAGGTGCAGAAGACAAGCATCTCCCCCCACACCCCACCACCCAGCAAGGCCACACCCCAGCTGAGGGACTCAATTTGCATGCTGCTCCTCGCCTCCCCTCAACTGGCTGAACCCTGTCTCAAAGGGGAACAAGAGTTTCTGGTTGGCAAAAAAAAAAGGGGGGGGGTGGGTGGGCGAGAGTCAGCTGTTCACCATCAGTTTCACTTCAGTTCTAATTTAGGCCAGCCTGGTGCTCTTGAGAGGGGAAATGGGCAATAGAGGAGGCGACCACAGCTGTCTGCATCTCACCAGGGATGAAGAGGCCCCAGAACACCTCCCCCCCTGAGACGTGCGACTGAATCGCAAACAGCTAACAGAGCAGCGGCAGTCCTTCTACTCCCCGCAGTTACAGGGACATCCCTTCTACTCCCCGCAGTTACAGCGACATCCGATCAAGGCCATGAGCAGCAAGACAAGAAAGCCACAGCCCCACTGGACTTCTGTCCTCCCCAGCTAGGAGTACAGGGAGGGGAGGGTAAAGAGGAAGGCTGGCTTTTGTTTGTTTGTTGTTAAAAATCTTTATTGAGAGCCGGCGTCGCGGCTCACTAGGCTAATCCTCCGCCTTGCGGCGCCGGCACACCGGGTTCTAGTCCCGGTCGGGGCGCCAGATTCTGTCCCGGTTGCCCCTCTTCCAGGCCAGCCCTCTGCTGTGGCCAGGGAGTGCAGTGGAGGATGGCCCAGGTGCTTGGGCCCTGCACCCCATGGGAGACCAGGAAAAAAGCACCTGGCTCCTGGCTCCTGCCATCGGATCAGCGTGGTGTGCCGGCCACAGCGCGCCGGCCACAGCAGGGTGAACCAACGGCAAAAGGAAGACCTTTCTCTCTGTCTCTCTCTCTGTCCACTCTGCCTGTCAAAAAAAAAAAAAAATCTTTATTGAGAGTTACACATAGCTTGATGTGATCTGTCGGCTACAGTCACACATTGCAGTTCTCTAGGATCAGCCATGAATGGCTCAACGTCGATGCAGGAAGAGGCGCGTTAGAGAGAAGGGGGAGAGCTGGTGGAGGCACTGGAACTGAGCGCTGGGGCTGGAGCAGAAACCTGGGTCGCTTGACAGCTGGACCCAGCGCCAATCTCTCAGAGGCAAGACTGGCTTCTGTCGTCCTAACCCTCAGCGTGTGCAGACTAATGCTAAAGCACTAAGAGCAGTGCTGCACCTTAGAGCAGGGACCGCGCTGTGGCACGGCAGGTTAAGGCACCCCTGCGACACCAGCCTTCCACAGCAGAGAGCAGGCCTGAGTCCCGGCCGCTCGGCTTCTGATCCAGCTCCCTGCGAATGCAGGGGGGAAAAGCAGCAGATGATGGCCCAAGCACTTGGGCCATCCTTCACTACCTTCCCAGGCACATTAACAGAGAGCTGGATTGGAAGTGGAGCAACCAGGACTTGAACTGGCACTCGGATGTGGGATGCCAACATTACAGGTGACGGCTTAGCTCAGGGCGCTACAACACAGGCCCCCGAAAGACACCCCTAACAACCAAGATGACGCATGGACAGCCGCACATCTCCTTTATCGCACAGCCTCCATTAATTCCACTTTCAGTCCCTTCCTGTGAACCTGCTAGGACCAGCGTGGTGCCCTTCTCACCCTTCTCAGACGGCAGATGGCTATCGACCCAGAATCTCTGGGTAATTACGCACCTTTCTGCTTCATGCAAACTCTGTGGACTTTTCCTAGGTGAACCAAGAGACTGAATTTCTCCTCGCTCATAAATAGCCTCTGATTTCTTTTAAGCTGGGGTTCCATGAGGTGCGCTGCCGCCAAACCGGCACCTTGTCTGCAGCTGCTTTTCTGCTTCTCATGAATGCATTTTGCGCATGCCTATTTAACTAACCAAGTATCTGTGCGCAACACCTGGCCTTTCAATCATTTTACATTGATGGGATCTTCATCGCACCTCCTCATTTTCACCTGCCCCTTCCCTTAAGAGAAACCCTATCCATGGTTAGCATGCACAATATAAGCCACTACTTTTTTCTTCCTCTGTAATACATGGCAGAGAAGAGACTTTATCACTGTATTTGCTTACTTTCTGGGGTGTATGAAACAGGTTTCAAACAAATCATGACATCAAGGGCCAACACAGGTGACAAACACTGGACAGCAGCCAACCACTGCAGCCAGCATCTCCCAACCTGTCCCAGCCACACTTGCCTGAGAAATCACAGTGCACACTTCCCTTCGCTTTCCAGAAGTAACACAGTTACATGGCAAGGAAGGGATGTATTTTTACTTTTTTATCCAGAAGAATGTCCTAAATGTAGAGCTATTCTTATTACAGCTGATCCAAGAAGCAGAGAAACAGCCTATGGTCTTTTCTTTTCCCATATTTGCAGGGCCAATAAAGAGGCTAAGCTCCCTGTGCCTGGTAAACCCTGTAGGTTTCATACAAACCCCCCCACCCCACGCACACAGCTCCAAGGATCGGCATTTGTCACCGATGTGACCATCTTCTGGAATACGTTTCTTCATTGAAACTATTTCTTTCCATCTACACGATGAAGCTTCAGATGGAAGTATAATCATTTAATTCCTTATCATCTGCTTTTTTAAAATTAAGATTTATTTATTTATTTATTTGGAAGAGTTCAGAGACAGAGGCATAGAGAGAGCTCTCCCATCTGCTGGTTTACTCTCCAGGTGGCTGCAACAGCCAGGGCTGGGCCAGGCCGAAGCCAGAGGCCAGGAGCTTCATCCAGGCCTCCCATGACAGTGGTAGAGGCCCAAGCACCTGGGCCATCCTCCACCGTTTTCCCAGGCCGTTAGCAAGGCTGAATCGGAAGAGGAACATCAGGACCCAAACTGGCGCCCATATGGGATGCCGGGGTTGCAGCAGACGGCAGCTTTACCCGCTCCGCCACAGCACCACCCCCTATAATCCGATTCTACAGTGGCTCCTGCTTCACACAGTGGTTCCGATCCATTCTACCTAACAATGGCAGAGGATTTCTGACTGAAGTCATAATCTACCATGGACCATCCCGACCCATGTTTAACTCATTCATTTCTTCACAATTTCACGACCTCTTAGGACGGTTATCTTTCCACCTCTCTCCTTGGATGAGTCCCTTAGCCAATGTCCCTTTCTTTCATCTGAATGTACTAATTCAGTGATATTCACATCAACAACACTTTCGATTTCTCTTCTCATGGAGACAACAAATCAAGAGCTAAGCTGCACTCCCCACCCCACCCTCACCCCTGCCCTTCCACCACCCTCCTGGTAAGGAACACACAGGTCAGGGGTTACTTCAGCACTGACTGCCCAAACACCACTTGCTGTAAGTAAGGCAGTAATGTTCTCCTCATCTCCTTATATTAAGAGACCCGGGGGCTGGCGCTGTGGTGCAGTGGATTAAAACCCTGGCCTGAGGCCGGCGCCGTGGCTCACTAGGCTAATCCTCCACCTTGCGGCGCCGGCACACCGGGTTCTAGTCCCGGTTGGGGCGCAGGATTCTGTCCCGGTTGCCCCTCTTCCAGGCCAGCTCTCTGCTATGGCCAGGGAGTGCAGTGGAGGATGGCCCAGGTGCTTGGGCCCTGCACCCCATGGGAGACCAGGAAAAGCACCTGGATCCTGGCTCCTGCCATCGGATCAGCGCGGTGCGCCGGCTGCAGCGGCGGCCATTGGAGGGTGAACCAACGGCAAAGGAAGACCTTTCTCTCTCTGTCTCTCTCTCTCACTGTCCACTCTGCCTGTCAAAAAAAAAAAAAAAAAAAAAAAAAAAAAAACCCTGGCCTGAAGTGCCAGCATCCCATATGGGCGCCGGTTCTAGTCCCGGATGCTCCTCTTCCCATCCAGCTCTCTGCTATGGCCTGGGAAAGCAGTAGAAGATGGCCCAAGTCCTTGGGCCCCTGCACCCACATGGGAGACCCAGAAGAAGCTCCTGGCTCCTGGCTTCAGATCAGCCCAGCTCCAGCCCTTTTGGCTACTTGGGGAGTGAAGCAAGGGATGGAAGCCCTCTCTCTCTGTCTCTCCCTATCTCTGTAACTCTGCCTCTCAAATAAATAAATAAATAAATCTTTAAAAAGAGAGACAGAGAGACAGCCAATGTATTTTTACAGTGATTCACTCCCAGACATCTATAGTTGCTACCTTATCTGACAATGAAGCCGCTTGTAAGGAAGCAGTCTTAATGAAACATCGCTCCACAAGTTTGAAGGGAAAGAAGGATTCGAACTCCCTCATTTCAATCAAGTGTCTGAGTTTTTCATATCCAACAGCAAACATTTGAGCCAACTTACATAATACCGCTTGTTATCTAAAACGTATTTGTAACAGTCTTACAAACATTACATAAACTTTAAATCACCCGGCACCACGGCTCACTAGGCTAATCTTCCACCTTGCGGCGCTGGCACACCGGGTTCTAGTCCCGGTCGGGGCGCCAGATTCTGTCCTGGTTGCCCCTCTTCCAGGCCAGCTCTCTGCTGTGGCCAGGGAGTGCAGTGGAGGATGGTCCAATTGCTTGGGCCCTGCACCCCATGGGAGACCAGGAAAAAAGCACCTGGCTCCTGCCATCGGATCAGCGCAGTGCTCTGGCCGCAGCACGCCGGCCGCGGCGGCCATTGGAGGGTGAACCAACGGCAAAGGAAGACCTTTCTCTGTTTCTCTCCCTCACTGTCCACTCTGCCTGTCCAAAAAAAAAAAAAAAAAAAAAAAAAAAAAAAAAAAAAAAAAAACACTTTAAATCAAGAGATTTTGTTCAAAACATGAAAAGCAACCCATATGACGCAAGCTTTGTCTCTGCCTATACATGTGCAGCTGCCCCTTTCCCTGGTCAACAGAAGCCCAGTTTTTCTTGGGGAAATCACCTCTGTCCCCTCTTGTTGGCCACGTGGCTGGGTGACATGGGTGAGCTCCAGCGGTGACCAGACGACGAGGCCTGGTCAATGACAATCCCACAGCCTCCTGGCCCCTCACTGACTCAGACGCAAGCACAAGCCCCCTTCTGACCAGTGACCATCCCACTCCAGGTCTGTTGATCAAACTGTCACAGAAAGCTGGGTCCCTGACCCTGGTGCCAATCAAAATAACGAGGACACGGTCTGAGGGTGAAGGAAAAAGCTTAATCTGTGGACAGATGAGGGGGGAGTCTCTCAGAGTCTTAAGAATTACTGCCCTCCTGAATGAGGGTGCTGGGGGGTTAAGAGGCTACAGGTTGGGGAAGCAGGTATGACTGGATCACAAAGGCAACGTGGGCCTCTGATGTAGCAGGGCCAGGGGCCGACACTTGTCACCAGATCAATGGCAACACGTCCTTTCTCTGTTTCATCGTGGTAGTCCTTGATGAGACCTAGCCTGGCCAGCCTGCTCTGGCTGTCTGGTTCACATGACGGCCAAGGGGGCTTCAGTCCACCTGGGGGCCATGTGCAGGGGGTAGTTACTTTCTACCCAGACCTGGTATTTGCCTAGACAAAATCGCTCAAGACAACACCGGACACCATCATTCTATCTATCAGAGAAGCAAATGATCTCATGAGTCCAGTGGTTAGGGCCGGCTTAAGGCTCCCCCAGCTCAGTGAGTTAAGCTGAGGGAGGGTAGGTAGAATACCAGGACCTGAAGGCACCTAGTGTCTGCATACAAGGTACTGTCTGGGGGGCTTAGTTTCAGAACCACTGGGAAAGAGAAGCTATTTTTTTCTGCAGGAATTACTAAGATACAAACTGGCCATCTCGGACACCACTTCAGGAAAGGCTGCCTTCAGACCAAGCCCAGAACAGGAAAGCAGGGATGGGGGACGGTTTCTCCCTGCCCCTGGGCCACCTGCACCCCGCTGTGACCAGAGCCAAACCCCTGGAGCTTTTCCACCACGAGGGCCAGTAAATTCCTTTGTGTTTGTTTGTTTAGACCGGCTGAAGCTGGGCTTCTGCCACTTCCACCCAAAAATATCCCAACACAACCTTTCTGTGCCAAATAGCTAAGATAATTCACTGAAATAAAATGAAAGCATGGTTGGTTTCTGCAAGTTTGTGAAAGCAGCCAGATGTCATCATGTTGAATTCACTTGTTTTGTTCTGTGTGTTACTGCACTATGATTTAAAGAGACAGAAGGACTGAGGCAAAGACGGGCTGACATGTGGATCTGTCTTGTGGTGATTAAATCTTATAAGGGTACGTCAAAAAGTTCAAGGGAAACAGAATTAAAAGATGAGTTGGAATTAAAAGATGAGTTTATTTTGGTGCAAAAACATTGTGAAATCCATGCACATGTGGTATTTTCAATAAGTTCTTGGAAAATACATTATGAAAAAAAACTGCATGGATTTCAAAATGTTTTGCTCCCAAATTAATTAACCTTATAATTCTATTTTTCTACAAGCTTTTAAAGTACTCTCATATATATAATCTTCATATATGTACTCTTATTATATATACCCGTGCTTTCAAGTTTCTAAGGTTAACTTTCTATGTCTTAATATTTACTTGAGAGGTAGAGTTACAGAGAGAGGGAAAGACAGGGAAAAGTCTTCCTCTTAAAGTTATCATATTAAGTATTAAAGTGATAATATAGATAGGATTAAGTGTTAAAGGGATCATATAAATAAGATCAAGTGTCTGGTAATAATAACGATAGAATTAAAAAGGAGAGAATGTTCCAACATGGGAAGCAGTCCACACACCAGACTCATAGAATGACAATCATTTTAAGTAGCACTCTGACCTCAGAATCAGCCCTTAAGGCATTCTGGTCTGGCTGAAAAGCCCATGAGAGCATTTCAGGCATGGAAAGCCAAGACACTGTGGCAAAAAAAAAAAAAAAAAAAAAAAAAAAAATCCTACATGAAGAATCTCTGTGAGTGAGACTCCAAAGGAAAGAAGCGGCCATCAATGAAGGATTTACTTTTCTCCAAAGGGAGGAGAGAACTTCCACTTTGCTTATGGCCTTGTCTGAATTCTGACAGAGATTGTGAATTCGAAAGGTTTCCACAGCCTTGGCAGCTCATGTCAAGAGCCTCCGGTGATCACTGACGTCATATATAAGAGTGTTAAATTAACAACAGTGTAAAACTAACACTGTGCACTTACTTCCCATGTAGGATCTCTGTCCTCAATGAGCTGTATTATCAGAATTATCTGTAAAACTTGTATCAAACAATTTGTGTGTGTGTAAATTGTTGAAATCTTTATTTAATATAGAGTTGGTCTTCTGTATATAAAGTTAATTGAAAAATAAATCTCAATGAAGAATGGGACTGGCAAGGGGAAAGGGAGGAGGAGATGGCAGTGGGAGGGCAGGTATAGTGGGAAGAATCACTATATTACTGAAGTTGTCCTTATGAAATTTGTACTCCTTAAATAAAAGATTTTTTTTTTAGGAAAAAAAAAAAAAAGATCTTCCATCCTCCGGTTCACTTCCAAAGTAGCCGCAATGCCCATAGCTGGACCAATCCAAAGCCGGGAGCCAGGAGCTTCTTCCAGGTCTGCCACAATGGTTCAGGGGCCCAAGCACCTGGGCCATCTTTTACTGCTTTCCTAGACCATAAAAGAGAGCTGGATAGGAAGAAGAACTGCTAGGACTAGAATGGCACCCATATGGGATGCCAGCACTGCAGGCAGAAGCTTAGCCCACTGTGCCACAGTGCCAGCTCCTATCTATGTCTTAATCCCTCAAGCCTGATGTGGGATCTATAGTTATCCATTATTCTTTCCATCCTCCTGATCTCTCCTCAAATTGTCTCTAGATTTTCATACCCTACAGGTTTCCACCCTTTAATCCCTGAGTACAACTGACATGAGAGAAATGGACAGAAAGACTAGGTAGGAAAAATGAGCTGGAAGATTTTCCCACAATTTCTGCCTCAAGCCTTTACTGTAACTCCACCCCCTACCCTGCCAACCCAGTACAACAACTTTCCTATAATGCACCTGTGTCTCATCTGGAACCAGGAAAGAAGATAGCATGATGGCCACATGGAAGTTAAACTCCACGCAGAGCTACCCTAAAATTCCCAGAGAGCTTCACACACACTAAGCCCTGCCCAAACTATACCCCACTTGCATATTCAATTAGGGAACCACACCCTAATCCCATAAAAGGGACTGTTGCACATGACAGCAGCCCTTTTTGCCCTTTTGGTTTCCTGCCCTTGTTGGTTCATCTCTCACCTCCTCCCACATTCTCTCTCCTCATAGGCAACTCTGGCCTACTCATGATGAGTATCTCTTATGTGGAGTTGCCCACACACACGTGAGTGCACATTCACTCTCTCACTTTACATGAAACCTGCTCTCACCTGTGTACCTGACTCTGCTCTGAATTTGCATCTCCGTGAGCAGAAGAATTTGGAATGAAAACTGAGACACGTATTTGCCATAACACAGCTACGTCCCCTCCATCTAAGACAGACAGAAAAACCAGACTTCAACATACAAAATCATCCACACACACAAGTACTAAGAAATAATAACAAAACAATTTGGAAGAAAACAATGTAAAATGCTAGCAATGGCTATCTTTGGTAGTGGGATAATAGCTGATTTTTTTAAAAAAAGGCAGTTTTCCATACTTTCCTGTTTTTCACAGTATTGCTTTTATAATAGAAACATTTATCTTCCAATTATTCTTCCTCTTTAAGCTACCAACATTGCTCCCATCCATGACTGGTAAATACCCATAAAATGAAACCCCACATCCTCGCCCTCTGCTTGTTTCCACTTTGAAGCAGTTACTGCACCACTTACTGGAGACCGCAGTCCCCTGGGTGACCAACGTGGCCATCATGCCACAGCTGATGGCTCTCCCCCCTCCTTCATGCTGCTTGGTCTCTCAGATTATCAGCCAGCCCTGCCCCTTGGCTGAGGTTTGAAGCTTCAGCCTCAGGTTCAGACCTTCCTTTCTTTTCCTTCTCCATCTGGTCATTCAACACCTATTGGCCTATTTCCAAACACTTTGGGTGTCACTTCTTTTTTATGGCAACTTTCTGCTGTCCGAGCCCCACCAAGCCCCACCACTCTGGGCCTCATTTCCATTATTCCTCTGTGCCTGCCCCCTATGCCCAGCTCATCCATCAAGTGCTTTGGAATTGTCGCTCTCAAAGGCAAACATCATCATTTAATTCATCCACCTTAAAACCCCTAATGGCTCTTGAATGCATACAAAATCAAGTCCAATTACGGGCCTGGCATCAAAGGCCATGCACAAGCTGTTCCCTGCCTGTCAATCTCACCCTTCACCTCGGCTGAGCCCGCACCACGGGCTCCAGCACACGCAGCCCCGCAGGTCCCTCTTGCACCTTCTTTCTTGCTCTTTCGGGTGCCCTGCGATCCCTTTCCTCCTCCTGTCTGCACGAGCTCTACCTCAACCTTCAAGACCCAGACTGGCTCTGCATTCTGAGTATTCCAGTAATTAGCACTTAGTATGTGGTATTTTGGCCTCTAGTAGAATGCAATGTACTAAGGGCAGAAATATTTGATTTACTGTCAAACTCATATACTGCTGGTTTCTTGCCTACAGAAATAGGGAAAATAAATAGGAAAAGCGAGAAAGAGTTAAAAAAAAATAAAAGAACAGTCCTTCCTTAGAACGCTGATTTTTTATATATATTAAGGGAGTAATTATTATATTTCTGGCTTAAAAAACAGCCTTAATTCTCCCAAAAGGTTTCTTTGTGGTCTGTACAATATACTGGTTGCTCTATTTGAAGTTATCTACTCTCAGTAGCCGTAGCCATCATGTTATCTGACCACTCTTTTTGGCTTGGGATCATTTGTTTAGATTTTTAAAAATTTTTATAACTTCGGCCGGCGCCGCAGCTCACTAGGCTAATCCTCCGCCTAGCGGCGCCGGCACACCGGGTTCTAGTCCCGGTCAAGGCGCCGGATTCTGTCCCGGTTGCCCCTCTTCCAGGCCAGCCCTCTGCTGTGGCCAGGGAGTGCAGTGGAGGATGGCCCAGGTGCCTGGGCCCTGCACCCCATGGGAGACCAGGAAAAGCACCTGGCTCCTGGCTCCTGCCATCGGATCAGCGTGGTGCGCCGGTCGCAGCGCGCTGGCCGCGGCAGCCATTGGAGGGTGAACCAACGGCAAAGGCAGACCTTTCTCTCTGTCTCTCTCTCTCACTGTCCACTCTGCCTGTAAAAAAATAAAAAAATTAAAAAAAAATTTTTATAACTTCATCACAACAACTTTAAACCATCTTAACTTCTTAGCTCCTCATCCATTCACAGTGTTGCCAAATGTTATAATCAATATGTATGAATCCATACCTTCTTTGACTTCAAAAAATAGAATGCACTGAAATATACCTTTTGGGACAGCAACAATATTATTTAACTTTTCCCAATTAAATCTAATGCATTTATTTTCTAAAGGGTCACTTACTTAATAAAAGTATACCTTTTAATTAGGGGACGTACAATGAGGTACAGTCACAGAAAACCTAATGTGAAGAATTCAGGATTTTAAAAACTAGTTAAATGGCATTTCATGTTCTGGAACATATAATTCTATTGACGAGATCGCCACTTAATTTTATTAGAAATTCCCATACCTCTAAACAAAAGAAGAAGTTACGGAATCACTGTCTCCTAGAAGGCAAAAGATGTAATTCATTCAACAACTACTTATTAAATAGAATGTTCCAATCATGCTAATAACTAGAAAATATTAAATTGGAAGATACTTTAACTCCCATGGAGAAAAAGACAGCACATGAATGACTACTTATAAACCCAGTACCAGGGCCAGTGCTGTGGTGTAGTCACCGCCTGCGGCACCAGCCAGTTCAAGTCCCAGCTGTTCTATCCATTTCTGACCCTGCTAATGCGCCTGGGAAAGCAGTAGAAGATGGCCAAGTCCTTGAGCCCCTGGGCCCATGTGAGATACCTGGATGAAGCTCCTGGCTCCAGATAGGCCCAACTTAAGCTGCTGCAGCCATCTGGGGAGTGAACCAGAGGATGGAAGCGCTCTCTTGCTCTATCTCACTCTGCCTTTTAAAAAAATTCTTAAAAAAAAAAAAAAAAAAAAAAAAAAAACCTCAACATGATGTCTATCACGATAAAGGCCCCCCGTGATACAAAATCCAAAAGAGAAAGACACTTTAGTGAGGCATGAAGCAAATATTTCTTGCAAAGAACAACACAAAGCCCAGCAAAATAGAGGGCAGCTTTACAAACAGAATTGGAGGAAAGGCCACTCCAAGCAGAGGGAGCAGCGGGAAACAAGGAAAGGAGACAAGAGTGTGAGGTCGGCACAGGCCCCGAGAGCCACGCTGCTGAGCTGAGCAGGTCTGCGGGTCCCCTTGCAGTCCTCCGCTCTGCTCATTCCTGATCCCAGCGTGCCCCTCCACACCACCCTGAAACTGAGCCAGTCAGCAGCTTAGTACAAGACATAAATGTGGGGCCAGTGCTGTGGCATGGCAGGTTAACGTCCTGGCCTAAAGCGCCGGCATCCCATATGGGCACCGGTTCTAGTCCCGGATGCTCCTCTTCCCATCCAGCTCTCTGTTATGGCCTGGAAAAGAAGTAGAAGATGGCCCAAGTCCTTGGGCCCCTGCACCCACGTGGGAGACCTGGAAGAAGCTCCTGGCTCCTGGCTTCAGATCGGCCTAGCTCTGGCAGTTGCAGCCAATTGGGAATGAACCATCGGATTGAAGACCCTCTCTCTGTCTCTGCCTCTCTTCTAACTCTCTGACTTCCGAATAAATAAATAAAATTAAAAAAAAAAAAAAGACATAAACGGGGTAGGCATTGTGGCATGGCAGGGTAAACTACCACCTGGACTGCCCGCAGCTTCTCTGGGGAGTACCTGGGATGGAGTTCCGAGTCCACTCCCAACCCACCTTCCTGCCGATGCATGCCCCGGCAGGTGGCAGACGAAGGTGCAAGTATCTGGGTCCGTACCACCCATGTGGGAAACCCAGGAGGAGTCCCAGGCTCTTGGCTTCAACCTGGCTCAACCCCGGCTGCCACACGCACTGGGGGAGTAAACCAGGGAACGAGAGGGTCTCTTTTTCGTTCTGTTGCTCTGCCTTCCAAATAAATGAACATTTTATATATATAGAGAGAGAGAGAGAGAGAGAGAGAGCACGCGTGCATGCAAGTGCACGTGCCTGTCAACTCCCAAGAGATTCTGGGCTCCATCCAGGGGGCAGTGGCAAACAACCCAAAGATATTCAGCAGAACTCCTCAAGTGCAAGATACAGCTTGAGGGAAATGAAGATGGCAACAACAAATAGAAATGGAAGGGAGAGGCAGGAGAGGAGGCCAGAGCGCTGCAGCACCAGGAATGTGGTCAGAGTACAGAAGCCCTGTCGCTCAGTGTTCTGGTCTCACTCAACCACTGACTCTACAGTTTAAACCAATCGACTATTGCTTTCCATGCCTGAGGTCCCCGAAACATGCTAAGGCCCAGAACGCTTTACAACCCCACTGCAATGCCTCTGAATTCTTTGATGACTAAAGTCTGACCCTATTGTTTTTAATTACTGATTTGAAAGACAACAACTCCCATCTGCAGGTTCTCTCCCCAAACGCCCAGGAAAACCAGGACCTGGGAACTCTCCCATGAGGGCCTCAGGAACTCACTCACTTGAGCCATCCCAGTGGCCCCCCAGAGTCTGCACTCCTGGGAAGCTGCAGACAGGAGCCGGCTCTCACCGTGGCACTGGGCAACACCCTCTCCCTGACTCTCAAGCCCCACTACTCCTTTCGCCCGGCACCTGCACAGCCCAGTAAGGAAGTCCAGCCACTTCTCTCCTGTGCCAGCAGGAAGATCACCCCCCTGCCCATGCCTGGGAGCCCTGACCAGCCCACCCCTCAACCAGAACAAACACCCAAGTCACTCACCCCTTTCACTGTTGGGGTTTTTTACTGCTAGATGGCATAATTTAGAATTGTGCTGACTTATAGGCTGTAATTCAGTAACAAGTTTCAAGCATTTTGGTGGTGTTGTGCTGCCCCGGGGTTGACCCAAGTCAGACACGGAACACCGGAAACCACAGACAACCTGGTGCAAGGGCACCTGGGTCCTTTGTTCCAAGTAAAGGGCACATCTGTGGGACAGGTCACCTGTTGTTCAGCCAACAACCTGGCGCCTCCCCCCACCCCCACCTCAGATGCTTGCTTAGAGAATTTTAATAGTTTTGTTTATGCCATCTTTCCAATAGGTTTAATGAGTTTCAAACTATTCGCTGAGTTTCGATACTACTGTATCTGCATACCTAGGACATTAATGATTAAACCAGTGCCGCTCAACAAAAAGAAAGAGCAAGAGGCACTCGGGACTCCTGCGCTGTCATGCGAACAGTCCCTGACCCCTGCTTCTCTTCTCTCCTATTCTGTGTTTCTCCCAGCGCCCGCTGCTCTGCCCTTCGGCTGCTCAGTCGCCGGCTGGCCCGCGACAGGGGCGCCCAACGTGGGGCTGGGAGGTGCCGGAGCACAAAGGCATGAGGACGCTGAAGGAAGCTGAGGAGACGCTGGCGGGACCCTTCCTTGGGAGCCCAGGTAACAACGGGACAGAGGGAGCGGGGACAGGAATGCCCGAACTCCACGGAGGGAAGTCTTGCCTCTGCAGGGGTCTCTCTTGAGACCTGTAAGGACTCCTGTGTGAGGAAGCATCGGTACTGGTTCCCTCGCAGGGCACCTCGGATGTTTCTCCATGCAAGGACGTCATCACATCTCTTCAAAGCGCTCGTGAACAGGGAGAATGAATTCCAGCACCCGTGTGGCCGCTATGGAATCTATCTCTGTGGCTTTGCAGCCTCTACAGAGGAAGGTGTCTTCCTCTGAATCCGACGCTGAATCACACACGGAGAAGAAGGGAAAGAGGGGTGTGAAGGGACGGAGAGGGAGGAACAGCAAGAGAGAAGGCCCTTGGGCGCGCACCCCGTGACACCCTGGACGGCGGAGCTCCTGCTCCTGAACGCCTTAGAAAGAGCGGTGAGCGTAAGGAGTCAAAAAGATGTCTCCTGGCGCCTCCGCTCCACCCCACCGGCCCTAGGACAGGACCAAGGAAGCCTGGAGGACTTGGCGCTCAGGTATCAGGAAGGCACGAGGGACGGGAATCCTAGGCTCACCGCGACTGTACCTCCTGTCAGGGCTGCACCTCTTGGCCCTGGCGAGGATCCCAACTTTCCTGAGAGAGGCTGTCACTGGGAACATGAAGCCCTCCCTCTTAAATGCGTCACAGGATTTAAGACAGCCTCTACTTAATCTGGCGTTAATTCTCCATATGTACATGGCATTCTTAAAGGGGTAGCTGATAATGAAAGACTAATTCCATGGCATTGGAAATTCACAGTAAATATTTATTTGAGTCCCAGTGAACTTTTACAGTTTCAGACTTCATGGAAAGATGAGGCGGAACAAGCAGAGCCGCATAACCAGAGAGCTGACCCTGCTGTATGTCTCCCTGCAGCTCACCTCGCGGGAGTGAGCCTGTGGCTGGGACCACAAGCCCACCTGGCATACCCTGATGAGGCTAGTGGACAAGTTTGCTTGGGAGCAAACAGCAGAAGCAGCTAAGGCCACGCTTCATTTGTTAACCCGCAGCAAGGACCTGATGAACCTTGTGCAGGCCTCACTGCTCGGCTCTGGGACGGTTTGCATAAGGTACTGGCAAAGCCTGAGGTCAGGGATTTGTTAATAGAAATATTAGCTTTTGATTATGCTAAAAACCAATGTCAAAGAGCTCTGCGCAGAGCAGCTAATGGCTCCTTAGGGAAACGCATTAAAGCTTGTAGTGACATTGACCCTTCCACATTCAGGCTAATATGTTGGCCACTGCCGTCTCAAGTTAAACAGAAAAACTAAAAACACCTGTTTTGAATGTGCTGTGTGGGACACTTCTAGCAGGACCCGTCAACGGAACAATTTAGCCAATCAGTCTGCTCGGCCTGGTGCTGCAGCACCAACCCCCAGCATTTGTCCACGATGTAAGAAAGGACGCCACTGGGCTCATCAATGTCATTCTAGATTTGAGAAGGAAGGAAACTCCTTGGGCTCTGCTCAGGGAAACAGAGATGGGATCACACACTGGGGCCAAGGAGGCAGCAACTCCCTGTTCAAACCACCACACTCAGGGTCCCGCGTGGTCTCAGATCTCACGAAAGGAAGCACAGCTGCAGGTATTCCAGGAAGTGAAAATGCCGCTCGTGCAAAAGACTCTGCCCTGTGTTGACTGTCTACTAACGTCTGGGGTCCAGGTCCTCCCAATATGGTCAGCCTTCTTTTGGAACAAAATGACTGGACTTTACAAAGACTTACTGTACATCCAGGTATTATGGATTCTGACCATATGGGACAGATCCAAATCGAGGCCCCAGCTATAGAAACTATCCAGCTAAGGAAGGGAGATGGGATAGCTCCATTATTACTCTTATCATTTCAAAAGTTAAAAATAGCTCAACCTGGTAACAAAGGATTAGAAACTGCTGAAAAGCAGGTCTTGCATAAAACTGTGTTATAAGTAAACTGATTAAAATTTTACTGATTAAGGGCAAAAGATTCACAGGCCTCACTGATATTGGTGCCGGTGTATCAGTTACAGCTTATGTACCCTGGCCCTATTCAAAACACCAATGAGCCGGCGCCGTGGCTCAATAGGCTAATCCTCCACCTTGCGGCGCCGGCACACCGGGTTCTAGTCCCGGTTGGGGCGCCGGATTCTGTCCCGGTTGCCCCTCTTCCAGGCCAGCTCTCTGCTATGGCCAGGGAGTGCAGTGGAGGATGGCCCAGGTGCTTGGGCCCTGCACCCCATGGGAGACCAGGAAAAGCACCTGGCTCCTGGCTCCTGCCAGGATCAGCGCGGTGCGCCGGCTGCAGCGGCGGCCATTGGAGGGTGAACCAACGGCAAAGGAAGACCTTTCTCTCTCTGTCTCTCTCTCTCTCACTGTCCACTCTGCCTGTCAAAAAAAAAAAAAAAAAAAAAAACAAAACACCAATGGTCATATTTTGCTAGTGTTGCTAGCGTCTCCAAGGTTTGGAAGAGTACTTTCCCCTTGTACTGCATAGGTGCAGCTGGCCAAGAAGGTACTATTCATCCCCATGTCTTTAATGTAGCCATCAATTTGTGGGACAAGACATTTTGTCACAGTAGTGTACATGTTAATATATGCTCTACCTCTCTGACCAAGCTAAAAATGTAATGTGTAACATGGGTTATGCCCCTGATTTAAAAATTAAAGCCCTCACATCAATCTTGTTGACGGGGCTGCTGCTGCTGTGTCCTCTGCCCGCTCCACTGGAATGGCTTGTTTCAAAGCCAGTATGGGTAGAACAGTGGCCCCTTAACAAGGAAAAATCAGATGCATTACATTAACTGGTAGTGGAACAACTCAAAGCCGGTCATACTGAACCTTCTACTAGTCTGAGCAATAGTCCAGTATCTGTCATAAAGAAGAAATCTGGCAAAGAGCAAATGTGAATAGATTTGAGATAAATTAATGCTGTCATCCAACTCACAGGGGCTTTGCAGCCAGCTCTTCCCTCTCCTACCACGATTCCTGAAAACTGGCCTTTAATTATTATTGATTTAAAAGACTTATTTTCAACAGCCCATTACATGGTACTGATTGTGAAGTTTGTTTTTACCATTCCTTCTATTAATAAAAGAAAACCAGCCTTATATCAATGCAAAGTGTTGCCGCAAGGCATGTTAAATAGCCCTACCATATGTCAAACTTTTATGGGACAGGCAACAGCTCCTGTTCGTCAAAAATACCCTGAAGCTTATACTACTCATTATAGGGCTGATACCCTCTTTGCTACCCAGGATGTTTCATAACTTCACGAATTATTTGAGTATGCAAATCATTGCCTGACTACTGCTGGATTATATATTGCAGCAGAAAAAAATGCAAAGATCATCCCCTTACGATTATTCGGGAACAAAAATAATAAACAATAAAATTATTCCTCAAAAGGTCCAAATTCAGTTAGATTCATTACAAACTTTAAATGATTTTCAAATACTGTTAGGAGATATGAACTGACTATGCCACTCTCTTGGAATATCTGCTTACCAACTACAACTTTTATTTGCTATTTTAAAAGGTAAACCAGACCGGCGCCGTGACTCATTAGGCTAATCCTCCGCCTGAGGCACCGGCACCCCAGGTTCTAGTCCCAGTCAGGGCGCCGGGTTCTGTCCCGGTTGCCCCTCTTCCAGTCCAGCTCTCTGCTGTGGCCTGGGAAGGCAGTGGAGGATGGCCCAAGTCCTGGGGCCCTGCACCCGCATGGGAGACCAGGAAGAAGCACCTGGCTCCTGGCTTTGGATCAGTGCATCGCGCTGGCCACAATGCGTTGGCCGCAGCAGCCACTTGGGAGGTAAACCAACAGAAAAAGGAAGACCTTTCTCTCTGTCTCTCTAACTCCGCCTGTCAAAAAAAATTAATTAAAAAAAGTGGCAAACCAGATTTAAACAGCCTTAGAAAGTTAACTCCACTCGCAAAACAAGAATTAGAGCAGATAAAAAGTCATATTCATGAAGCCCAGTTATTTCAAATTAATCCCTCCAAAAAATTTCATTAATAGTACTTCCCACTCCTCACTCACCCACTGGATTGCTAAGCCAACAAGAAAAATAGAATGGATGTCTTTACCTAATCAACAGCTAAAAATGAATGGAAACTTATTTAGATAAAATAGTATTAATTATAGAAAAGGGGCATAAAAGATTAAAACTTCTAGCTGGTCATGATCCTGATCACATTATTCTGCCAATGTCTAAAAAACAAACTGAATCTGCTTTTTACCAGTCCCTTGGCTGACAAATAGCTTTAGCAAGTTGTCTTGGTACACTTGACTGTCATTCTCCTTGTTGCAAACTGTTTGATTTTCTAAAGACTACCTCTTGGATATTACCTGCCATCCTATGGGACAACCTCTTTAAAATGCTCCAGCATGTTTTACAAATGAGAGCTGACGGAACAAGGACAGAAGTCTCAGCCTTTTTAGGTTCTTGTTACCCCTGCCTTCTTTCAAGAGACCAGTTCTGGCTGGTGCCGTGGCTCACTAGGCTAATCCTCCACCTGCCAGCACCCCAGGTTCTAGTCCCGGTTGGGGCACCGGATTCTGTCCCGGTTGCTCCTCTTCTAGTCCAGCTCTCTGCTGTGGCCCAGAAAGGCAGTGGAGGATGGCCCAAGTCTTTGGGCCCTGCACCCACATGGGAGACCAGGAGGAAGCACCTGGCTCCTGGCTTTGGATCAGCACAGCGCACCGGCCGTAGCGGCCACTTGGAGGATGAACCAACAGAAAAAGGAAAACCTTTCTCTCTGTCTCTCTCTCTCACTGTCTAACTGTGCCTGTCCAAAAAATTAAAAAAAAAAAAAAAACCAGTTCTGTCTCTCTGTCTTATACGCTGTTGTCCCCCACCCCACCCCTGCATTCTTCCCCAGGTTTGGAAGCTGGTGGGTCACACTTGAAGATCCTGTATGAGGAAGCTCACCTCCTGCCTACTGCCCCCCACCCCTTTCCTAGCCCACCTAACATACACAAAGGCCCTCTGCCACACGTTCGGTCTGTGTGCATGCTATGCTGGCAGTCGGTCAACCTCTGCAAGTTTATTTTCTTTGAATAATTCGGTCTGGCTGCAGGTTCACATTCTTTCTCCTCTCTGTTCTGTGAGGCAGCACCAGTCTGCACCCCTTTCTCTTTGATGCCCCCTTTTTCTTACAGTAGCCGTAATGGAAAAGCAGCTTATTTGGGCCCGATGTCTAAAACTATGCAAACCAATTACACTTCTCAACAAGTTGAGCTGATGGCTCTCATTGTGTTGTTCTAAGATCAGACAAGACCCCTTAATATCCAGATTCTCAATATGTGTTCAGACTTGATCCCCAAATCAGAACTGTATCTCCTCCTGGTAAGGGTATTTCTCCCATCATTGACTTACTCACTACTGTTTACACACTTAATCAGGAGCCTGCTCATCCTATTTACATTATGCATATTTGTTCTCATTCTCAAATACCTGGCCCTCTAGCCCAGGGTAATGTTAAAGTAGATAGGTTGGTTGCCAGCTCCTTTCCTGATGCCAACAGTGGCATCAATTAACTCAAGTTAATGCTAATGGTCTTGTAGAATCACTTCCTATATCTCGTGCTCAGGCACGAGGGATTCTTTCTCAGTGTCCCTCTTGCTCACGGATGACCTTTCCTCCTCTCTCTGCGGTGTTAATCCTCGTGGTTTACAGTCTAACGAGTTATGGCAAATCGATGTCACCCTTGTTTCATCTTTGGTAAATCAGATGTTTTTCACGTCTCCATGGACACATTCCCAGATTTATTTGGGCTACAGCTTCTACAGGTAAAACCTCACAACATGTCATTGCTCATTTACTATCTGCGTGTTCGGTTTTTGGTAGACCTCATATGTTAAGACAGATAATGGGCCTTCTTATCTTAGCCAAAAATAGAAAACTTTTTTGCCTCTCAGAATATCAAACGTGCAACTGGTATTCCATATAACCCTCAAGGGCAGGCCACTGTTGCATGAACACATCTTATTCTGAAACATCAGTTGCTTAAACAAAGAGAGAGAATACACCAGTCCCCACATGCAGTTATCCCAAGTCCTTTACACCATAAGTTTTTTTTTTTTTTTTTTTTTTGACAGGCAGAGTGGACAGTGAGAGAGAGAGACAGAGAGAAAGGTCTTCCTTTTGCCATTGGTTCACCCTCCAATGGCCGCCGTGGCCGGCGCGCTGCGGCCAGCGCACCACGCTGATCCGATGGCAGGAGCCAGGTGCTTCTCCTGGTCTCCCATGGGGTGCAGGACCCAAGCACTTGGGCCATCCTCCACTGCACTCCCTGGCCACAGCAGAGAGCTGGCCTGGAAGAGGGGCAACCGGGACAGAATCCGGCGCCCCGACCGGGACTAGAACCGGTGTGCTGGCGCCGCAAGGTGGAGGATTAGCCTAGGGAGCTGTGGCACCAGCCCAGCATAAGTTTTTTAGACATTGATGAAACAAGTTTAACCACCGCAGAAAGGCAATGGCCCTCTACTTTGGATAAAGTAACTCCACAGCCAGCATGACAGAAGGATTTACATACAGGACAATGGAAATCTGGAGGAGGTGTAACCTGGGGACGAGGGTATGCTTATGTCTCAGTAGGGTGTGGTTACAAGTGGCTTCGAGCACATACGATTAAGCTTCGAAATGGTCAAGATGAGATTTGACATCAATGAAAACATCCAGCCTCTTGAAGAAGTTCAGCCATCTGACCCTCAGGAGAAAGGGGCCAACACTGAAGGCAGCCCCACCTAATGGGGACAGCTAGAAAGTCAGACACAAGCTGCAGACAACAACCGCAATGCAAGTACATTGTTTTTAGCAATGCTAACCACTGTACATACTGCTTCTCCTTGTCTTTAGATTACTGATAATCCGACTGGAACCGCAGGGGAAGGGGACTCGTCATTGCTGTCATGTAAACTGTCTTGTGTTGATTCTGTACTCAGGCATGTTTGCTGATATAAGGATGGATAGGTGTTGTATGCTACCTACCCCACACATCAGGAAGCTGACTGGTACAATTTGACCAGTCTGCAATTATGGAAATGGGGTGTTAATGATTTCTCAATTGGAAAACTCGAGTTACTCTAAAAGACAGTGGGCATTACAGTGGTGTCAAAGACCAATTGGATCTGTCAACATATCCACCTCAAAATCCCACATACGCTTAAGTAAATATTACCATAAAAGTACAGATTAATTTAAATGCTCTAGGTCCAAATACAAACTTTTGGTTACATATGGCTTCAAATGTGTTAAATCAAACTTCCTTTGTATGGGAGAATGTGGGCAGCCACAGGCAGTCGCCCCTTTTGTTTACACTCAAACATATGGATGGAGACATCCCGGCACAGACAATAAGCTAAGGAGATTCCAGGAAGAGGCAGGAAGAGCCGTATCTCACTGCTAAACCTCTCACAAGAGAGGATATCTCACTGCTAGACTTCTCACAAGAGAGGATGTAGATAATCAGTCACACCTGAAACCAGCATTTATTACCTAGGTGTTTTATTATACCCTTGTAATCTATGATTGATAACATTTTGTGATCTGTTAAGCGGAAGAACTTTATCGGGAACTCTTTGTAACCCCAAAAGTCTTTTAGATATGTAAATCCTCTGTGTGCCTTCTTGTGTACAACTGGTCATGTTTAAGTACTACTGGACTTGTTGAATAAACGAGCCTTGATCAGCATTTGTCTTGGCTCCATTCTTTGCGTCCTTGTCCCCACATTCCCACTCTGTTTCAGGAAACCCAGTTCATTGTGCTGCAGGCCGGCACAGGAGAAGGGCTCTCACCTTCTGACATCCTAATCAACAACTTCATGGCCTAGGTTCATCAGTTGACTGTTTTCAAAGGACAACTGGACATCAGACCACTCACTTGGTCTTCTAGAGCCTCAACATTTTCTGTCCCTCAACTCTCTATCTTCACTTCAGATAACACGACATACTTTACGTAACGAAAGTCTCAGGACTCTCTGTGATCATGCCTTGCGGTCAAACAGCTCTAAAATAACGCACATTCATTTCTCCTCTGCTGTTCCCGTACCTACAGGACAGGCATTCCTCCACGGCAATTATTCATACGTAGCTCTACTGCCTTTGCTCTGTGGGGCAGGTTGTTCCATTACTGCTGCCTCCTCTTCAGGAAACAGCTCAGCTGAACAGACTCCGGAGATAGCGATCTCTACTCTGATTGTGATGATTGCCTTAACTCGGTAGTGCCTCCACTGCTGGGTTTCACTCTGCCCATACCAGGACTGGTAGTGGGAGCACAGAAAACCTTAGGAAAGTTGCCTTGTATTTTATCAAAGCAGCTAATGCTACAGCAACAGTTTATCCTATACTAATAGCGAAGTAAGCCAATTCCAAAAGGAGTATTACAAAACACAGCTTCTGTAGATAATTTGTTGTTAAAAGACATACCAGATGTCAAAAATGTCTGGGTCTGTGCTGTTTCAACATTACTGATAATTCTCATCTGATACAAAAAGAAATTGATAAAATATGGGAAGAAATGAATAATACAAAGCATCATCTGAATTGCAGCACTGAAGAGGATCCTGGTTAGTGTGGCTTCTCCCATCTGTGACACCTGTCTTGACTGTCCTTTTGTGTCTGTTACTGGAGCCACGCATGCCATCCAGTCTTGCTAAAAGGATTCAGTACAACATAAAACAAGTTCAGAGTCACCTTGCTAGGTAGCATTAAGGCTCACCGAGTCAAGAAAAGAATCCATTGCAAAAAGATCATGTTCACAAAAATAAAAAGGGGGAACTGTTAGGGATTTTTACTGCTATGTAGTATAGTTTAGAATCGGCTTGCTTATAGATTGTAAATGAGTAACAAATTTCAAGGACTTTGATGGTGTGGGGCTGCCCCACGCCTGACCCTTCCAAGTCAGACACAGGACAGTGGATACAGAACGCTGCCACCACAGACAACCCGGTGCAAGGCTGCCTGGGGCCTCTCTCCTTGTGAACGGCATCTGTGGGACAGGCCACCTCTTGTTCACCCGAAGACCCGGCAACACCAGCCTCAGATTCTTGCTTAGAGAACTGTAATAGTTTTGTTTACACCTTGCTTCTTTCCCACAAGTTTAATAAAACTGTTGGCCGAGTTTCGATGCTATTGTATCTGCATACGTAGTACATTACTGATTAAACCAGTGCCGCTCAATAAAAAAGAAGGGCAAGAGGCATTCGGGACTCCTGCGCTGTCATGCCAAGAGCCCCTGATCCCTGCTTCTCCTCTCTCTACTCTGTGTTTCTTGTAGCTCCTTCAGCGCCCACTGCTCTGCCCTTCGGCTGCCCCACAGTCGCCGACTGGCCCACATTTCATCACTGAGGCTGAATGGACAGAGAGCAGGATGCCACGATGCCCGCCTCGCTCTTTCCAGAAAGCCTCATTAGTGACCCACAATCCCATCCATCTCCCTGATGTCATGTGGGTGCCACCAGCCGACATCCAACCCAACCTGGGATGGGAGGGTTGATCCCACCCACCCTCGCGGCTAATCACGAACTCCCTTAAGCTGTGAGCTACCTGCCACGTTCTAACCAGCCCAGACCAGAAGAGAGGGCGCAGTGACTGAGCCTAGGGGAAACACTCAGAGGATCCTGGGCTCCAGACACCTTGTGTGGGCCGGCACCCTTCACTCCGTGGCCTGCGGCCCGAAGCCCAGCTCATACTGACCACACAAATGCTCTCTTCCTCTCCTTTCCATTGCTCTAACAAAATACCCGAGACCAGGCAATTTATAAAAAAAATACTAAGTTCACGTGGCTCATGGTTCTGGAAGCTGGGCAGTCCAAGAAGATGGCGCTGGCATCCGCTCAGCACCTGGTGAGGACCCGGCACAGGGACCCCACAGTGAGACAGCAAGTGCACCAGCTCGGGTCCTCCCTTCTTTTTCTTGGACAGCACCTCGTGGAGCTTCACCCTCCCCCATGACCTCATCTACTCCTGTGACTTCCCAAAGGCTCCCACCCACAAAGAGCATTAACAAAGGCATCTGGGCATGAAGTTTCCAACGTGGAACTCTGGGGAGGCACGGACAAACCATCCACGGCAAACGGTCACTTGTGCTTACTGGAGCATCTGGTCACCAATGGTCAAGGAGCACAGGGTGCCCTGGGGAAATGCCTGGCTCCAGCCTGGCTTCCCTGGCAGACTGCACGACACTGCATCGTCACAGGAGCCAAGGGCCACAATTACTCCCCCACCATCACCTGCCTTTAGCCGGAATCGCTACACAAGCCAGGACGTCGACACAATTCACATTTTCCCCTTTCTGGGATTCTGAGCCGAAATGCCAGGGTAACGGAAAGGCTGACATGCAAAGTCACAAATAACTACATTCTCCACGGAGCACTTAGTTAAAAAGCAAATGATAAACTCGCTACGAGCAAGTGCACCAAGGAATTTCATGTCTTTTCACATCTACAACTCTGAAAAGGTCGTATCCTGAAAAACAGCATCTTCCCCACAAAGAGAGATAATAAAGCCGTAATATTAAATACTTACACGTCTTTAGCTGCTCCTGCAGGGCCTAGGAGGAAAAAAAGGGACAGTATTAGTGTGACAATATTGTTACAAAGAATTAAGCCTAATACCTACCTAATATTCTAGAAGAGACAAGTTGAGAATATGGGTGGTTGGTAGTTTTTTGTTTGTTTTTTAAGATTTACTTATTTATTTGAAAGGCACAGTGGCAAAGAGGTGGGAGACAGAGAGAGAGAGAATCTTCACTCCCCAAATGGCCACAACAGCCAGATCTGAGCCAGGCTGGAACCAGGAGCCTGAAGTTCCATCCAGGTCTCTCAACGTGGATGGCAGGGGCCAAAGTACTTGGATCACCCTCTGCTGCTTTCCCAGACCCATTAGCAGGGAGCTGGATCAGAAGCAGAGCAGCCAGGACTCAAACCAGTGCTCAAATGGGACGCCAGCACTGCAGGTACTTAACCCACTATGCTACCACACTGGCCCCTAGGATACCGCCTTTAAAAACTTCATTTCAAAAAACAGATAAGGAGGGGGGCAAGAAAATCACCAAACTCAAACCTTAAGTTTCAAACCTTGGAATTCACCTCACTCACTTTTAACAATTCATGCCGATTACAAGAGGCTGGCTCTGAAGGGGATGTGACCCAAGGCTCACGTCAATCTCGCATTTCATTAATAAGGAAACCTACAGACTTTGAGCAATACTTTCTTTCCTAAGCCATGGCCTTCTAAGTGGGTGTCTACACAGCACCGCTGCAGGCCACACCGTGTGCTCATCACAAAGGGACGGCAGAGTCACAGAACACGCGAAGCCGATGGACCACAGGAAGCGACAAGTCTCACACGCACCAACCCAGCTGCAAAAAGAGCCCCGGGCACTTCCAGCTGCTCCAGATAGCTCCTGAACCTCTCTGACTCCGCCCCCAGAGCCAGCCCATCTCCTTAGACCCTACTTCCATCACTGCCCACAGATTCTCTGCCCACAAGATCCCACTCCAGGCTTCCTCCACCCAATACCCTCCTCCTGGAGACCAAGAACTTGGTTCCAACTCTATGTGGCACTAACAACCTTTAACTGCTTCAAACCTCACTTCCCTCTTGAGTCAAATGAGGACAAATTTATTCAGTTGCTAAAAGGCTGTGTGAAGATTGTAGAAGATGGTTTGCATAAGCACTTTTAGCACAAAGAAGGACACATAAAACCAGCATGCTAACTTGTCATTATTATCAGTCGCAATTAACTTTGTATCTCAACTTCCCCATCCACTTAATGGAAACGAAAATAACCTCTGCCTAAGACACCAAGGTGTGAAAATAAAGGAAGATGGGCACAGAGTGAGTGAGCTCCCAGGAAAAGCTACGGCCAAAGTGGCAAGAACTAGGCCCCTGGGGCTGGCATGGTGCAGGCGGGTTAAGCTACGACTTCCAAAGCCAGCGTCCCTCACTGGAGTGCTTGTTCAAGTCCCTGCTGTTCCACTTCTGACCCAGCTTCCTGCTATCGTGCCTGGGAGGCAGCAGAGGATGGCCCAAGTGCTTGCGTCCCTGGTATGTACAGGAGAGACCTGGCTTCTGGCTCCTGGCTTTAGCCTGACCCAGACTTGGCTGTTGCAGTCATTTGGGAATTGAAGCAGTAGATGAAGATCAATCTCCCCCTCCCCCTCTCCCTCTCATTCTCCCTTTCCAATAAATTAATAAATCTGTAACAACAAAAAAGAACTACACCCCTGATATTAATTTGGGATCTGCACTTTAAAAGCTAATCATAGCCAGTGCCGTGGCTCACTAGGCTAATCCTCCACCTGCAGCAACGGCACCCCGGGTTCTAGTCCTGGTCAGGGCGCCGGATTCTGTCCCGGTTGCTCCTCTTCCAGTCCAGCTCTCTGCTGTGGCCCGGGAGTTCAGTGGAAGATGGCCCAGGTGCTTGGGCTCTGCATCCACATGGGAGACCAGGAGGAAGCACCTGGCTCCTGGCTTCAGATTGGCGCAGCACGCCAGCCGCAACGCACCAGCCATAGCACCCACTTGGGGGGTGAACCAACGGAAAAAGGAAGACCTTTCTCCCTGTCTCTCTCTCTCACTATCTAACTCTGCCTATCAAAAAAAGAAAAGAAAAGAAAAAAAAAGAAAAAGCTAATCATAAAGATCCATAATTAGGGGCCAGAGCTGTGGCGCAGCGGGTTAAAGCCCTGGCCTGAAGTGCTGGCATCCCATATGGGCACCGGTTCTAGTCCTGGATGCTCCACTTCCGATCCAGCTCTCTGCTATGGCCTGGGAAAGCAGTAGAAGACGGCCCAAGTCCTTGGGCCCCTGCACCCACGTGGGAGACCCAGAAGAAGTTCCTGGCTCCTGGGTTCAGATTGGCACAGCTCCAGCCGTAGTGGCCACCTGGGGAGTGAACATCGGATGGAAGACCTCTCTCTCTCTGTCTCTACCTCTCTCTGTAATTCTGTCTTTCAAATAAATAAAATAAATCTTTAAAAAAAAACCATAATTAAAAGCTAATCATGAAGATCTGTCATTAAAAGCTGACCATTAAGATCCTCTCAAACAGTCTTTGAGAGCTATCCCTGAACTCTGTCATAAACTGAGTTCCTTTCTTCTGAGTGACATTTCTGCCCCACATTACAATTTTGCATACGCCTATATGCTGCTTTGGAATCCAAGATCATTAAACCAAGAAATCCTAACATTAAAAAAAAAAAAACTTAACGTAAGAAAAACTGCCAACAGTGGAGTGTTTTGATAGGAAAAAAATAAGCCAAAGATTAGTGCCACCATAAACTCATGAAAATGAGCATGTTATTTCAGAGTCAAAGCAAGCATGAGATTCTAGCAGGCATTCTAGACAGAAAATACTATTTCTTTGATTTTCATGGGAAAAGATGGGGAGTGCTGGGGTCGGGGGGAGTGCAGCCGGTGGCGTGGGAAACTCTGCTCCTGCAAGAATGACCCAGGGAAGGAGACAGAGACTCTAACATGGACGGCGAGACCTCCACGTTCCAACCCGGAGAGGCTGCTCCGAGAGGACGGCCAGCAGCCAGTCTCCGCTGCGTCTCAGGGATGGCAGCTGCAGGTGGGGTCTGTCTGTCTGTCTGCCAGCCCCTCTCAACCCCTGCGCGCTGCAGCACGTGGTAAGCGAGGACACACTGGGCCCCGCAGGGCAGCTAAGCAGGAAAGCGCGGTCCCAGTGTGAAATGAGTTGGTAAATGGCAGTGTGCCACGCAGTCGCCACTGCCTTAATCAGCTTTCCAAGCACACACCGCGCACACTGGCCACTCCACCTTGATTGCACCAGGCCAGCCCCATCAGCAAGGGCTCTCCCTGCTGCGCTGGCCATTGAACATCGCAGCAGGCCCAGGTGTCACCTTCCCTTTGCAACCAACCTCCTTTGGAAGGGCAGCAGCCACTTGGCAACTGTGATGGTGGGGGCAGGGCAAAGTCAAAGGCACACAACAACTGTGAGATGCTCCCCACTTTAAAAAGCCAAGAGCAGGTGCGTCTCAGAAGGCAGGCAACATAATGGTTCAAGAAAAGCTTATCAACAGGTGGGGAGAATGGGACCCTCCCCAACTCACAACTCCTTGTGACTGCTGGGGGCTGAGTCCCAGATGCTAGGCTTCCATTCCAGCCCCTGCTAATGCACCTGGGAAAGCAGAGGATGACAGCCCAAGTGTTTGGGCCCCTGCACCCACATCAGAGAACCATTTGGCATTCTAGGCTCTTGGCTTTGGCTTGGCCCAGCTCCGGCCGTTGTGGCCATTTAGGAAGTGAACCAGTGGATGGAAGATCCCCCTCTCCCTCCCCTCCCCCTCCCCCTCTTTCAAATAAACAAATCTTTTTAAAAGTCTATGATTGTTGAAGACCCCGAACAAAACTGTCAGAGCACCTAGGCATATAAAATGCTAAAGTATAAAGTCACAGAATGAGAAGAAATAAGTGAAAAATATTAGCCTTACTGCAAGATGTCACTTATTTAAATAATTTAGGCAGAAAAAAAAAGAAAGAAAGAAAGAAAGCTTTGACCAGAACTCTTCAGGTAGTGGCAAATTTCCATGTGCTTTCAATTCTAGCCGAGCCTTGTGTATTGAAGGAGCACTTAGGGGGAGCATCTAGGCCCTGGGGATACCTCCTTCCTCACGGTGAAGACCAGTCCATTCCTGCCCAGCCGGCTCTTTCCACTTAAACACAACCTTGGTGGGCTCATAGGAGTACGATAAGAGAAACGGATTTGTGGAAAGTAAAACGTCCCTTGTGAGGGCAAAGCAAAACACAGAAACTTCATAGATAGTAATTTGAACTGTTGCAACTGGAAACATTTATTGCTCTGGTAGTCATGATTTTAAATGCATTCCTAGAAAATGAAGAGAGGGAAGGTTTGTTGGCTGGAGTACCATCTGCAGTTCCAGCAACAAAAAGTACTTGTAGAGGGCCGGCGCTGTGGTGTAGCAGGTAAAGCCTCCACCTGCAGTATTGGCATCCATCCCATACGGGCGCCGGTTCGAGTCCCAGCTGCTCCACTACCAACCCAGCTCTCTGCTTTGGCCTGGAATGCAGTAGAAGATGGCCCGAGTCCTTGGGCCCCTGCACCTGCATGGTGGCTCCTGGCTCCTGGCTTCAGATTGACGTAGCTCCAGCCATTGTAGCCATCTGGGGAGTGAACCAGTGGATGGAAGACCTTTCTCTCTCGCTACCTCTCTGTAATTCTGCCTTTCAAATACATAAATCTTAAAAAAAAAAAAAAAAAAAGTACCTGTATATGGTGAGGATATGGAAGAACATTTCCTCCTCAGAGGGACTGTTTATTTAAGGGATTAGTGGCTGTTCACAGTATCACCTCATTTCGCCATCCTCATATATGCCTTTGATTCCATACGCTTTGAAAGATTTGACTGCTTTATCCATGAGTCTCCAAGGCAAAAGTCTTAGTTACTCAAAAATGCATAGCAAAAAAAAAAAAAAAAAAGCACAAACTCACCTTATATATTCATAAAACTTCACCTGATACTGTGAGATCATAGAAAAAGCTTTTTCTTTTTAGAGATTTATTTATTTATTTGAAAGGCAGAGTCACAGAGAGACGGAGGAGACACAGAGAGACAAAGAGAGATCTTCCATTTGCTGGTTCACTCCCCAAATAGCCAGGGCTGCTAGTGACTGGGCCAGGCCCAAGCCAGGGGCTTCTTCTGGGTCTCCCATATGGGTGCAGGGGCCTAAGTACTTGAGCCATCTTCCACTGCTTTCCCAGGCACATTAGCAGGGAGCTGGATCAGAAGTGGACTTGACCAGTGCCCATATGGGATGTTGGCACCACAGGCAGCAGCTAAACCCACTGTGCCACAGCACTGGCCCCCACAGAAAGATCCTTGATTTTGTTTCCTTGTTCTTAACACAGAGCTCCCAAAACCCTCAGGACATCCTGAGTGACAAGGGTGACAGGGGTCTTTTTTTGTACTAATGAGGTGACTCTTGTTGAGCCCCTAGTTAACCTCAGGCTGGGGCTGGTCACCAAAATGACCAAGCCTTGACCAGAAGCCTGGAAGGCTCAGAGCCAACCCTCCCCAAATCATCACCAGCTAGAGCTGGAGGCAGAGCTAACCACCAGTGGCCAGTGACCTAATGAACCACACTCGCAAATGTACCTCTAGGCCGGCGCCGCGGCTCAATAGGCTAATCCTCCGCCTAGCGGCGCCGGCACACCGGGTTCTAGTCCCGGTCGGGGCGCCGGATTCTGTCCCAGTTGCCCCTCTTCCAGGCCAGCCCTCTGCTGTGGCCAGGGAGTGCAGTGTAGGATGGCCCAGGTGCTTGGGCCCTGCACCCCATGGGAGACCAGGAAAAGCACCTGGCTCCTGGCTCCTGCCATCGGATCAGCGCGGTGCGCCGGCTGCAGCGCGCCGGCCGCGGCAGCCATTGGAGGGTGAACCAACGGCAAAAGGAAGACCTTTCTCTCTGTCTCTCTCTCTCACTGTCCACTCTGCCTGTCAAAAAAAAAAAAAAAAATGTACCTCTAGAAGCACGGGGTTCAGTGAGCTCATCCATGTGCGGGAAGGGTGGTGCACCCCAGCTCCGTGGGGATCTCCTCCCAGGGCTGTTCACTTGTATCCTCTATGACAGCAAGTGAGTTTAGTGTCTTTCCAGTTCAGGCAGCCATCCTACAAACTGTTGACAGTGTACACAGGGCATGTGGGAAGCCCTGAACTTGTAGCCAAGTTGACAGACACGTGGGAATCTGAGGGACCAACACTTGAAGCCAGTGATGGAAATGGGGGACGGTCCCCTGGCACCGCGCCCTTAAACCTGCTCGGCCAGCCACCAACTCCAGAGGGTGGAGACAGAATTTCTCCGATACTCGTCTTATTTTTATATAAAAAAGCAGTGCCGGCCGGCGCTGTGGCTCACTTGGCTAATCCTCCGCCTGCGGTGTCGGTACTCTGGGTTCTAGTCCCAGTTGGGGCGCTGGTTCTGTCCTGATTGCTCTTCTTCCAGTCCAGCTCTCTGCTGTGGCCCGGGAAGGCAGTGGAGGATGGCCCAAGTGCTTGGGCCCTGCACCCGCATGGGAGACCAGGAGGAAGCACCTGGCTCCTGGCTTCAGATCAGTGCAGCACGCTGGCCGTGGCGGCCATTTTGGGGGTGAACCAACAGAAGGAAGACCTTTCTCTCTGTCTCTAACTCTGCCTGTCAAAAAAAAAAAAAAAAAAAAAAAAACCGCAGTGCCCTAATACCAACTGAACCTCTGAGCAGCCTTGAAGTTTGTGTGAATCACATGGAGATGGTACTGTGAAATATTTATTTCAGCAAATAATTATTCACGTTCCAGCTACACAGAAACTTTAGCAGTATTTTCTTGTGTTCTGACTTTGTCCCACTCCTGAACTGCTGCAGAAGAGACCCTTCTGTATGGGCCTCCTCCGGCTGCTGTAACAAATCACCAACAACTGGGTGACTGTTATAACATAGCAGCAAGACATTTTTCTTGCTGAGGCCAGAAGCAAGCAGCCAAGGCAGCAGCACGGCCTGGCTCCCCCTAGAGGCCGTGGAGGAAGACTGCAGCCCTCGGCTCACGCGGCTTTCGCAGGCGTTGAGTGCGTCACCTTGGCCAATCTGTGTCTCTGTCCTCCCCCTTCTCTTCTGGGGACACAGCAAGGGACTGAGGGCCCACCCATGTGTGAGCTCCTGATGGCAACATCTGGCACTTCACCGCGTTTGCAAAGACTCTTCTATCCCAATCAGGTCACACTCACTCCACGGATTAGGGCACACACGTGGGTGTTCGGGCCCGCGACTCAATCCACTTGGCCTTCTTACCCCTCTCCTGCCCTTCCTCATAAAAAGAAACCCTCTTTTGAGAAGAAATAGAAAACATTAGTATTTGGAAGGAGACAAAAGGAACATATCATACCTTCCAAAAACACAAAACTATACTCCTAGTGAGTGAGTGATCAAGCAAGCCAGAAGCAACATACTGTATCAGATGAGCAATTTTAAGCAGACAGACATGAGCACACTACAAAATGTCCAGGAAAAGGGGAATTAAAGGGTAAGTTTAGAGGGGCCGACGTCACAGCATGGTGCGTGAACCTGCCACTCGAGACACCTGCAACGGGTACCAGACTTCCAGCTCGAGTGCCAGCCACTCCACGTCCAATCCAACTTCCTGCAGGCGATGGCTTCGGTGTGCCAGCCCCTGCCAGCGGCGTGAGGGACCGACGGAATTCCAGGCTACCGCTCAGAACCAGAGTTCACCTCTCAGCCCCAGCTCATCTCCCAAGAGGCAGCAGTGAGCCTGTACCAAGTTCAGGCTCCTGGCTCGAGCCTTGGCCCAGTCCCAGCTATTAAGAACATTTGGGAGTAAACCAGTAAATGGGAGATCATTCTTTGCCTACCTGTCTCGCTCACAATTTTTAAAGAAAATAAATTTTTAGAGGCTGGCATTGCAGCACAGTGAACTAAACTGTGCCGCCTGCAACGCTGGCATCCCATATGGGCACCAGCTGCTCCCGGCTGCTGCATTTCCGATCCAGCTCCTGCTAATGTGCCCGGGAGAGCAGAGGAAGATGGCCCAAGTACTTGGGTCCTTGCACCCATGTGTGGAAGACCTGGATGGAGTTCCAGGTTCCTGGCTTCAAGTATTGTGGCTATCTAGGAAGTGAATCAGAGGATAGAAAATATCTCTTTCTATCTCTGTGTAGCTCTGACTTTCAAATAAAAAAATAAATCTTTAAATAAAAAATCTTAAAGGTAAGTTTACTTCGGTGCAAAAGTTTTCGGGGGTGGGTGTTGTAGCAGAGTGGAGCAAGGTGCCACCCCAGCATCCCATCACCGCAGTGTCCATTCAAGCCCCGGCAACTCCGGCTCCCTGAGAATGCAGCCCGGGAGGCAGCAGATGATGGCTCAAGGATTTTGGACCCTGCCACCCATGTGTGAAGCCAGGGTGGAGTTCTGGGCTCCCGGCTGCATCCTGGCCCACCCCGGGGGTTTTGCAGGCATTTGGGGAGTGAACCAGTGAGTGGAAGATACCTCTTTCTGTCTGTCTGTCTCTCTCTCTCTCTCTCTGTCATTCCTTCTTTGAAGTAAATGAAAAGCAAAAAAGCTTTTAATTTAAAGTAATTTTAAGTCTATACGTAGGATTTTTTTCATAATACATGTTTCGTGAACTTTTTGAAGACATCCAGGTACAATATCTTGATTCCTACAGATGTTCCTTTGAGATTTAACCAACCTGTTATATAAGAAGACTAAGGCACACTACCCATTAAAATCTTCACTACTGCTGGGGCCGGCGTTGTGGTATAGCAGGCATAGAGGTGCAGCACCAGCATCCCATATGGGCACCGGTTCAGGTCCCAGCTGAGTCACTTCCAATCCAGCTCTATGCTATAGCCTGGGAAAGCAGTGAAGGATGACCCAAGTGCTCGGGCCCCTGCACCCACGTGGGAGACCAAGATGAAGCTCCCAGCTCCTGGCTTCAGCCTGGCCCAGCTCTAGGGAGAGAACCAGCAGATGGAAGATCTCTCTCTGTGTGTCTCCCTCTCTCTCTCTGTAACTCGGCCTGTCAAGTAAATATAAATAAAATTTTTAAAAATAAGATGATGTATGTGAAGAACTTATGGGGCTGGCACAGTGCTGCTCTGGATGAAGCCACTGCCTGTGACACCAGCATCCCATCTGAGCACCGGTTCAGGGCCTGGCTGCTGCACTCGACCCCGCTCGCTGCTAATGCGCCTGGAAAAGCAGTGGAAGACGGCCCAAGTGCCTGGGCCCTGCAGCCACGTGGGAGTTCTAGGCTCCTGGCTCTGGCCTGGCACTGCCCAGCTGTTGTGGCCATTTGAGGACTGAATCAGCGGACAGAAGATCTCTTCTCTCTCTGTCTCCCCCTCTCTCTCTGTTACCCTGCCTTTTAAATAAATAAATCTTTTTTAAAAAGCATTTATAACAATACTAAAGATTCTCAAATCTCTCTTCTTTCAGCATAAATGATTAGAAACAAAATGACTACGGCTCTTCTGGCAATCAATAAAAACACGCTTTGTTCTGTAAGAGAAAACGTCCCTCTCAGAGCTATATAAATCTTACCCAAAAAAAAGAAAGAAAAAGAGACAAAACTGTTTAATTCTGAAGCTTGCTAGGGCTCTTCTGACACATAAAAGTCCTAAAACTGTCATAGTCTCAGCACAGCCAAAGAAGTGGCACAACAGCTCTTTAGCTCATCCAAAGTCAGGTTTATTTTTAAGAAGCCAATAGAAAGTTTAGATTCCAGAGTGGGCATTTAGCCCAGCAGTTGAGACACTGGCATTCCGCACTGGGGTACCTGGGTTAGGATCCAGCTCCAGTTCCGGTGGGTGCAGACCCTAGGAGGCAGTGGTGATGGAGAGGTATCTGGGTTCCTGACACTCTCGTGGGAGACCTGGACTGAGCTCCCAGCTCCCAGCTCCTGCCCCTGCCCAGCCTGACTACTGCAGGCATTTGGGGAGTGAACTGGTGGACGAGACCGCTCTCTCTTTCTCTGACTTGCAAATTAAAATAGATTTTTAAAGAACAGATTCATAAGTAATTTCTTCAAATAATGGAGGAAAAAAATTAGGTCAATGTGTTCCAGAAATACAAAATTATGTCAATGAATACAGAAGCTCTGGCCGAAAAGCTTTGTTTACAGGTTGTCCCTGTTGAGTAGTTATACTTTAGGAGAAAATAAAATAAAGTCAGCCATAAAGAAATGTAGATACAAGCTGGCGCCACGGTTCACTAGGCTAATCCTCCGCCTTGCGGCGCCGGCACACCGGGTTCTAGTCCCGGTCGGGGCACCGGATTCTGTCCCGGTTGCCCCTCTTCCAGGCCAGCTCTCTGCTGAGGCCCGGGAGTGCAGTGGAGGATGGCCCAAGTGCTTGGGCCCTGCACCCCATGGGAGACCAGGAGAAGTACCTGGCTCCTGCCATCGGATCAGCGCAGTGCGCCGGCCGCAGCGGCCATTAGAGGGTGAACCAACGGCAAAGGAAGACCTTTCTCTCTCTCTCTCACTGTCCACTCTGCCAGTCAAAAAAAAAAAAAAAAAGAAAGAAAGAAAAAAGAAATGTAGATACAAAGGGCCTTCAAGTTAATGGAAAATGCATAAAGAAAAAACTATGCATGTATTCCAAAAATCTTTGCACAAACATCCGTTTTTTACAGGATTATTTACTGATTTGAAAGGTAGAGTGACAGAAAGATTTTTCCACCTGCTGGTTCACTCCCCAAGTGGCCACAACACTTGGAGGCTGGTGTGGGGGAGGTCAGGAGTTGGGAAGTCCACCCTGGTCTCCCACATGGGTGGCAGAGGTCCAGGGACATGGGCCATCACCTGCTGCCTTCTCAGGTGCATAAGTAGGGAAGTGGATTGGAAGTGGAGCAGCCGGGACTCCAACAGGCATAATGACATAGGATGCTGGCATCACAGGCAGTGGTTTAACTCACTGCACCACAACGCCAGTCCCCCAAAATCATTTTTCAATTCCACTTTTCACAAACTTTTTGAAGCCTTCTCACATAAGGCATTGGTATTCTGGCATTGGTATTGCCAGAACAGGATGTCTACATTGAGCTGTGAATGGCTCATGGCAAAAATGAATAATTTACTTAGGACACCTTTTACAGTAATGCCCAGGGTTGCAATGTGAATTCTGGGAATTGGAGCCGAGGAGTGACCACGGAACTTCTTGATTCTGTTGCCCCAGTGACAACTGCCCGTGCAGGTATAACTCTGCGTCTCTTCCTTCGGCGTCTACACCGCGAACCCCACACTTCCAAGGACAAACTGATGACCTTCCCCCCCCCCCCCCGACCTTACCTTTGGCCTGAGTAACGCCAGTATGCAGGCTCTGACAGCTCTAGGTAACTGCTCTTAATCATGCTTCCCTCCTTCCCATCACCCCGCAACCTAAGGGAACTGCTAAGCCAGGCAAGACACCTTCGTGCCCGGAAACACTCCAAGCCCACTGCTGTCTCTCAGACTTGACATAGCACTAAAAGTGCCCTCCCACCATTTTCTGCTTATCCGAACCTTCCCTGTTCTTCAAAGCATGACCCAGGTCTGCCTCCCCCTAGCAGGCTTCCAGGACTGCTTGAAGTTTTACAAAAGGGTTTCAAAACAAGCTCACAGAATACGCTTCTTATCCTTTCGGTCCATTTTCACTGGAATATTTGAAGCTCTCTGGTAATTCATTCTCTCAATTGCTACATCAGTCACAGTGTGCCCACATAATTTAGAACTTAATTTTTTTTTTAAAGACTGATTGATTTGAAAGGCAGATAGGGGAGTGGGGGACACAGAGCTTCTATCTGCTGTTTCACTCCCCAAATGCTCATCATAGCCAGGATTTAATTTTCTATCAAAAAATCCCCTGACAATGAGGGAGCGGTCCAGAAGCAGTGAAGGTGGCTGATGGGCTGGTCAGTAGGCCTACCCCCTTGGGGAGGGGAACAAAGAAACAAGACATTAACAAAATATCAGCAAAGGTGCCCCAGACAGCAAACAGGAGAGGGAGGGGCCGGCGTGTTTAAGGAAGGGAAGGAATGACAGGGAGCTTCCGGTTCTTCGCTGAGCAGAGGTGATGAATTCTCTCTTGTAGGATTTCCCCCCATGGTAGACTAATGCTGAAGGCATCCCATCACTTCAACACTACTCAATCCTTTACGGCTGTAAATTAAGCTTGTACCAATATGGCTGCAGCAAAAGAAAAGGCAATTACCTCGCTAATTGAGGACAAGGAAATAACTGATCTAAATAATTGAACCCAAAAGGATTATATTAATTCCCTGAGGACACTGATAAACCAGGATAAATCATTATTAAGCACCTCCTCCACAGACTATTATATAAATAGCACAGCCATTAGAGACACATCCTTCCAAAAAAAAAAAAAAAAGAGAGAGAGATTTATATATTGGTTTGAAAGGCAGAGGGACAGAGCGAGACAGAGACAGAGAAACAGAAAGGAGCCCTCAGACTAGCTGGTTCACTCCTCAAAAGGCCACAGCAGCCAGGTCTGGGCCGGGCTGAAGCCAGGAGCCAGGCACTGGCCTGGCGGTAGGGACGCCACCTGGGACACCTGCATTTCACACCGCAGTGTTTGGGCTGGAGCCCTGTCTCCACTCCAGGTTCCAGCTTCCTGCTCATGCACACCTGGGAGGCAGCAGGTGACGGCTTCAAGGACACGGGTCCCTGCCACCTGCGTCAGAGACCAGGACTGCTTCCCTGGCTCTTGGCCTCACCATGGCCCAGTCCCAGCTGTTGTGGACTTTGGGGAGTGACCCAGCAGATGAGAGATGTCTCTGTGCCTCTCTGTCTAGCTCTCTGCCTCTCAACTTTAAAAAAAAGTGACAGCCAGAGAGTTGCCAAACTTCGGGCAGAAAAACTACAACGAAGCAAAGTAACCAAATATCGTGAGGCGACACAACTTTTAAAATCATTGCTTCTGCAAAAAATGTTCACAGCCTTAGCCTGCACTGGAAGCGGCCGCTTGAGGCACCTGGAGCCACCCAGACTTTGAAGCCCCTCCTGCCGTAGGTTACAAAGTCTCAAACTGTCACACTCACATGTCACCGCATGAAAGGGGCTGGCTGAGCTGCTGCAGGTAAGCAGGTGCGCTCATCTCTGCCCAGGCAGCAGACGGTCCAGGAAAAGCAAGGGGGACACGGCATTAGGCTGCAGGTGCAGAGGGACAGTCCCTGCCTGAAGCAATGTGACACTTTAAAGTAGATCATTTACTACAGGTATTTTTTTCTATACTTTAGGGTTTAGACTTTAGACTCTGCAAAGATAAAATAAACCGAATCCTCATGAAATGGAAAATACAAGAAGCCCTTCTACTATGTTTCTAAGATGGGAAAAAATCAAGTTCCTATGCAGACAGCGATTTGATATTAAAACATTAAACCCAGGGGCCAGCACTGTGGCGCTGTAGGTTAAGCAGCTGCCCATACGCCCTTCAATGGCTTTGCAAGGCACACATCTCTCATCGGAGTGCACCTTCAAGCTCTGGCTGCTCTGCTTCCAGTCCAGCTCCCTGCTAACACACCTGGGAAAACAGCGGAAGTTGGCACAGGTACTTGGACCCCTGCCACCCAGACCAGGGAGACTAGGACAGAGCTTCAAGGTCCTGGCTTCAGGTTGGCCCAGCCCCAACTGTTGCAGTTTTTTAGGAAGTGAACCAGCTGACGGAAGACTTCTCTATCTCACTCTGCCTTTCAAATAAATAATTTTTTTAAAAAAATGAAAATGGAGAGCCCTTCTTCACTTAAACAAGTCCTAACAATCCCGTCTAAGCTGCGGCTCACCTCCTCCAGAAAGGCTGCTCTGATTAAGCTGCATCAGGCACATTTTCCTGTGCACTTTGATGGTCAAGGTGCAGTCTGTCACAGACTGCTGCACAATCATACCCACATGCTTAATCCTTCCACCCAGACCATCAGCCTCTCACTGGATTTCATTCTGCAGCTACCATATTGGCCACCCCCAGCCTTGCCCCCTCAACGTTCCCCGTAGAGTGCTCTGCACATGGGGTGAACCTTGTAGAAGCCTGCAGGGGCCGGCATTGTGGTATAGCAGGCTAAGCCACCACCTGCAGCACCGGAATCCCATATGGGCTGCTCCACTTCCAATCCAGCTCCCTGCTAATGCACCTGGGAAAGAAATCTAGGGGAGGGGCAAATCTACCCTGAGTTACCAAGTTACCCATCTATTACCCGCTGTTCCTTACGGCCACTGAGCACGCTGCTGCACATCCCCTGGGACACAGGACACCACATTCACTCAAGTACACCACGGCACAGCCATCTGTCACACTGACCAAGTTCACCAGACGAAAGCCAAGAAAGGCAGTCGCCCAGACAGCCCAGAGAAAGGGCAAACACCGGACTCACGGAGGGAGTCCCACAAGGCTTGGAACGGTTTCAAGTTTGAGGACATCATGATAATGTGTGCTAAGGCACAGGAGCAGGTCTGTCACTTTCTCATAGAAAAATAGTCGAGGAAAGCCACTTGGTCCTCAACAGGGTAATCATTTTTTTTGACTCCTCTATGGTAATCACAGTTTACAGAGCGCCTTCCCACACGAGCTAATTTCTGAGCTTCACATAAGCCCTCAGACGTCCAATTATCCCCATTGTATAGATGAAGGGAGCGCAGCTCAGAAAAGCAAATGCGACACCCACAGTCCCGCGAGCCGCAAAGCCTCACTCCCCGGCTGCCACAATCCGCAAGCAGCCTTCGGCCGCGTCAACACGACACCTTTTCAACCTCGCCTACTTTTTTTTTTTTTTCCTGAAAAGTTCAGTGTAGCTGTTGAATGGCATGATTCCTGGAGCATTTCAGAAGTTGTACACTCAAAGTGCTCGGAGGATGAGGACAACACTGATTTTTGTTTAATACTTTTCTTATCGCTTGGCTTCAGTCCAAGCTTGTAACTTGGACAATAGCTGACTTAATGCAGATATCAAAGTTCACAGGTGAAACATTTCAGCAGTGCTGCCTTGCTGTTTATTTTTCTCAACCCCACATCTCTCACACTGATGCATTTCCTTTCTGAAACTAGACTCATTCCTACCACCAGCCGACAGAAAAGAGCAAAATAACAATGACCCAACCCCAAAGCCAGCCAGCAGGAGGGCGACTTCTCAAAGACCCAGGGCAGACCCAGCAACTCAGCAAGGCAACAGCACCCTGCTCCACGAATTCTTCGCCGACCTCTGCTAAGGTTTCCACTCGCTATCTTGCGCTGATCTGAATGGCAAGTAATTTTTACCACGGAGCCAGCCTTAAGAGGGGCAAGAACCAAAAGTGAGGACGCGGGTTTCCCTCACTGTAACTAAACATCCCTTAAAAAAAAAAAAAAGTCTTAGTAAGGAGCTCCAATTTTCTTTTGCCAATCACACGCCTCCCACCCCCAAACCTGACACACAGCTCCTTAATAGATAAAAATGTGAATGCAGGAAACTGAGCTCCACTTGAAACGTGTTAAGAACCTTTTTTTTTTTTTTTTAATGTTCTGGAGCTTTTTAGGGTAGGGTGCACACACAGGGCCTGGCACACCCAGACAATCCTGAAGGCAGGCTGTGGCCCTGACCCGGTTCCAGCCCCGGGAAGACTGACGCCCTGCCCCTACCCCCACCGGCTCAAGGTTTGTACAAGGCTGTTCCCAGCAGCCCTCCGCCCAGCTCAGGGGCAGAAAATTCATTCAACACGGTAGAGGTTCCAGGAACGAGATAAACTCTCCTTATGAATCACTTCCTGCGTTCATTCGCCTTCTCCTCTTTTGGAAACCGAATGCCCCACGTGCGCGGGTCACGGATGATGGTCAAAGCGAAGAAAGAAAAAGAAAAAAAAAAAAAACTGGGCCCATTCACTTGCAACGGGAACATCAAAACCAACGAATAAACGAGGCTTGAGTTGTTAAGCCGCATCTTTCTCCCCGAGCCGAGGCTGGAGCAAGTGACAGACCCAAGGTCACGGAGACATTGCAGGCGCGTCCACCGCCGCCGAGGCGCCAGCATCAGCCGGCCGGGGCGGCGTGGGGCACCCGACGGGGCTCCATCGGAGCGGGCGGGCGCCGCTGATCCAGGACACCAAAGGGGGCCCGCGGATGTCCCTCAAAACGGATACAGGCCGCCTCAAGTACATCCGGCACGGCGGGCCGAGTCTTGGGGGTCACCGCACACGGAGCCCGGCTGGCTCCGGGGAATCTAAAAAGCCATGCCAATCAACACGACGCAGCGTGGTAGAAAGAAGTTTCCAAACGTGTTTCAAATGAAAAAAAAAAATTTTTTTTTTTCACAGCCGCACCTCATGCAGCCACACACGGCTGCGGCTTCTCAGGCAAAGAGCGGAGCAGCCCCCGCGGGTCTGAGGCATCCACACCCGCACCGACGCGCGTCTGGAGCCCGGGCTGCAGTCCCCGGCCCCCGCCCCCAGAAAAGTCCCGACTCGCTCCGCCGCACTTTTCCAGGGTCCCGCGTGTCGGGGTCAGGGTTGGGGGCCGAGGAGAGCGAGCCGGGTCGCGGCCGAGGGTGCGGACCCCGCAGCCCGACCGCGCGCCCGCCCCCGCGCCAGCGGACCGACCTGCGGGAAGCGCGCCCTCCCCGAGCCCCAGGTCCCGCACCTTCCCTCCCGCCACCTCCCGTAGGAACCCCGCCGCAGGCGCTCACCTCGGCCCGCGCTCGCGCTGGTGGCGGTGGAGTTCCCGCAGCCCATCGCGCCGCCGGCCCGGGAAGCCGCGCTCCGGAGCTGGCGGCCGCAGGTCCTGGGGGCGGAGACGGAGACGCCGGGCGGCGCGCGGGGGAAGCGGGAGGCCGGCGGGGGGCGCGCGGGGGGCGCGCGGGGGACGCCCCTCCCGCCGCCGGGGGCCGCGGCGAGCTGAGCGGAAACCTCCGGGCGCCCCGGGTCCCGGCCCCGCTCGGGGACCCCCGCGGGACCCACCCGTCACCGCGGCAACCGCGGCGTCGGCCAATCCGCAGCCTTCTGCGCGCTCCTCGCCCGGGCATTGGTCGTCGTTAAGAGGGGGCGGGAGTTTGAAGTGGGTTTGGGGGCGAGGGCGTGGCCGGCGGGGGCGGGGCGGAGGATGCTCACCTGCGCCCCTTCTACCGCCTTGGCTTTTTTCTTTTCTTCTGCCCAGCTGTGTGAGGAGAGGAACTGAGCGGCGAGGGGCTCCGCGGGGACCGCGATTGAAGACCGTTGCGTTCGGTTCTGAAGCCAGAATCTCTGTTTTCCCATCCGCACGGCCTAGCACGAGACCTGAATTTTTCGCCAGGTTGGTCAAATCAACCAACTCTGCCTGAAAAATGCCTGTCAGCGCGATGTCTACACTCTAGGGCTCAGAACCTCGGCTCAGATTTCATGGCACAACCGCGAGCTGTCAGCCTAAGGGTTGGTGGGCTTCAGGAAAGTTCCAGAACCTGTTCGTGGCGACATCCCAGCTACATCGCACGCAGAAAATGATAATATTAAGTACCCTTAAATATTAAGTACCCTTAAATCTGTTAGATACGAGTTCCTGGAAGGCAAGGACTATCAGATATTCCACAGTCTCCTCCTGGCTGGCAAAACAGACTCCTTAAATGCTTGGTGAGGCGGATTCGAGCCAGGAATTAAAGCTCCATCTCAAACTCACTTAATATTTACAGACAGCCTGGCCCGTGCCAAGTTCTTTGTTAAGTTCCGGGGATACAAACATGTGGGAGACAGTCTCACCAGGCAGACACATTATAAACAAATTAATTATGGTCTAACAAGGATGTTAACCAAGAAATACAGGGTGTCATGGGAGCCCAGACAACCCTGGCCTACTGGTTAAAGGACGTTCCTGGAGCCATGCACTTGTGTTTGGAGAAAAACTTGAGCCGGCACCAAGGCGCTGGAGAACTTTTGAACATGACTTCCCAGGAGACTGTGAGAGGGAGCACTCCCTACCATGCAGAATACAAAATATCCACTGTGCTCCATCTGAAAGTTACATCTACCTGAGCCGGTGCGGAGGTGATCACTAATCCTGGGACAAATTGGGGCATTCTCAGTTGACTTCTCTACCTTGGCCTCCACTAAAGATCCAGAATGGGGGGAGGGGAGGCTATGGAACAGCCAAAAGCAATCTTCCGGCGGGCGTTGTGGTGGCGCAGGTGAAGCTGCCACGTGGGATGGATGCCCGCATTCCAGGTCAGAGTGAATGCCTGGGATTGAGTCCCTGCTCTGCTTCCTGATAGTGTGCTTGGGGGATCACAGGTGATGAGCCAAGTCCGTGGGTCCCTGGCACCCACATGGGAGACCTGGATAGAGGTCTGGGCTTTGGCCTTTCTCAGCCCCAGATGCTGCAGGCATTTTGGAGAGCGAATCAACAGTGGAAGAATCTCTGTGTGTCTGTCTGTCTCCCTTTCTCTCTGTCATTCTGCCTTTCAAATAAATAAAGATTTTTTTTTAAGAAACAAATATTCCTGCTTGTTTCTGTGCCATCTGGTGCTGGACTCCAACCCTAGGACATTTGGGGACAACATCCAGAACCCAGCGCCACGCTCCCAGCTGGCCCTTGGCTGTTGAGCCTGGCTGCACAGAACACAACATCACACAAGGCAAGCCCATATCTGATGAAGTGGGAGAAAAACAAGGCCACTCAGTAATCTAGTCTAAGTAGTGACAAAAATGACGCCACTGTGCAGACCACAAAAGCACCAACCCTCTCCTATCCTGGCTAGGATGATGGCTGCTGACGCTTCCCTGGTGACAGTGTTGCTGGCCGGTTCATTATCAGTTCCACTCCCTGCCTTACAGATGAGATCAGGAACACCCATCGAGGGGCCACTGTGTGGCACGGTGGGTTAAGCTGCTGCCTGTGATACCAGCATCCCACATGAGAGCACCTGTTTGAACCCTGGGTGTTGGTGCGTCTGAGAAGGCAGTGGAAGATGCCCGAGTACTGGGGCTCCTGCCACATGTGTGAGATCCAAATGGAATTCCTGACTGCTGGTGTAGCCCTGGCCATTATGGCCACTTGGGGAGTGAACCAGGGGGTGTAAGATTCTCTCTCTTTTTCTCTCTCGCTCTCTCTCTTGCCCCCCTCTTCCTTTCTCTCCTCTCTCTCCCTCTCTTTGTAACTCTGCCTTTCAAATAAATTAATCTTTAAAAAAAATTGTCCCTGCTTCCTGAAAATATCCAATCCAAAAAATTAAGCCCTTCTTTCTTAAATCCCAATCAAAATTACCTAATATGAATCTAAAACTATGAGTTATCATCTTTTTATTTACTTATTTATTTATTTGAGAGGCAGAGTTACAGAGGGAGAGAGAGGTCTTCCACCTGCTGGTTCACTCCCCAGATGGCCACAACAGCCAGAGCTGAGCTGATCTGAAGCCAGGGGCTTCTTCCAGGTCTCCCAGGCAGGTGCTGGGACCCAAGCACTTGAGCCATAGCAGAGGGCTGGAGAGGAAGTGGAGCAGCCAGGTCTTGAACCGTTGCATATGGGATGCCAGCACTGCAGGCAGCAGTTTTACCTGCTATGCCACAGTGCCGGCCCCGCCATGAATTATCTTTTTTTTTTTTTTTTTTTTTTTTTTTGACAGGCAGAGTGGACGATGAGAGAGAGAGACAGAGAGAAAGGTCTTCCTTTTGCCGTTGGTTCACCCTCCAATGGCCGCCATGGCTGGCGCGCTGCAGCCAGCGCACCGCGCTGATCCGATGGCAGGAGCCAGGTGCTTCTCCTGGTCTCCCATGGGGTGCAGGGCCCAAGCACTTGGGCCATCCTCCACTGCACTCCCTGGCCACAGCAGAGAGCTGGCCTGGAAGAGGGGCAACCGGGACAGAATCTGGCGCCCCGACCGGGACTAGAACCCAGTGTGCCGGCGCTGCAAGGCGGAGGATTAGCCTAGTGAGCCGCGGCGCCGGCCGAATTATCTTCTAACACCCTCTTAAGGAGCTGTCTCCTTGGTGCATTCTCCTTTGGTGTGGTGAGCCATTCAAAGACCCAACTTGTTCAGCTACAGTGTGTTCCTGGTGGTCTCTGGCCTGAGGACGTCGGCCCCCTCTGTCTCCGAAGGTCATACCCTGCCTGTTCTTTTGAGCATCTACTCTGCAGCAGCCACTCCTCTAAATGCCTCGGGATAGCAGGGGACAGCGCAGAGTGGAAACATTGAGTGGGAGCAAACAGACCAAAATAAAGTAACTTCACACACTCAAGGTGCAGTGGGAAAAAATAAAGCAGGGCGGGCCCTGGACCAGGCGACTAGGGGAAGGGGGATGGGTCTGCTTTAGGTGGGACAGCCGAGGCAGGCCTCTCTGAGTGTTGGAGCTGAGGTGAGTTCCAAGGGAAGAAATCAAGAAGATGCATGGGAAATTGTCCCAGGCAGAGGAAGGGCCAGGGCAGGAGCCCTGGGCGGGAGCTGGCCTTGATGGATTCCCTGAAAGAAAGAGAAGGCCGGTGGGGGAGGCTGGGCTGGAGCAGAGGGGAGGCGGTCAATGCTGTCAGTCAGCTCACACCGGCCGTCATGGGCCTTGGTGGGGCATTGAAGTTTTACTCAACGGTGTTGTGAGGCCGTTTGATGGGACAGTGTATGAAAAATTCTTATAAAATGCCAAGCATACAGCAAGCGCTCAATAAGTGTTAGTTCCCTCCCTAATGTGGAGCGAAGGAGCAAGGCTGCTGTCTCTTCCTTTTTCAGCAATTGATTTTATTTCATTTTACAAAGTCTCTTTGCAGTCGGACGTTCTTTAAGACAGTGAGTGCTAAGGAAATCAGCGATGCGTGCCTCATTTCCCGATTTCCCGACCGGTCCCTTTCAGCCTCCTTCTCCAGGCTGCTTCCATCACACCTCTTAGCTGCTGTTTTCCATCTTCAAACAAGAACCATCAGGGCCGGCGCCGCAGCTCACTAGGCTAACCCTCTGCCTTGCAGCGCCAGCACACCAGGTTCTAGTCCCGGTCGAGGCTCCGGATTCTGTCCCGGTTGCCCCTTTTCCAGGCCAGCTCTCTGCTGTGGCCAGGGAGTGCAGTGGAGGATGGCCCAAGTCCTTGGGCGGGCCCTGCACCCCATGAGAGACCAGGAGAAGCACCTGGCTCCTGCCATCGGATCAGCGTGGTGCGCCGGCCGCGGCAGCCATTGGAGGGTGAACCAACGGCAAAGGAAGACCTTTCTCTCTGTCTTTCTCTCTCACTGTCCACTCTGCCTGTCAAAAAATTAAAAAAAAAAAGAAAAAAGAACCATCAGGTGTACAGGCAGGTGAGGAGGGACGTGGCGGAAATGGGTGGCAACAAGAAGAAAACAAAAGGCGGGCGAGCACAGGGCTAAGCCCCAGTTTTCCCAACCCATAAAGGGCTTGCCACCATGCCTTTGGCAGCCTGGGTTCTAGCTACACTTCTCTCCTTTTGCCTGGGCACCTGCCATGAGCCTAGCTTCCACTCAGGGTAGCACACTCATACCCCACAATACCCACCAACAGCCAAGGGGCTTTCTCCCCCACCCCATGTCTCTCATGAACTCCAGAGGCACCCAGACCACTTCCTGGTCCGTTTCATTAGTCAGGACTGGGTGGCATGCCCCTTGGTGACCCTGCCGCCGGGGAGTTAAAGAGGATGACTGTCGCTGGCTGTGGGAATTTAGAATTTTTACCCCTGAGCCATGACAGCAGGTGCAGGAGAAGACACCTGAACCATATTGGGGCTCTGCTGGCAAGGAAAGGGGGGTTGATTCTCAGCTGTTTGCTCGTGAGCCATGATGGACATGACAAAGGTACCCCGCTATCGGAATCTCCTCTGCATTTCCTTCTTTTGAAGACAGCCCCGGAGAGCTGACAGCAAATGAAATGCGAGTAAAGGCGAAATCCGGCTTTGCGGCGGCATCATGGGCTCTGCGCTGCTGGGCGCTGGCAGTTAAGAAGACGAGAGGTTTACTGTGGGTCATGCCTGTGAGATACAGGGGGGAGGGCTCTGAGTAGGTAGGGAAAGCCTTCAGACTGCACTGCGGGTCTGACAGCCAGGCAGGTGAACAAGGGGAGCTGGGAGAAGCCGTGCAGAATGTGGTACAGCTCCTCTCATTGCCTTTCAGCTCTGCTGCTCTTCATCCCCCTCCCGCCACAGGGCCTTTGCACAAGCTGTTCCCTCTGCCTGAACGGTCCTTCCTTCTCCTTGTCTCGTTCATTCCTGCTGAGCCTTCGGCTTTTGCTTACAGTTCAGAGAAGCCTTTGACCCACCTCATGCAAGGTTACATTTCCCTAACACAGAGCTGCTTGGTTCTCAAAGCAGTTGCCACTGTTGCACCTTTATGTTTGAATATGACTCTTACAGGAACATCTGTTTCAGCCACCAGACGAGCTGTTCACTGGGGCAGAGACCAGACCTGGTTTTGCTTCATCTTTTTGCATCGCCTTTCTCAGCGGGTGAGCCAAAGCAGAGAGAAGCAGAACTCAATAAATCAAGCTGATCCCCACCTGCCACGTGACCCACCTCCAGCTCCAAACCAATAAGGAGCAAGGGGCCTCCAGACCTGAACAGCAAGACACCCTAAGGCTCTATTAGGGACTTCCCCAACAACCCGTGCGCCCTGTCCAAAATAGGCAATCGATGTGCCACCTTCCTGGAGGTGGCAGCAGTGAGAGACATCACCATTTTAAGCCTGTCACTGGCAAAACAAACCAGCCAACGGTGCCTGATCAGAACCGGAGCTGGATGCACACCAGTGTGCGTTGTGGTGAAGGGCAACCTCCATGCCTCCCCGTCTGATGACCAACCCTGCCCAGCTCCGCTCACTGAACCAATCGGCAGTGTCTCTTCCTGCTGTGCCTCCTGCCTTGTGTTGGAGCACAACTCCCCAACAAGCCTTGTCTGGGTTGCATGCTGCTGCCTTGTCAGTTTCCATAAGGAGGGACTCAGAGAACCTGGGGTCGGGACAGCAAGGGCTTGGAAATGTGTGTGAGCATCCAGCCAAGCTCAGGAAGGCCGGAGAAGGAGACGGCAAAACAACCAATCACCCAACATACAAATGTGGGGGAGAGGGGGTGGGCCTAAGTGTAGTGAAGCCATTCAGCCACACGTCAGGCTGAGATGAGAAAGCAGGTGGAGAAGCCCTTGCTGGTGATGATGACATTGAAGGTGAGGCTTGAGGGGCGAAAGGAGCTACATCCACACTCCTTAAAGCTTCATGATTTTGCCTTTCCATCAAATATGGTCACCTCGGGGTGCCGGGGCTCAGGGCTTGAAGCCAAGGCACGGGTGGAACTCCGAGAGTGCAAAGAAACTGTTTGCAGCAAAAATTCCCTAGGGTTTTGGAGCAGGAAGGGGGGAGTCTCAGGAAATGTGATCGGGTACGCTGTCTACACTGCCATCGGGTGTAGCCAGGGTGCAACCCCGTTTGAGAGGCCACACAATGGCTCCGCTCTGTCTTCCCCAGGCAGCCGCTGAATTCGTTTTTGAACACAGTTGGCCAAGAGGGAGGGAGTGGGGCCAGGACCAAAATAGATGTGTGATCTCAGGCTGGTAAAGCACCCTTTTCCCACCAATCAATATCGCCGGTCCTACCAATCTGATGTGACCACAGGTTCTTTTTAGTTGTAAAATTCACATCATATCAGTTAACCATTGTAAAGTGCGCGACTCCGGGGCATTTCGTACATGCGCGGTGCTGTGCAGCGCTCACCAATATCTAGTTCCAAAACATTTTCATTGCCCGACAAGGAACCTTGGCCCCATTAAGCCATCATGACCGTCTCCTGCCCCAGCACCTGTTCCCAGGCTTTCTGTCAATATGGATTTCTCTATTATGGCCATTTCATATAAATGGAGCTGCCATTTCATTTTAAATCCCGGGTTATTCTGTCGTGTTTTTGCATGATCAAAGCTCGTATATAGGTACTTCCAAACGTTCATAGAAAAAGGAACTAAAAGATAAGTTTATTTTGGTGCAAAATTTTTTTTAAAACCAGGCATAAAAGGAGTCTTCAAAAGCTTCATGGAAATATATATTACAAAAAAAGAAAACTATGCGTGGATTTCAGTGGGGTTTTTTGCACCATGATAAATTTATTTTTAATTCCATTTTCCACAAACACTTTGAAACCCCCTCATACAGGGTGCTCCTGTGGTCTCTTATTATCACTTATTATCGATTCAACAGGCTCAGCTGAGTTCTGAAAGAAGGGTCTCTGCAGTCACCAGTTGTTTTCTCTTTTTTTTTTTTTAACTATTTTATTATTTTTTATTTATTTATTTATTTATTTTGACAGGCAGAGTGGATAGTGAGAGAGAGAGAGACAGAGAGAAAGATCTTCCTTTGCCGTTGGTTCACCCTCCAATGGCCACCGTGGCTGGTACGCTGCGGCCGGCACACCGCGCTGATCCGAAGGCAGGAGCCAGGTGCTTCTCCTGGTCTCCCATGCGGGTGCAGGACCCAAGCACCTGGGCCATCCTCCACTGCACTCCCTGGCCACAGCAGAGAGCTGGCCTGGAAGAGGGGCAACCAGGACAGAACTGGCACCCCAACCGGGACTAGAACCCGGTGTGCCGGCACCGCAAGGCGGAGGATTAGCCTAGTGAGCCGCGGATGCGGCCACCAGTTGTTTTCTCTATAGGAGAATGGGAGACTGGGGAGAGATTGACAGCAGGCGAGCGTACTGTGCCCCGGCTACTCAACTTCGGAATGACCTTGAGATGCACGTGTGTCATAAATAATGCTATGGCTTTTTCTCTGAAGCAAACTCTTGAGAAAACGGCCTCATTTCCTCTGGGAACCCCGAGTGTTTTCCTTGGGCGTCTGACCCTCAGGATGGGGAAGACATCGATGAGCCAGTGCTGGATTCAGGAGCTCGCCCTCGTGACGGCGTAGACCCTGCTGGAATCAAACCGTGAGCCAGAGGAAGTTGCCTGAAATTTGTCTCAATTCCACATGTTTTAAATCTTATTTTTAAATATTTCAAACATGGTTGAATAAACTTTGATGATTCAAGAACACAAAGGAAGGCCCTTTTGATATTATCTACCCATGTACAAATTTAGCATCAGCCTCAACTCTGAACTGGGCATAGTCCTTGCATGTGAATTTCATTTTAGCATCACAGATTGTAAATAATAAATACTGTCAAAGCTTAGGGAAAACTGGAGTTGGGCTGGCATTGTGGCAGAATGGGTTAAACCACCAACTAGGATACCAACATCCCATACGGGCACCAGTTCTGTCCTGACTGCTCCTCTTCTGATCCAGCTCCCTGTTAAGTGCCTAGGAAAGCAACGGGAAATAACCCAAGTTCTTGGGCCTCTGCCAGCCACAGGGGAGACCCAGGTGGAGTTCCAGGCTCCTGGCTTCGTCCTGGCCCAGCCCCAGCTATTAAAATAGCCATTTGGGAAGTGAGCTAACAAATGAAAGATCTCTCCTCTCTCTCTCTCCCTCCCCCCTCCACCCCCGGTAAACCTACCTTTCAAATACATCTTTTTTTAAAAACAAGCATCTTTTAATTACACTTTCCCATGAACTTTTTTTCTTAAAGATTGATTTGTTTATTTGCAAGGCAGAGTTACAGAGAGAGAGGGAGAGATAGAGAGATAAAGATCTTCCATCCATTGGTTCACTCCCCAAATGGCCGCTACTGCCAGCGCACCACGCTGATCCGAAGCTGGGAGCCAGATGCTTCTCCTGGTCTCCCATGAGGGTGCAGGGCCCAAGCACCTGGGCCATCCTCCACTGCCTTCCCAGGCCACAGCAGAGAGCTGGACTGGAAGAGGAGGAGCACCTGGGACAGAATCTGGCGCCCTGACCGGGACTAGAACCCGGGGTGCGAGCGCCGCAGGCAGAGGATTAACCTATTGAGCTGCGGCACAGACCCACATTGTTTTCTAAACTGTAAAATAAAAGGAAGCCTGCTATTGAAATTCTGAAACTTTGATATCACACTGAAGACGAACAAGAGTTCATCTTGCCCAGAATTTCCATTTCGTAGGCTACTTTAAATGAAACCAAATGAGCTGTGGTCTGGCCTATCATGATTACTTTACAAACGCATTTGAAAACCAAATCAACATATTCTAACATGCTGGGGAAAGTCTTCAGCCACAAAACCCTCACTGTCCAGGTTGATTGGCAGTTCAGGGAAATCGGGCCAACTTGATGCTAGGATCTCAGAAATCTGACTGCCTCAGTCGGCGTGTCCATATGGGGTCTAAGTTTAGTTGCTAATTGGGCTATCAAATGGCCTTGGTTGCCATGACTAACTAAACAGTATCCATGAATGGTTAAGATTAAACTGCCTGAAAAAGAAGGAGAGAACTGGAAGGTGAAAAGGAGACATGTAATCATTAGCCAAAGCAAAAGGAACTTGAACTTCCGTGTCTGCAACCTGCACTCAAACGGGTTTCTGAAGGAAGTGACTTCCAAATTCAGAAATACACTAGTGTTCAGAGAGATAATGAGGGCATCATTTCCTGACCTCTTTTTTTTTTTTTTTTTTTTTGAAAGACAGGGAGAGACAGACACAGAGAGCTCTCATACCCTGATTTGGACCTCAAATGCCTGCAACAGCCAGAGTTAGGCCAAGCTGAAGCCAGAAGCTGAGAACTCAGTGTGGGTCTCCCATGTGGGAGGCAAAGACCCAAGTACTTGAACCATCACCTGCTCTCTCCCAGGGAGCCCAATAGCAGGCAGCTGGACTTGGGAGCAAAGCCGGGGCTTGAGCCCAGGCCTTCCAGTGTGGGACAGAGGAGTTCCAGGTGGTGTCTTAACTGCTGTGCCAAATGCCCACCCCATTTTCCGTGTCTGAGTGCCTCAACAGACATGAAGAAAATGCATTACGTTAAGCTAATGTTTCCAGCGTAGAGATCTTAAAATGCGAATTCAGAGGCAATGCTTCAGGCTAGACACGTCCTAGACTGACATCGCATTTGCCATCCCTCTTTCTTGCAGACTTTATCTCCTCCCTGCCGCTGCTTGAGTTTCTCCAGTCTTGCCCACGGCTGGCTGCTTCTAACCCCACCATGGACCTAACCACTCCCCACTCTGTTAATTCAGCAGAAATCCTGTGTTCTAAGTGTCTTGGTGAACACTCACACTGTGCGGAACAAGGTGGAACAGGGCAGGAAACAGAAGGCTTAGGACTCAACAGCCAGACAGACATGTGGTCCACTCCCTGCCAAACTACAGCCCCTGAAATCTTTAAACCTGTGGTGTGGACATAATCTGCACAGCCTCTCAGGCCACACTGCCTGGGTCCAAATTCTAGCTCCAAGCCGGCGCCGTGGCTCAATAGGCTAATCCTCCACCTTGCGGCGCCGGCACACCGGGTTCTAGTCCCGGTTGGGGCGCCGGATTCTGTCCCGGTCGCCCCTCTTCCAGGCCAGCTCTCTGCTATGGCCAGGGAGTGCAGTGGAGGATGGCCCAGGTGCTTGGGCCCTGCACCCCATGGGAGACCAGGAAAAGCACCTGGCTCCTGGCTCCTGCCAGGATCAGCGCGGTGCGCCGGCTGCAGCGGCGGCCATTGGAGGGTGAACCAACGGCAAAGGAAGACCTTTCTCTCTCTGTCTCTCTCTCTCTCACTGTCCACTCTGCCTGTCAAAAAAAAAAAAAAAAAAAAAAAAAAAAAAAAAAAAATTCTAGCTCCACCATTTTGTAGCAAGTGACATGCTCTCTGCGTCTCAGCTTCCTTGCCTGTTGGAAAAGTCGGGGGAGAGGGTTTAGGGGGCCACTAGTTCCTACATCAGAAGGTTGCTATGAGAATCGAATTAGTTACAATATGCAAATCACACCAGGGGCCAGCAGGTAGCAAGCACCTGTGAGTGTGGGGTTCTAGCAGCAGTGGCAGAGGTAGTAATGTCACTGTTACTGTCATGTGAATTCATTGAGGTCACAAGTGCCTGATAGTTTGCATTTGGTCTTCAGTAGTTACTGTAGATGTGTGACTGCAGAAAATATAAAGGCGGGGCCTACGTGTTCCCTTTCCGTTTTGCAGCAGATATGTTGAGCGAGTCAATTATGAAATGCTGGATCAGGCGCCGGGTGCCAGCCTCCAGAGATGCAGACAGGAAGCCGGTCCCCAGCAACCCCTCAGGCTGCCAGAGAAGCATCCTGCTGTGCTGCACGTTCACGCCGGATTCTGCACAGGCCCAAAGGAGGGGAGGGAGATAAGGACATGGGGAAGATCAGGGAAGCCTCCTTGAAGGAGGTGGCACAGGAGCTGAGTGTTTATAGATAGTGGAGAAAAGACATTCCGGGAGAGGAAGCAGCTACACCTCCCAGTGACACCAAGTGCTACATATCTTAATGATCTTTGTCATTCTACTTGACATCTGATCTTGGCTCCCCACTGCCAAGAAGGTAAAGGCTAAGCTCTCTCTCGGCTGGCATCTCAAGCCTGTTCAGTCTTTCCCCACCTCCCTTGGTGCCCTGTCTCCAGCTGGTCCTCTTGATAAGCACTCTGCTCCAAGCACTCCAGTGGGCTTTACCACCTCACCCTTGCTGTGGGCATGCGCCCTCTTCCTTCTTCACACTCTACCTTCAAGACCCATCAAATGACAACTCCCGTCTGCCCAGGAAGAATTAATCCCTCCTCCCTCTACCCCTTAGGCACATTCCTAACCACGTGGTATCATTATGTCTTGTTTTGTTTTGTTTTGACAGGCAGAGTGGACAGTGAGAGAGGGAGAGACAGAGAGAAAGGTCTTCCTTTGCCGTTGGTTCACTCTCCAATGGCCGCCGCGGCCAGCGTGCTGCAGCTGGCGCACCGTGCTAATCCGAAGGCAGGAGCCAGGTGCTTCTCCTGGTCTCCCATGCAGGTGCAGGGCCCAAGGACTTGGGCCATCCTCCACTGCACTCCCGGGCCACAGCAGAGAGCTGGCCTGGAAGAGGGGCAACCGGGACAGAATCTGGCACCCCGACCGGGGCTAGAACCCAGGGTGCTGGCGCCACAGGTGGAGGATTAGCCTATTGAGCCGCGACGCTGGCCTGTGGTATCGTTATGCCTTAGTACCCAACCTCCAACTAAAATATGCACTCAAGAGGATGGTTCCGTTTGGTTGTGCAAACCCAGAACCCCAACACACAGGAAGCTGTCAGTCAGCTGGAGTTGTTAGTACTCTGATGGACGCTGAGTGAAGGTTCCTTGAGTCACGGAGCTAGCGTAAGTAGAACTTGTTTGAGGAAGGAATCAATAAACTAGAGCAAACATTCGGTGACCCGTTTCCTCTCTCCTTAATATCCCAAACCCTGGTTTTGGAAAGGTGCAGCCAATCAGAAAAAAGTAATTGGAATACATTACACCATCAGAGGCCCACAGCCCTGTGAAACACACAGTCCTGGAGTTGGGGTTTCTGTTGCTGCCTGGTGAGCATGCATCAAGGTTAGACAAGGACCTAGATTTCTCTACACAATAAATTGGAGCTACTCGGTAGGGGTATGGAAATGAATGGAATTCTCCTCCTTCATAGGTTGCTAGGAACACCCGCGAGATCCATTTGGGCTCTGCTGTTAAAAGTAGGGCCTTGGCTATCAGCTCCCCACAGTGCACTGTGCTTTATGGTTCATCGCAGTCACTGGGAATGAAGAGCTCCCACTAGGACAAGGCCTCCTGCAGCAGAAGTAGAATCAAGTCAGACAATTGCTGCATATCACCCGGCTCAGGGACTCACACTGTGTTCAATATAAATGGCACCCCTGGAGTGTGTGGTCTGCGTTGGGAATGTACCCTTGGAACTGTGCAGCATAGAAGTTCAAACTGAGTCAGTCTGATAGGAACCTAGGAATCTGCCCCTTAAATTAGCACACACATTCCTGCTCTGCACTGGGAGATACAGATGCTAGTCTCCCAAGGACCAACTGATCGACATTGACCTAGCAAGTAGATTGCTATGGAAACCACACGACGGTTCCTAATATTTCCTCCTGCTCCCCCTCCCCAACCTAACTTTAAATTGTGATACATTAAAATCAGCAATCTTTTCCCCTGTTCTTATTTTCCATGTCACTAGAACTGGGCTGCTAGGGTCGTTGCATAATGTGCATTTCCAACCACACACAGGTATAAAACCTCATTTCTAATTTTTCCGCAAGTAGGCAATCCATCCATAGCTTAGACTCGAACTCTGCTACCGAAGAAATCTCACTGTTATCACTTTCCTTTCTTGCAGGGGCTTCAGTTCTTATTTCTTCTCTGGCTTTCAGAATGTGAATATCCCCCCAGTTACAGAAATAAATTCTTCCTGATTCCTGTACCCCTGCTCTGTGGGGCTGCTCTTCCATCCCCAGCTTGTGGGCCAACCTCCTGCGCCTCCACAGTCTCTCTCCATCTCAGTCATCGTGTTTGTTGAGCACTTTCTGGAATTTCCAACCTCTGGGCTTGTTATAAGGTGATGGGAACAAGCAAGTCTCTGTGGTTCACAATGCGTCCCGACTGATACACTAAGTAATGGGGGTGGGCTGCTCTGAGCTTTGCCTGTGCCAGCACGTCTTCCCCTTTCTTACCTGCGACAAAACCCGACTTTCATTTGGGCGACTATCCATTTCCCATTCAATATGCTTCTGTTGGGGCTCTGAGCCCTGACAGCTCATCAAGGACAAAGAGCGGTTCTAACCAAGCCAATCAAACTCTCTCCAAAAGTCCAAATCTTGAACAGAGTGACAGAAGGATGGAATGACCGGGGCGGGTGTTGTGGCACAGTGGATTCAACCATCACTTGGGATGCCGGCATCCCTAGCGGAGAGCCTGGGAACAAGTCCTGCCTCCACTTCTGATCCAGCTTCCTGCTAATGTGCATGTTGGGAGCCAGCAGATGATGGCTCAAGTACTTGGTACCCAGGTGGGAGACCCAGATGGCATTCCTCCTCCTGGCTTTGGTCTGACCCAGACCTTGCTGTTGTAGGCTTTTGGGAAGTGAACCAACAGATGGAAGATCTGTCTCTCTGTTGCTCTGCCTTTCAAATAAATAAAAATAAACTTTAAGAGAAAGATGGAGTAATGCTGATGGCAATGTCCCAAAGATTTGTTCATGACACCTCCAGAGCTTTCTTTGTTACTTCTTTCTTTCTATGCAATTTCTTTCAATATATTCTGTTTTTCTTAAGTGTGCTTAAGTGGATTTCTAACTATAAATATAACTAATACCATGAGTAACAAACACATTAATGAATTGATGCTTCTCCAGGAATCAATGCAGAAGTAGAAACTAAAGTGTCCAGTTCTTCCTTCCTTGTCACAGCTGTAATATGCATTGTTATGCAGTTTGCCTTTTTAAGTGGGAATTTTCAGAATGCAATAATTCCTTGGCTATTGAAAACCAAATTTGGATCTCTGAGAATGTTCTTTGAAAGTACCCAGCTTCTGGCCAGCACCGCAGCTCACTAGGCTAATCCTCCACCTGCGGCACCAGCACCCCGGGTTCTAGTGCCGGTCGGGGCACCGGATTCTGTCCCGGTTGCTCTTCTTCCAGTCCAGCTCTCTGCTGTGGCCTGGGAAGGCAGTGGAGGATGGCCCAAGTGCTTGGGCCCTGCACCCGCATAGGAGACCAGGAGGAGGCACCTGGCTCCTGGCTTCAGATCGGTGCAGCACACCAGCCATAGCAGCCATTTGAGGGAGGTGAAAGGAAGACCTTTCTCTCTGTCTCTGTCTCTGCCTTTCTCTCTCACTGTCTAACTCTGCCTGTCAAGAAAAAAAGAAAGAAAGAAAAAACGAACTTAACTTCTATCCCAGCTGTTCCAGTGTATAGATGCAAAACTGTGTGCATAAAGGTCTTCTGTGTTTTCTTGGTTTTCCTTCTGGAAGACATACACGGGTAAGGTAAAGCGAGATCCCATGCCTTGGGAACAGGTTAGTTCTGCTGCTTGGCACCCGCTGAGGACTTGCTCACATGGGACGAGCAGGTCTTTTTCTCTAGGCTAAGGAATTGAAGAGACTCAGCATTCTTAACCCTCTCCCCATACTATTCAGAATCCTTCCTAAGGAAGACAACGGACTCTGACTTACGTTACTTTCATTAGCGTTCTTGGCAAGTCAGTTTGATGAGCCACGATTCATCCTGTAAGAAAAACACAGTTCACTGCTGGTGGGTGACAAGCTGCTAATGCAGGGGAGCCCCAGAGAAGCTCCTTGGCAGGCTTACTGATCTCCCGTCGTTTCCTAGAAGGCTGCTCAAAACCTCTTATTTATTTATTTATTTATTTATTAACTTGAAAGAAACAAAGAGAGCTCCCCTGCCCTGGTTCACTACCAAATACCTGCAACAGCTGGGCTGGGTCAGGCTGAAGAACGCAGTCAGGTCTCCCACATGGGTGGCAGAGACCCAAGTGATGTGGGCAGGCAGATAGGATAAAGTTGATTAGGTTTATGAGCTGGGAGGCCACGCCTTCACATCTGCTGTGTGATCTCACGGCCCTACCTGATCTCATCTGAATGCCCACCTGCCCATCAGACTACGTAACCACAACCCTTTGGAAACCACATAAAAGGAGTGTTCCAAAATCGGTCTCTCTCTCAGCCTTTATTTCAATATTGCTCATAACCAAATGCTTGCTGCACGTGGCTCCTGGCCTGCTCTCTGCTTGGTATGGCCCCAGCTTAGTTTCTAGATGTTTCTTTCTCCCTTAGATAGAGCCCTCACTCTCCTATGCATTTCACTCACCCAATAAAATCCTTAAAACTTACCATGTTGTCTGGTCTATTTGGGCTAGTATTCAGAATTCTTCTCTGGATATGTGGCAAGCACCCACGCAGCTTATTTATTTTGGAAAATATTTATTTATTTTTTATTTTTTGACAGGCAGAGTGGATAGTGAGAGAGAGAGACAGAGAGAGAAAGGTCTTCCTTTGCCGTTGGTTCACCCTCCAATGGCTGCCGCAGCCGGCGCGCTGTGGCCAGCGCACCGCGCTGATCCGATGGCAGGAGCCAGGTGCTTCTCCTGCTCTCCCATGGGGTGCAGGGCCCAAGCACTTGGGCCATCCTCCACTGCACTCCCTGGCCACAGCAGAGAGCTGGCCTGGAAGAGGGGCAACCAGGACAGAATCCGGCGCCCCGACCGGGACTAGAACCCAGTGTGCCGGCACCGCAAGGCGGAGGATTAGCCTAGTGAGCCGCGGCGATGGCTGGAAAATATTAATAAGCAAAAACAGTTTCTCAAGTGCTTGGGCCATCACCTGCTTTCTCCCCAGGTACACATTAGCTGGAATGGGGAGCAGAGGCCAGGAATCACAGCAGGTACTCTGATGTGAGATGTGGACATCCTAACTGACTCAAAACAGCTCTTTTCAAACACGAAGGCTTAATCCCTTGATAGGAAAAAGTAGCTGTCGCTCCCCCATTCGCGGAGGAACGACGAAGGACCCTGCGCTGTTCTTTTGTCTGCTTGGCCCTTCCCGGGTTTGCTGCTGGTCCTTCCCGGGTTGGCTGCAGGCCCCTCCACCTCCGTGGAGGGGCGGCACCCCCTGCCACTTTCCCCACTTCCAGGGAGGAGCGGCACACCGCCGGCCGGCTCTCTCGGGGACTTCTCGGGGGCTTCTCGGGGACTGCTCAGGTGTTCCTTCAGGTGTTCCTTCAGGTGTTCCTGGTGCATGTTGGCTCTCTCCTCCTTTATAGTCCTCTTCCACCAATCCCAACTCTGCTACCCACATGCCGAGCACGCTGCTCTCCTCCAATCAGGAGCAGGATTAGCTCCTGCAGCTTATCAGTCAAATTGGCGAGAGGCAGCTGCGTAGAGGTTGTTTGCTCCTCCCCAGCGCCATACTGTGGGAGAGCAGATGCATAGAATAAGTCTTAATTCCAGTAACTTAGTCTAGTCTCAGTTGCTCCCCACAGTAGCTAAAGCAATTCACCAGGACCCGAGTTCAAGGTAAAGATGATTTTGGTAGAAGAGCATACACGTAGCTGTTTTAGGAAGACTATTTCATTTTCACAATTTTGCCACTATTTTTAAAATTGATTTATTTTGGGGATTTAAAAGCAAGATTTATTAGAGCCAAAGACCTCCAGCCAGAGAGCATGGAGGAGGGCTCCAAGGGAGGAAAAGACCCAAAGAGGCTGGTGATACCAGGGTTTTTAAGCATAATTTTCGGGAGGAAAAAACATTCAGTTAGGGACAAAACCCATCAAAAGGCCTGATTTTCAATCCTTTATTCTGTCTGGCTTGCTCAAGATAAAACAAAGAGCCAGTGGAAGCTTGGGAAACCTAATTTGCTGTACAATAAACTGGGAGGTCAGAAGGAATCACCACTCCCTTGCTATTCCTTTGGTAAAACAGGAAGGAGTAGGCAGGCAGGCACTTTGTGACCTTGCTAAAGATAACCTGTATGGGGGAAGGAAACATCTTGCAAACTCAGTTTTCTGCCAGGGGAACACCCTGACTGCC